>NW_028317802.1:17144687-17452500 GCF_062004578.1 Staurois parvus
TGTTGCCACAGTCAGAAATTCAGTCAAGAGCAATCATGGGCAGCCAACTCTGGAGTGACTGCTTGTAGAAAGGAAGGGGCTTTTAACAGAAAGCTATAGAGCGCTTTTGAACAGGAAGTGGCAAAAAAAGGTTGTAGTACACCAGAAGCGCAAGTATTCAAAACAGAATGTAGAAAAAGTAAACAAAAAAAATTTGAAAATAGCAGTTGTTAATGATAGCTAGTGCTTTAGCAAAATAAATGCTATCCATTTTGGGGTTTAAATTCATTTTAAGGGTCATACATTGGTGCATTTTTCACTGTTAAAAAGAACATGGTTCCTATTCTTTCCTAAGTGGAGGAAATTGTGGATGTTCACCTAACTTTTGGTCTTTACATTTAAAAGCAACCCTGTACAAAATAACTAATATTAAGCTCCATGTGTCTTGCTTCAACATGGGTTCCATAAAAAAGGCAGTTACTATTAAAACTATGGCGGCCAAGAATTTTATTTAAAACTACCACCTTGCTGTATGCCCAGGTCCCCTCTGTTTATGGGGTAACAAAAGCACACTAGAATAAGGGGTGCATATGTGACTGGCCTTATAAAATTTGCCATGCCTATGTCAGTAGCAATCATTGTTAGAGGTCACAGGTGCCATGGTTTTCCTGCAGGTTTTGCACAATTTTTATATATTATAGCTGCTGTTAAAGTCATTTGTATGCAAATACTCCAAATCTCCCCCCTGCTGTTTTAATTTGCTACTGCACTTATCAATGAATATGACAAACAAACAAAATTTTTAATTGAAAAATTGATTTCACATTAACAGACAACATAGTGAAAAATCAGTTATTAAGTTTTAGGCAACAGCTTTACCCAGGCAAATTGTACCATTAATTAAGTTATATTTAATCAGAAAAACATTTCTTCTAGTGGAGCTTAGCAGAGTGAATACATCAAGTGCAATAAAAAAACATTATTAATTAATCAGCTTGACATAGACTAGCAACAGTCCTGCATTTAAGTAGTGATTCTGATTTAAGGGTTCATGGAGTTTAAATCTTTTCCTAATAACTGTCAGCAAGAGAAAAAAATGCTTTGCAATATTTCTGAAGTATAAAATGAGCAATAAATTGTCTTAACTTTTCTTGCAAGACTTGCAGTTAGTTTTGACTTGCTATTAATATCCATTTTTTGTTGAGTACACATTCCAAGTTGATGGTATGCTATCAAACACTGCAAATTGCAAGAGGACCCTATGATTCCTACAAGAAACCTGTATTTTTATAAAACTGGCCCAGCCTGCTGAACCCATTACTCAGGTTCATGGCTAACATAGATGAGGAATACCTGTCTACATGACTCGTGAGACAAATGGCCTACCAAGGTCCATGCTACATTGATGAGAATTTGATTATCTAGACTGCAAGTAAGGAGAATCATTCCCAATGTCACATGAACTACACCAACTTCCATTCCACAATAAAACCTAAATTAAACCACTCACAAAAAGAAGCAAACTTCCTGGTTACTTCAATATGAATTTAAAAGAGGCTTGCAAACATCTGTTTACAGAAAATCCATAGACTGTCCCACTAAATCAGGCATGACAGCTTTCATTCACCCATAAACTGTCATCTATAGTCAGGTCAAGAAATACTATAGAATACATTCAAATACCATAGACAGAAATACCCAACTGGAAAACCTCAGGAGGGATTTCATAAAACAGGGATATAATACAGTAATAACCAAAACACAACTCACTGGTGGTCACATATAACCAACATATGGAAGGTTTAAGAAAGGTCACACAAAAACTCCAATATCTTCTGCACAAAGACAAAGTAGGAAAAGAGATTATTCCAGAAACACCTCATATTGACAACCACCAAGGCTAAGACAGCTTTTAGTTCCTTAAAGTGTTACTAAACCCAGGGCTCTGCATTCACTATATGGGGTCTCCCACAGTACACACAACATGGAAATGCAATTATTTTAGTAAATATAAACTGCTAAATACCTTTTCTCATCAGCAGATAGAGGAGTCATGTGACTTCAGCAGAGCACTGGTTAAAGCTTGTAGGAGGCATTTTCTTTCTGCTCCAGGAGGATGTGAAATCTCTCACCCTATGTCTGGACAGTGCTGATTGGTCCTGTGCTGATCACATGCACTCCCCCAAGAAAAAAAAACACCTCTCTAGCAATACACACCAAACTGAGCATGTGCATGTGACCACAGGTTCAGTCTGTATCAGGTGGTCATTTTATCAAGAGGAGGGGCAGAGAAAAAAGGATCAAACAGCGTTTTTACACAATGCAGAGGAATAACCCCTTAGGTTCCAGAGTGAGTATAACAAGCATGCTTTACTGCATATAAAGACTGATTTTACTGTTTTGGGTTTAGTAACACTTTAAACAGTCTAGTACAAAATCTATCTTTTCTCTGTATGCAGAAGAAATGTGAAACCTGATTACATATCCACAGTACTAATAAGGCACCAATACTAGGATTATAGCAGTTGTACAGAATACAAGATGCCTTTAGCTGCAGATCCTTAAACTTGGTATACCTGATATCATGTGCAAAATGCCCTACAGAACTCTGTGCTGTGGATACAGGTCAAACCTTCATCGAAGAATGAACCTCCATAGATTTACAATTATCAACAAAAAAGATGTTCCTTTAGCAGTTAATTTCTGCAGCAAAAGTTGCAGCATAAAAAAAAAAAAAGATTGTGGTACTGAAGAGACAGCCCTAACGCCAGAAAGAATGGTTTTAAATTTTAACATTGATTAAGAATTCAAAACTGTAGACCGGACTCAAACAGGGATACATTGAACCCTAGGGTTCCTCCAGAGGTTGCTAGAGGTTCCCTGAGCAATGAGTAATTTCTGCCTCTCGGATAAGTTCCCACTGACACCATCTGACCTGATCTTCTTAGCTATCTGTAAGGGGGTAATTCTTACAAATAACCACAAGTGTAAGGAACATTCTGCCCACTGTCCATCATACTAATGTACTGTATCATGAGCTGTGTATAAGTGTGTGGATTCAAGAACCATTTTTAGAAGTGTATAAAACCTGAAGGTGAGATTTAGGTCATTCCAAAAAGACTGCATCATTTTTAACTTAAAGTGTTACTAAACCACAACAGCAAATCAGTCTGTATATACAGTAAAGCATGCTTGTTACATTCACTGTGGAACCTAAAGGGTTAATCCTCTGCATTGTGTAAAAAGGATGTTTGATCTTGACTCTGATCCTCTCCTTCTTCCAGTGCCTCCTCTTGTCTCCTAATAGGACATATTGTGTGGAGACACTCTGCACATGCTCAGTTTGGTGTGTATTGCTAGAAAGGGTTTTTTTTTTTTTTGGAAAAGTGGATGTGTGCAGCACAGGGCCAATCAGCACTGTCCAAACAGAAGTCAGGGGTTCTGCATCCTCTTAGAGCAGAAAGAAAAGTCCTCCTACAATCTATAGCCAGTGCTTTGATGAACACTGATAGAAGTCACAAGACTGCTCTAACTGCTGATGATGAAAGGTATTTAGCAGTTTATATTTACTAAAATAATTGCATTTTCATGTTCTGTGTACTGTGAGAGACCAGATAGTGAAAGCAGGGTCCTGGGTGTAATAACACTTTAAGTTAGTTGATAGTGTTAGTTAAACTACAGCTAACACAGTACAACACTTTACTACAGCCAAGTTGCTGACACAATAACTTAAGAAAACTAATACTGACTAAATGGTGATTGCCCAGATCAAGAAGACAGAAGTAAATTCCCAATTGCTGTGCAGTAAAAGATTAAAAAAGTATAATTGCCTACAGATGACCCCTTTTAAAATAAACAATTTGGACCAATCTTTTTTACATGGTATTGTTGATCCATATGTACGAATTCTATTCTGTCATAGTATCTGTACTAGTCTGCTGCTTGTAATGCAAGAGTCAGCTGAGAGCTCAGTCGTGTGTATTTCTACTAAACAGCTCCCAGCTAAGCTTTTAAATACTTGCCCTCCAGAGGATTTACCTCCCTTAACCCCTTGGCGCCAGCAGTTAATGAAATCTATGCCATTTTTTTTCTATGCAGCACTGCACTAGTTTAACTGACAATTGTACGGTCATGCAATATGGTGCATGAATGAAATTTATTGTCAGTACCTGTGGTAGTGATCACTTGTTGATACTCAACTTGGGGTTCCCCAGGGCGCGGAGTCTAAGCCCCAGCCTGCTTCTTCACCAGAGCCCCTGATGGTGGGGATGGACTTGCAGCAAGCTGCCCCCAGGTAAGTCCAGCTGAGGTTGAGGAGACCGCTCGCGGGAGCAGATTATAAGGGAAGAGACAAACGGAATCGGAACCAAGCAAGGTCAGAGATCCTAGTCAATCTAGGATTCAAACAGTAGTAACACACATGAGCTCCAACAACTAGGAAGTTGCTCAGGCAAAGTGGGCTAGACTGAGCATGTCTTATATAGACAAGCAAACTAGGAGGTGAGACAGGAAGTGATGGAAGGGAAGGAAATAAAACCCAGAGGATAGAAGACAACGCCCATAGGTGAGCACAGACAAACCACACATGTGAAAGGAATCAGGAGCAGCAAGGACGTAAGAATAAACAAACAAGAGGCTAACTTGTGACATTTATGTCCTTTTTTTCACACAGATAGGAATTTCTTTTGGTGGCATTTGATCACCTGTGCACTTTTTATTTTTGGTACTATAAACAAAAAATATTTTGAAAATTTTTTTTTTTTTTTAGAAAAAACGATATTTTCTTATTTCTGTCATAAAAAATATCTAAAAAAACCTAAAATTTTGTCATAAATTTAGGCCAAAATGTATTCTGCTACGTTTTTGGTTAAAAAATCCCAATAAGTGTATATTGATTGCTTTTGTGTGAAAGTTATAGCGTCTACAAACTATGGTATAGATAATGTATTTTACACAGCTTTTACTTTCTGACTGCAAAACACATTTCTTGAGGTGCTACAATACCAGGATAGTACAAACACCCACAAATGACCCCTTTTCGGAAAGAAGACACCCTAAGCTATCTGCTGAGAGGCATACTGAGTTCATGAAAGATTTATTTTTCTCCACAAATTTCTGGAAATTACAAAAACATTTTTTTTTACACAAAGTTGTCATTTAAATGCTATATTTCACACACAAGTCATGGGTATATGTGGAATTACACCCCAAAATACATTCTGCTACTTCTACCAAGTATGGGGATACCACATGTGTGAGACTTTGTGGGAGCCTAGCCAAATACAGGAGCCTGAAATCCAATGACCACTTTGAAAGCCTGAAGGTGCGTAACTTACTCATTTCAGTTCTTCACTACCTATCACTACCTGAAATGCCAGGATAGCACCCCCCCCCTTTTTGGAAAGTAGACACCCCAAGGAATTTAAAAAGAGGCATGGTGAGTATTTTGAAGATCTAATTTTTTCTCACAAGGTTTTGAAATATATAAAAAAAGAAAAATAAGAAAAAGAAAAATAAGAATATACTGGTGGGTGCTGCAATTTTTTATGTTACATAGTACTCGTACAGCGATTTTTCAAATGCAATTTAAAAAAAAAACTTTTTTTACTTTTAATGCACAAAAACACAATATATTGGCCAATTATTTGGTAAAATATAAAATATGATGGTATGCCAAGTAAATAGATACCAAACATGACATGCTTTAAAGCTGCACATGCCCCGTGCAATAGCGAGAAAACTGCATATGTTTTTAATATCCATAGGCAACGTTTAAAAGCCTTTACAAGCTACCATTTTAGATTTACAGAAGAGGTCTAGTGTTAGAATTACTGCACTTGATCTGACGTTCACGGCGATACCTCACATGAACGGTTCAATCGTTGTTTACATACCGGCACAGGGTCAACGCTCGCGCACACACTGTCCCTTTCAATTTTTTGTTTTTTTACCACTTTTAATGCTATCACAGAAAATGAAAATATCTCCTATAACTTCAATGGGCATTGTCATATATTCTTTTTTGAGAAATCTGGGTTCTATCAGACGCTAGATATCTCCTCTGCCCTTACATTATCTAATCAAACCAAGATCGGTGTGATCAGATGCTTTCCCAATTTACAAATGGTGCTGTTTATATCCTGCAAAACTGAAGTGATGAAATGCTCATAGCTTCTGATTTCATAGACTATAGAGATGATAGGCACCATTCCAGTCTCCAATCAGCTCTATGGTCAGCTGGCAGAAACACTGGCTGCATTCTAAGGTTCCCCCGATGGCACGGGACTGCCCGAGAAGGCCGTGGAAGGCAGCGGGGGGTGGGGGTGGATAGTCTCCCTCTGCTTGTAAAAGCAATCCTGCAGCTAATTAGCCACTAGGATTGCTTGTACATGAAAGCTGATCTCCGGCTGAAAAAAACAATATCTGCAGCTGTAGGCATCATCCTGGTATAACCATTCAAAGTCCAGTGATGTACCAGTCTTTTTCCTCATAAATCCACAACTTATAAGTATAGCCTGTTGCCCTCTCACAGGTCTTCTTACATCTTGACCCCATATTTGGCACTCTTGCTGGGGAGAAATTGTTTGAATGCAAGGCGGCCAGAGAAATTAATGAGGGACTCATCAATGCAGATGTTTTGCTGGGGAGTATAGACATCTGAAAATTTTTGGTAAAGGTGAATTACGAGGGGCTGAATTTTGTAGAGCCGGTCAAATTCAGGGTCACCCCGAGGACAACAGTGTATTGTCATTTAAATGCATAAAACACATTATACTCTCATATCTATGCCTGGCCATGGCAGCAGAGAACACGGCATATGATGAATCAGGTCTGTGCACCAATACAACCACAATTCATTTTTTCTAGTAATGCCCATGTTGAAGGTTAGGCCCCAACAAAATTTTAATTCAGAAACCGTAATGGGTTTCCATGTGAATGGTCTGGCAAGGTTTGAATTTGGGTTGGTGGCGATACATTGTTGTGCATATAAATTGCTTTGATCCACAATCAATCCATACAAATCTTCCTTGAAAAACAGCTCCAAAAAATCAAGGGGAGTAGTTAAATTTGCTGTTTTTACCTGAACTCCAGGTTGGGCAGTGGATGGGGGAAGTATGGGTTCTGCTGAATTTGCGGGCTGCCAATTGAGATTTGCAAGCACTTCTGGAAGGACACTAGGGGTTCTATGGGCCTGTGTGCGAATTCTTGGTGGTTGTGGGACAATACTTGTGCTCACCATTGCACCAGCTTGTACTGCATGTATGAGACTCTCCACGTCATCAAGTGATACTGCAGTGCTGCTATGTGAAATACCAGGATGTACTAGGCCACTGTTGCTCGCCTGTTCACCAAAAGGTAGTGCGGCACTAGTACTGACACTCTGCTGCATATGAGAGTCATCAAAATTTACCAAGTGCTAAAAAAGATCAGGCCTGATTCTGTCAACACTGCGGTTTTGTGTGCAATGTATCAAGTGACAGTGACCTACTGACACTGCACTTGCTAGGGGAGAAAGGGGGGGATAAGCGTAGGGGCTAAACGCAGGTGCTGGGGCTGATCCCACTAACTCATTTTTGGGGATGCTATACTAATGTGAATGCTGGTATAGTGCTGATCTGATCAAAGATATTGATCCGTTCAGACACTATACTAGCAATTGAGGTTTATTTTGTATGAGCGTGTTCCTGGCATTCAAGGGGTTAAATGTGATTACTGGTGTACTGACCGGCAATCTGATCCTATCTGGGAGGGGTGTGAAAACCATGGGAGCGCGAATCACGTATATATATGTGATTTTGCACACCCGTGCCGCTCTGTAGCATTATTTCTGCTATAGGACTGTCAGGAAGTGGTTTGTGATATGGCACTACATTACTTTAACTGACAACTGCGCGGTCATGCAATTCTGCACCCAAATTAAATTTACGTCTTTTTTTCCCACAAATTGAGCTTTCTTTTGGTGGTATTTGATTGCCTGTGCATTTTTTATTTTTTGCGCTATAAAAAAAAAGGACCGACAATTTTGAGAAAAAATAAACAATATTTTGGACTTTTTACTATAAAACATGTCCAGTAAAAAAAATGTAAAAATCAAATTTCGTCATAAATTTAGGCCAAAATGTATTCTGCAACATGTCTTTGCTAAAAAAAATCCAATATGTGTAAATTAATTGGTTTACGTGAAAGTTATAGCGTTTACAAATGGTGGTATAGATACTGTAATTTTTTTTTAAATACTAATAATGTCGGCGATCAGTGACTGGTGGTGGTGATCAGTGACTTATGGCGATGATCAGCGACTTATGGCGGGACTGCGGCGGATATTTTGATATTGGAGGGGAACTGCAGTGTAAACACTGTAGCCGTGCTCCCTGTCAGTGTTTACCCGCTGGATCCCTGCGATTGCTGGCAAACACCAGCCGGGACCCGGTGATTGACACCTGCGGTCGTGATCGGCAGCGCGGGTAGGGAGGTCACGAGCCTCGCATGCGCCTCCTACCCATAATACAAAATCACGCATATATACGTGATTTTGCGCAGCGGTGCCGACTTGCCGAGGTAAATGTACTGTGGCTGGTCGGCAAGTTTTAATAAAGGAGTTCTCTTTAAATCTTATCTTATGCTTTTCCTCTAGCTGACCAGAATCCAAAAATGGGAATGACAGCTGTTGGTCATTAATACAGAAGAGATAACAGCAGCTCCCATTTGCAGCCTGCTTCCAATACCCTTCTCAGTGCTACATCAGTGACATACAACCACAGAGGGTGGAAAAATGAATTAAGACACAATCTCCGAACTTCTTACACAAGTTGAGAATTCAAATAAGCCAAGAATGAAGTCACTCCACATTCACTGATTTTTTAAAGTATCTATATTCAATTGTAATACCTAATTTATCTTTTGTGTGAAATTTCTGTTACCACCCTGTGATTGTGCATATCTCATTTAAAATAAATATTTTTTTCTAATTTATCTGCTTTTGATGTAGGTGTTAATTTCCATATGTTTAGGTTCATACAAAACAATGCCTAACAAAACCATAATATGACATATGACATCTATGTCAAAAAAGCAAGTCATTAGGATTCTCCTCTGTGCTTGTGGATGCAATGCACTAACACTAAAATACATTCTGTGGGTAATATTTTCGTGCCCTTCCCAATAATTTCTACCTATTAGATACATTTGTCTTTATTTATTAAAATGATTTATATGCTGCAATTACTGAACATCTTTCGTTTGTGACACAATTATTGCTATAGCTGCCCACAAAGATCCTATGAAACCTGAAGGTGGAAGGAGAGCCCAAGGAAGGAAGATGTTAAGGAAAATTTAACAGATTTGTGTATATGTGAAGATAACACAGATCCTGTACTGTACAGTTAATGTCTGAATGGATTGCAGATGTTGAGGACCATAAACCTCTGTAAAGTCTCCAGTCAAAAGTGTTGAGGTCAGCTTAACAGAATGGTCACTAGTCACACCTGTCCCTTGCGTTCTCTGTGCAGGGAACAGCATTTGTTGAAAGGCACAATTGTGATCCCACCCATGTGTGACGATTGTGCGCCATAGAGGCATAGGCGCTGTTCATGACAGCCATCTTGTTAGGTCTCAGCCATGTTCTCACCTGTCCTCCCTCCTCCCTTTTAAATAGAATGCATAGCTATAAGTTGAACGGAGGCCAAAAGGATCTCTTATCCTAAATAAAACACAGATAGATGAGCTCCAGGGCTGTAAACTGCTAATTAGTCTGGTTCCAGGGGTCTGCTTTGAAAATCACTTTCCTCTGCCGATTGTAAAACAATAACTCAGTCAGTCATGACCTGTTAGGCCATTAGGGCTAGAGCATACCATAAAATGTACATTCCACATGAGTAATTTTTTCATACAATTCATAAACTTCTGCAGGAACTGGGCACATTAATATGAAGTATATATTCGGATAGATCATTTTAATAGTCACACAAGAATTTACATCACTATATTAGTGCCTAAAAGAGAGAAGAAGCAGTCTCTTTTATCCTGAGTGACAAGGGTACGCTAGATTTGGTATCTTTGCGTTTGGAATATAATTCTAAATATTAATCTGCGAGTTGCTAGGATGTTACCTGTACCTATTTAAGGTTATTGACTTTAGTATGAAATTGTAAAGGATTTGGTCATAACCTTGCTTACCGTCTAACACCAATACCCAAACTGGACGATTGGTCATTTGATCTCAGGAGACAACCCTTTGCTATGATAGAAAAAGACTGACAACCTGAATAAAGACAGCTCCTATTTAGCATCTATCAGAAAACATCTAACAGTCTTGAGAGCCAAGGCAACCTTTTTGTTTGAACAATTGGACTCTGCTCAAACCAAGGACTTTTGCAAGTATTCTGCCTTCTGAACTGCTTTCTTTTATTTCTCTGTTGTTTTATTGTTCTCTTTATATCTTTGTTACATCTTTTTCTGTAAATATTTTAATTGCACCATTTTGACCTTTTTAGTAATAAATCCTATTTTTTGAAAAGTGTTGAACTGTCTCTAAAGCTTTTAATGTAAACTAAAGAATCCCGGTCTCTTGAAGAGTGCTACTGTATGTAATAATCCTCTGTAATACACACTGCCACCACAGACAGATATATTCAGACGCTTATACTAATATCATATTGTTACTGCTAAGATTTGTGAGTTTCCTCCTTCTCTGTAAAAAGGTGGTGGTGGCAGTGTGAAGGGTTAATTGTGTAATTAACCTGACCCAGTAACAATCGCTCTCAGGCTGCTGGCACATAGATTGTAGTCCCTTGAGCTGGAAAATCTTTTTGCAGGGCGCAGCTGAGAGTGGCATTGTTACGCAAGTGACAGCGCGGTGCGAGATCGGCTGATCCTTCGGTCACGAGTTGGTGAGAAGGGCGGGGGTTGGACGCCGCATTCCATCACACCATGCTCTGGGGGGGAAGTCCTGCAGCCTCCTTTTCACATGTCACTGTTAACCATAGAGCAGAGTGTGCCTGTGTGAGGACCACAGAGTCACCTGAGAAGCTGGTATGTAAGGAATGTGACAGGATAGGGTAGCTGAGTGGAGGAGGTAGGTTATGTACTTAAGGGAATGCTAACTGCTGATAACTGCACAGTGGCAAGTAATCTCATCCCCAGCTTCTCCCCACTGCCTCCCAGCCCCATGTCATCCCTGTCTCTGCCAGTCTGTGAGCAGGTTCCTTCTGATTCCCTGCTGAGATTTCCTCACCTCCCTCTTCTTTTGTCCCCCCTTCCTGATCTGCATTCAGTCATGGCGGGGGCCCAACTAAGGGTACATGCTCTCCAGCTGGAGATGGAACAAGTGACTCTAAAGTAAAGTGAGTAAAGAGTAATGGGTGAATCATGCTATGAGGCATCTATTGGGCTTTAAAATTCTTCTGGAAAGGTATTGTGGGTCCCAAAAACCCCTAGGCTTCTTACCTGACCCCCAGGCTCCTTGCCGTGACCCTGAGCACTTTACCTGCCATCCGGACACTTTACCTAGCCCCCAGACTCAATACCTGAGCTCCCAGCAGCTTACGCAGTTCCTGGACTCTTTACCTAACCTCCAATCATACATGATTACCTAGCCCTGGGCTCCTTACTTGCATCCTGGGCACATTACCTAGCCCCTGGGCATTTTACCTTTCCCAATACTCAATACTTGGATCCCTGATCACTTTATGTCAGGCTCTTCACCGGCCCCCTGGGCTACTTACCTAGCTCCTGGAAACCTTACCTGGCCTCACGGGCACCTTACCTAGCTCTTGAGCATGTTGCCTAGCCCTCAGGCTCCTTACCTTGGGCCCATTACTTGGCCCTGGACTCCTTTCTTGCCCCGGAGCACCTTACCTAGCCACTGGGCACCTTAAAGCAGCATTAGACCCCAAAACAGGAAGACATTATATTGCAGGTTACCAGTCCCTTGTGGTGGTGGCTGCATTCCTTTTAATTATTAGAATTTTTGCCTTTACTTTAATCTGGTGATCCAGCCAGTTAATCATTTCATGTCTTAGGGTGGCTCCATTCCAACTCCAGCTAACTCTTTATAGCATCAGGGGTCTAGGGCTCACAATTGTGACCCTGGTTATGCTCCAGGGGGACCTGTGCAGCCTCCCTCTCACATGTCACGTTGTCAACATAGGGCAGAGCATGTCCGTGTGGATGGCGAGGTCACCTGAGAAGCTGGTATGTAACAAGACAGATCATGCCCCTCCCCTGCACACAGGTGCCAGGTGGGACAGGGCAGCTGAGTGGAGGAGGTAGGTTACATGTTGAAGGGAATGATAACCACACAGCGCACAGTGGATTATCCCATTCCCTCTGCCTCCCAGCCCCTTGTCCCTGTCTCTGCCACACGGTGAGTGGGTCCCACCCCATCCTCCCTTGTCTCTTCCCCTCACCTCTCCCTCTGAGTTCCCGCTGATCTCTCCTAACCTCCATTTTCTTTTGTTGCCCCCTTCCATGTGATGTACCCCTAGTCATGGCAGGGGCCTGACTAGGGGTACATGCTCTCCAGCTGGAGATGGATCAAGTGAGGCTATGTAAAAGGGAGGAGGATGTGGAGGGACTGAGAGCACTCTATAGTCCAGGACACAGGGTGGAGGGACTTCCAAACCTTAAGGGAGAATGGGACTTCCCCTATACTGGGGATGTTCCATGTGTGGGGGAGTGACAGGAGCCAGCATGGGGGGTGAGTCCTGGACATGCTGGGATTTGTAGTGTGCAGGCAGCAGGGGGACCCCTGTGTAACATGAAGGTAACCTAACACTGGTGTAACATCAGGAGTTTGCGATCTAGCCAATGTTGCAGGTGGCCTCCTTTACACATTCGGCTTTACACTGAGACAGAAGGGGTGGCATATAGAAGAACAAAAGCCAGCTTCTCCTCCTCTCCCTCTCTCTGGCATTCAACAGCCGCAGGAGGAAAATGGGGCCCAGGTCAGCTTTTGCATCTTGGACCCTGTACAGCTTCCATGAGACTGTAAAGAACCTCCAACTGTCTTATCAGCTTGAGGGAGGCAGTCTAAGTTTGTAGTTCTGCAAAACATTACCACTAATTTGAAAAAAATTCAGAGTATGTGCATAAGTATCAACATTTATTTAATATGGTTACCTGCTCTTACAACTAATTTTTTCCAAATACCAGACCCTCTCTTTTACGAATTGCGTTTGTGGTGGTGGAAGAGGTGATAGGGCTTAGAATGTAAATCAAAGCCCTAAGACCTCATAATAAAAAATGTCAGTCTGAAAAGACTAATGAACTACAGGGGAGTACTTTTCTAGAAAACTAAGGCTAAAAATTATTTAACTGCACTTCCTCTTCTCCCTGGCACCTTATATCCACAACACTAGTCTCTACTAGTGTACTGACTGTGGATGAATGTGTAGTCAGAAACATTTTGCTGCTGAATAAGCAATTTTGACTTTTCTGAAATTTTATTGATATAGCCCACTAATTTTCAGCACTGCAGCTTGAATAGATAAAAAAAAATGCAAGTACATTAAAAATTGAAGGCTTTAAAAATAAATTTAGTTGATTTGTGCATTGGACTCATTATTTAAATAAGCCCAGGAAAACTTTATAGCTTTCAGACAAAAGGCAATAACCCCTGCTGATTTGTGAGAATCTTTTATCAAGCTGAGAAAGGCTTCTCCCTCCCCAGTTAGCTGTGAGTATTACCATGATTGTTACAGCTTATTGAAAAAGAAACCCATTAATAAAAATATTATAAAATAAATTTTTTTTTTATTATTTTGGGTATTTTTGCGTTCTATGGTATTATACTAATATAAATCACCAAATGCGCACTGTCTCTGAAATTTTCAAGTTACTATTCCTTTTTATATTTGTTATTTTGTGATATTTGCTTATTATATTGTTAAAAAGATAAAATAAAAAAAACACTCAGAACACAATGAAAACACCAGCCAAGACACTTAAAGCCTCTAAAATCTTTGGGAAATATTTAAAACCTACAACTACTATAAATTCACCTTCCACATTTCACTGATGGAATGCATTTTTCCATGATCTTCAATTATGCCCTGCTTTTAGTTATACTCCTTAGTAACCACTATGCACAAGATTTTGCTCCAAACTACTTCTCAAATTAACTTCTAACATATTCTCCACTGTTAAAACTCTATTAAGATTTAAAAGAAGGTTTACAGCCACTGACATATTTTACAAAAAAATCCTATCTGCCATCAGCGAGTAATCACACATCAAGATGAAACTGTGCTGTTCCCCTTATTTTTCTTAATCTGAAATTTTTCTCTTGACTTTATCTTGACCTGTAAATATGCTTTCTGAATTATCTATTTTGTTATACCCTTTATGCCTCAACATATTTTTTGCTTCTTCTGACTGCATTTCAAAATAAGTCCCTAATAATATTAATTTTGAAAGTAAAAATTGCCCTTATGGACTTTAACATGGAAAGGTTTATAATTCTTAAAAAGAATGATGGAGGTTTCAGTAGTGGCATTTCTTTATGGTGGTGTAAAAAATGTATCTTGGGTTGCTGTATATTGTAATTCAAAATTTCCTCTTAATTATCTTATAATAACGGATTCATAGCAGATTGTTATTCTTATTAACATTCAATATTTCATAAATTCACCAAACTGAGATCCTAGACAAATAATTAAATAGGGAACTATTGTAAATAAGTACAAAACTGAGACTTTAACAAAAGTGAATGGTTCTGTCTTGCACAAACTTTAAATTAAGTTTTAATTCATTAAATTTATTTTTAATTTAATTCAAATTAATTAAGTTATTTTTTTTAATTAGTATGCCAAAATGCCAGGTTTTATTATGGCAAGAAAAGTGCCTAAAACAATCCAAAGACTTGAAAAATTACCAACCAATTTTAAAGCAATCAATTTTATCTCAGAAAAAGTAAGAATGATTTTTATATTTGTATTTTCTTTTAATAGAAGATACTGGACTGGGTAATGTGAAAAATTATTAATTTTTCATATACTTTCTAGTACAAAGGAAAATCTTCCTTCCCTTAACAACAAGTGCAAATTATGTGGATATTTCATTATTTATTTATTTAGTAACCCTGAAGAAATAGTGACATATATCTATCTATCTATCTATCTATATATATATATATATATATATATATAATGTAAATAGGTATATTAATATCTATATAAAAGAGATCCTGATGTCAAATAATTGTCTAATTGCTTCTTACTCATAGTTTTCTTTAGATGTTGCCACAAAGCTCCATAGGCAATCAATTTTCGTAGCTTGCTTGGAATATGTTACAGTTTTGATGATGAAAAACATGCATTGTACAACCAGGACAAAGGGAGGGTTAATTTAGAGTTTTGTAATTGTGACATCCTACATTATTGTACTTCCCTCTCTCCTGTCAGGCTCCCCATGACTTAACATTAATCTCTGATAGCTTTAGACTCATTTGCATCATGTTTTGTTGTCTGTGCAAGACAAGGCAACTTGCCTTGTGTCCTAGGTGTTCAGTTCACACAACGGAGGATGTGCACCACAGCAATACACTACATTGCAAAGTGCTGTGGTGCATAAAGATGAATGAAATATAATTTTTACATTTCAGTAAAGGTATTTTAAAAAAAAAGGTAAAAAGTGTGATGTGCTGCGTTTGGAGTAGTGGCACTGTTTACTTCACAGCACACAGCAACTGCTGCTTTAAAATAGGGCTGCTGGTGTGAACGGGCCCTCAATCACTGCTAATGAAATCTTTTATGAACACTAATGCTTACTACACTTAGATTATTTTGCATACTTTTTTCTACTGAAACATCTTACGTTCATGATTTTGGAACATATTCAAAAGTCATTGCAAATTATCCTTATGTAAACTGCAATGCAAATAGTTTTTTAAATTTAGTATAATCAAATTCACTGGTGATACAATAGTTTTCATTGTTCCGTACCACCGTCATACATTTTATCGGGAACTGATACAGACAAATGAATCACTTGTAACACCTTATCACCAGAGAGAGGAATTGTTCACAAATTTGAATCCCATTGTTCTCACATCATGACCCTGCTATAATCTCATCTTTCATTCTGAGTTGCATTCTCCGCTACAGCACCTATCATTTGTGTTAAATAATTATCATTCTGAATTTAAATTATTAGAGACGTTGGGGTTTATTTATTAAAGTTTGTTTATTATTTATTAATACAGTTATTAATACAACTCAGCAGGATGGATTTACTAATGGGTAAAGGCTGTTCTCTTTGCAGTGGAATTTTCACTTTGAAAGGGAATTTTTCCTTTAGCTTATTGAATGAGGTGAAGCTCTGCTGACTTTCATTCTCCAATCATGTGCAAGCTAAAATACTGTTTTCTTTTATTTTCCTTGCACTTGATTGGGTATTCTTTGCAAAGGGAATTTTCACCACTTTCACTAAGCTAAGGAAATACATTCCTTACAAGATTAAAAGTCTATTGGCTTTCAGTAAATCATAGATCATTTGAAAGAAGAACTAGCAGGAAATTACTGTCATTAATATTTACAAAAAGAAACTCACTACTGGATGCTGATGTCCTTGATTATAAATGGCCAGGAAACATTGGAACCAATACCATAAGCAGTTCTATCCAACAATCTGGAGCGCTGTGTTAGTGTACAAAGAAACAATAAGGACGAGCGCTATGGCTAAAGGTCACAAGATGGTGCTAGACCAACTGAATATCCAAATGCACCAAATGATTGCCGAAGGGACAAATATAATCCAATGTAGAAAAAAGTTTATTGAGTCATAATGATAAAAGATGTGACAGCAGTTAGTATAAAAACAGCTTGATAGGACAAAGTAGAGTATTCAGTGTGACTTTTGAACTGTGCTGGCAGCAGAGGTAAATAGTAAATACCAGTTTTCTGTATGATGGTAAAGGAAGCCCAAGAGGATAACATAGAGATGGTGAATTGGTAGTGCTGCTATATGACTGCTTCAGAATAGTGATCTGCTCCAGCTGGGCGGCCAGCCTCTGGTCTGTGCAATGGTGTTGGTGGAGACTGTGCACCGGAAGTGACGTCTAGGTGCACTGGAAGTGGCCCCAGATGGAACGCAGTCAAGCCAGAGCAAGAGCTACGGGAGCTCAAACAAGCAAAGCTTAGTGTATGGAGCAAGCTGGAATTGAGGTGGCTGCCATGATGATGTGTTTGGCGCGATTGTGCTTTGTCAAAGTCAATAGGCAACTGGAAAGGACTAGGACGTTAATGATCCTCAAAGGGAGAGGGCGGACTCACAGGGAAAGGCTAAGAATTCTTAAAGGCTCGTACAGCAAATCCGTTATCTCTGGCATACATAGCATTGCCCTCTAGTCTATTTTAAATGCACAAAATATAAATATGAATAAAATTATATAAATATGTCTGTGTATATATAAATGGAAGTATAAAAAAAATATAAAACTCTATATGATTCATTAATTCATGCTCATACCTAAAAATGCAGCTGATAATCATCAAAATATAGTAACATTAATGATAGTCTATCATACCAAAAAAGTAATATTAATATAATAATAAAAATAGTAATCATAAAAACCATAATCCTGCAAATACATATACTGTATAATTTCATACGGCACATTTTAAAAATCACTATTGAAACATATAATGTATTTCATAGTAAACCACAGTTTGTACTTCCGGATCCTCATTGAGTCTGTCTGCATCATGGAGCCCAATTTAGAGATCCAGAATGTTTCCCTTCTACTTCAATGTTTACAGATAATACCCAAAATGGCCCTATATTTATTGTTGAAACCAGTGATGAATCTAACTGAATTGAGATTACTAGCTTGTGGCCTATTTGTTTTTGGGAGAACAGATAGGTGTTTATCTTGTGCTTCTAAAATTAGATTATCAGGAAAACCCTTTTCTCTAAATTTTGTTTACTAAAAGGTGGCCATATTTAAAATAGTCTTCAATTCTAGAGCATGGTATTATCCATAAACATTGGAATGTGTTACAACTCAATCCCAAATTAGGCCCATTATTACCAATAGTTCCTACAGTAACTTTTAAGTGAGCTCGTACTTTGAAAAATATTTTAGCACCTAGCAAACTGACGTCACGTACCAACCAAATAAAAATACCTTTGGACATTCGTCTCTATTTTGACAATAGAGTAGGCTGCTACCAATGCTGCAAAAAAGGTTGTTTAACTTGTCAGTCCATTCATCATGGATGACCCAGCATTTCAGATGGAAAGGAAATTAATATATTATTAAACAGTGCATCACTTGTTCATCTGGATATGTTATTTATGTGCTGCATTGTCCTTGTAAATTGTTGTGCATAGGGCGAAGAAAATGTACATTACCAAAATGAATAGGTGAACATTGTCACCTTATCACAGAAGGCTATGATAAAGATAGTGTTCCCCACTATTTCCTCCATTGCCATAACAAAAATTTTAGGATTATGGAGGTTATGGATATTGAATGCATTAATGATAGATCTCTCACACCCAAGGAAAGATTTTTCCTTCTTTGTAGAAGGGAAACATTCTGGATATTCAAATTGGGCTCCATGGTGCTTGACAGACTCAATGAGAATCCAGAAATACATAGAGTGGCTTAATATGATTTACATTATAGATTGCAATAGTGTGTTTTAAAATGTGCCATATGAAATTATATATGTATTTCCAGGATTTTTGTATTATTGTTTTTATTATTATATTAATATTATGTTTTTGTTATGATAGACTAGCATTAATATTACTATATTTTGATGATTATCAGCTGCATTTTTAGGTATGAGCATGCATTAATGAATCATATAGAGTTTTTATATATTTTTTCTTATACTTCCGTTTATGTATAAACAGACATACTGTATCTTTATATAATTTTATATTTATGTTTTGTGCATTTAAAATGGACTACAGGGCAATGCTATGTGTGGCAGAGATAACAATGGATTTTCTGTATGAGCCTTTAAGAATTCTTAGCCTCTCCCTGTGAGTCCACCTTTCCTCTTCTGGGGATGGTCGTTAAAGTCCTGGTCCTTTCCAGTTGCCTATTGACTTTGACAAAGCACAATCATGCAAAACACATCGTCATGGCAACCACCACAATTCCAGCCTGCTCTACACACCAAGCTTTATTACCTGGATGTCTAGACATAACTTCCAAGGCACGGTATTCAACAACACTGCTGCAAAGACCAGAGGCAGGCTGCCCACTTGTGTTACCCCTGGCAATCATACCACCTGTCAGCTGGAGCAAATCGCTATTCTACAGTGGTCATATAACGGCACTACCAATTCTCCATCCCCATGTTGTCCACTTGGGCTTCCTTTACCATCATACAACAAACAAGTATGTTATTATTTACCTCTGCAGCCAGCACGATTCAGAAATCACATGAATACTTTGTTCTATCAAGCTGTTTTTATACTGACTGCTGTTACATTGTTTATCATTATGACTGAATAACCTTTTTTCTACATTGGATTATATTTGTCCCTTTGGCAATTATTTGGTGCATTTGAATATTCCTTTGGTCTAGTACCATCTTGTGGCCTTTATCCACAGCACTCGTCTTTATTGTTTCTTTCTACATTTATATTTACAAGTCACATGTAATATATCTTTAGTTTCACTAATACTTCTTCCCTTGTACCCATTTTTACTTCTGTCTTCTGCATCTTCTTCCTCCCCTTTATGAATTTGGAGATTCAAACAAAGCCAAATAATGTGCAAAAGAACTAATATATAATTATCCTATTGTTGTAAATAGTTAAATTGCTTCCTAAAGCTAGCTCAAACAACTCTACCCAGCACTAAGCTGCAGAAAGGATTATTGCTTTCTGTATGGAAGTCTATCTGTAGTAGTCCACTATACCTTCCATTGTGCTACAGCTAGATCTGTGTAATCAGCAATGCTCATATATTGTGGCATGTTGGAAAGCTGTAGAGAAACTGCTGCCGTGACATATTGAGTAGCTGTCCTCTATGCAGCCTTATGCTGGGGAGGGGGGCTTGGACTGATAGTAAGGAGCAATTTAATAACTTATATTTAAATAAGATATTTGCAGTTTAGTTCCACTTTCTGTACAGCACTCATTGTAACTTTTTTTTATTCAATATGGATATTGCTAAATGTGCACATAATTACTGAATACCTCTCCAATAAAATTTTTAAACAGGCATTATTGTTGGGTTATCATCTGGAACATGTTTTTCAATGAAATAATGTAATTTCAACTTTTTCTACTCTCCAAAGAAAGACATACATTCTCTCCTACTTTCAAACAGTACAGGAAAAAGCAGATTCACCAAAAAGGCAATATGTTTGTACATTCTGTATATTATAGTGTTTTACCTGTGCTAAGAAGTTCTCATGGCTAATATGACAACCAGAATAATTTGCTGTTAACATTTGAGGTAAGTTACAACAGCCATGGTATCTCTAGTACAGTATGTAGTACTGTATATTCCTAATGGTGATCCAGCTCATATTGTATGCTTGCTATATGCACAGCACCATTGATTAAATGTTGACAGAAATGAGTAATGATTGTAATAATTAGCTAATTTTAGTGAGAGTGTTAAGTTTGACAAACCTAATTCTGACAGTTCAGGATATCTTGTATTTCTGCTCTGTCTATAAATCTTTGTGGAGCTGCCTAAAGAGGCAAGGGAAGTTGGTGATATAGATAGAAGTTATCTGTGGTGTATTTCAAATGTGTTTGTGCTGTTATTAGAACATTGTCTTTTATAGACAACAGTACTTAGATGGGAAAAAAAAACAAAAAACAAAATAAAAATGTACTATATTGCATTTTACTAATTCTTAGAAATAGTGGCTACATTAGTTTTCTTTTTTAGAGATTTTCCTTTATTTTCCACTGTTGATGCAGCCAGTAAGTCAGTTGTTTTCCAACCTCATTTAACAGACCCAGCTGTTCAGTAATATTGGCAGTTAGAGGGTTGAGATAATCCTTTAGCCTTGACAGAGGTGCTTACGGCAATCAGCTTTCATTTATGCAAAATTTCTAGCCAAAAAAAAATTGCTGTACCATTTAAAAAGTGTTAGATGGAGTCTGACATTCATTTGTTAGCCAAGACCATCTGAGTTGGTTAGTGCATCTAACACTAATCTCCCCACAGGCTGACAATTCTGCTGTTCAAGGGTGGCTCTGTTGATCCTCTATAGACAGGATGCATGTTACTGGACAGATCCCCACTGCAGCCACCACAATTAACAATTAGTAATCTGCAAAATAATACATTACTGTTTTTAGGTTTGGTACCATTTTTGGAGTACCAGAGTAACTCTGTCAACTTTTAAAATGAAAATTAAGGAAGTAGATTTAGATGGTGAAAGAGGGATATCCAAAGTGATATCATTCTTTGACTACATAGTGATAGAACAATATATTGATGATCGTAATAACGTGGGACCTATCCAGGCTCCCCTAGTATTTATTAGCCATCAAAACCTTTATATATCCAAAGCCAAAAGGAGTACATCCTTGGAACCCCTTTATTGGGTATGGTATTACAGACTGATTCAACAGTGAGGCTTTTTTTTTTTTGCTGAATGGGAAATATTGACTGAATCCCTTAGGGCCCAGTACCCAATACTGGTAGCACCAACTTAATAGGACAGATTTACTTGTAGGTAAAAGGCTGTTCATTTAGCAAAGAGAATGTTTCATTTTCTACGTTCAAGTTTTCTTTGCAATGTGAATGTTACTGAAAAGGCAAATCTGTGTTATTTTTGAATACCCAATCTTCACAGGATAAAAAAGGTTGTTTTTTTTTTGCACATTAATACCAATATTTATTTGGTTAAGAAGTGATTTTATAGTTATACTGAGGATATCAGAGAGGGCCTCCTTGAAGTTTGACTCAAGGTGAAATGCCATTTTATTATTATTAAATTATTGGAACAACCACATGGTAGCAGTTTACTCCCGATCAGGGGTGAACTGACCATTTGGAAACTCAGGCACTGCCCAAGGGCCCGGGGTCAGTAGGGGGCCCCATGAGATGCCCCTGGTACCTTTTTCATAGGCTTTTTTGAGTTATGGCAAGGACACAGGGGCCCCATGATCCCTTCTTGCCCAGGGGCCCCATGAGTTGTCAGTCCGCCCCTGCTCCAGATGGGTTCCATTCTAAACATGTGTGATTTGTTTCGTTACAAAATTAAATTCGGACAAAATTTCCATTATTCAGACATGGGGATGTATCTGAATTTCTGAATCATAATAGTGACAAATTTCAACAAATTCAACATAAATTAAAACAAATTATCTCAATTTGAAATTGAACTTGAATTCAAAATAGAAACATATTAGAAACATATAAAGTAAGGTATAAAAGTGAAATCAGGCTGCTTTATACAATAGAACAGAACAGAATAAACAAGAATAGAATAAAGTAAAATAAAAAGGAAAATAATAGAAAACATGAGAACATAATAAAATAAATATAGCCGCCTTCTGAAATTGATTCAAAATTCAAATTTGAAATTTGAATTTCATATTGGAAAATAATGAATACACAAAACAGATCTGAGTATACAAAAAAATTCTGAAAACAAATCATTCTAACATAATGAATATGAGGAAAACAAAATTAACTTAACGAATCTGAAACAAAACACATTTTTTCCCATTATGCACACCTCTAGTGCATTTCCTACCTTCATTGATGTTGCTATTGTCTACTGCATTATTCAATTCAGCTACCAGCAATCTGCAACAGCCAGTGCTATACCTGATTAACTGACCAAGATTTCAAATGTACTTCCTCTATGACTGGAAAGGTTTTAGCTGTCCATTATATGCAATGCATATTATTCAATATTGTCTTCTTATTCTTATATTGTAATTACTATAACAAGGTCATCATGCGCTAGCAGCTCACATTAGATAGATATGTTCTTTATTTCTCTTTGTGATTTTCTATTTACTACTGCATATTCAACTACTACAGTAGCAGCCTGTGCCAGATAGGCAATATCAGAGCACAGATAATGCTTAATTTGTGTTGAATTTCTGTTTTTTGTAATGTGAAAGTAATAAATTTGCCAAAATCTAACACATTTACTAATTTGTATTTAGTAAATTTCAGAGAAATATCAGCTGTTTGAAATATAGCACAAACGTTTTCATCGATGCGGAGGACAGCCACCTGGTCTACAGAAATATATGTGAACTGTGGAAAAAAAACATTTTGAACTTCATAAATCTGTGCTGGCTTGATTACAAGTGATTTACAGTGGACATGATATAGTACATTCCTACCTCACATAATAGTGTGTTAAAGCTGATATACAGCCACAATAGGGTATATTAACACAGTATGTTGTGTAATCATTTATATCATAAAACATATTACCGATTTTCAAGGCTTTGCATTTCCAGCACATTCAGAGCAGACATTCCCATGAGGGGATTGTCTGTGGCCACCGTGTGTAAAATCACTGCATTTGAACAATAACTGTCATGCTGCCCATTTACTAAGCTTGTATTGGGTGTTACAGCATGGGAATCCATGTTTTACTGAATCCATCTCCTAGTCTTGTCTATATTACCACTCTGTAGCTTGAGAACACAGCTGATCACATGACTAGGTAAAACATCAATGACAGCAGTCTTCTACTACATGATCAGCTGTGTCCAGTAAATACAGTTGCCAGCTATCGGCAGCACTTTCCTCACGCTGTCACAGTGTGAGGAAAGTACTGACGGTACCTGGCAAATGTCACAGAGCAGATCTGCACTGATAATCAGTGCCCAGAAGTACCACCCATCAGTGCCCAGCAGTACCACCCAGCAGTGCCCAGCAGTGCCACCCATTAGAGCCCATCAGTGCCACCCATCAGTGCTGCCCAGCAGTGTCCATTAGCGCTGCCAGTCAGTACCGCCAGTCAATGCCACCCATTGGTACTGGCTATCAGTGCCCATCAGTGCCACCTATCAGTGCCCATCATTGCTGCATATCAGTGCACCATGATCAGTGCCTCTTCATCAATGCCCATCAGTGTCAACTCATCAGTTTAGCCTATAAGTGCCCATCAGTGCTGCCTATCCATGCCACCTCATCAGTGCCCTTCAGTGCTGCCTATCAGTGCAGCCTCATCAATGCACATCAATGAAGGAGATAAATTATATGTTTGCAAAATGTTATAATTGAAACAAAGAAAAACTTTTATTTTTCACATTTTTTGCTCTTTTTTTTTGTTTATAGTGCAAAAATAAAAACCCCAGTGGTGATTAAACACCACCAAAAAAAGCTCTATTAGTGTGAAAAAAATGATAAAAAGTTCATATGGGTACAATGTTGCATGACTGCGCAATTGTCGTTCAAAGTGCAACAGCACTGAAAGCTGAAAATTGGCCTGGGCAGGAAGGGGGTAAAAGTGCATGGTAGGCAAGTGGTCAAAGGACTTCTTTTTATCTGTGTATCTTTTCCAATTTAATAGTTACATAACTAACAAAGGATGAAAAAAAATGAATGACTCTAGAAAGTGTGTCGTCCTTTAAAAAAAAATAAATTTATATGCGCTACAGATCTTAATTGCAAGTTCAGCGGACATTACATTTTTTTTTCCTTAGTTCCTTTCAAAGTCCCACAAATACTCATTGAAGTCCTCCTAATATGGCTTTCTGTGATGGTTTGTCGATAATGCTGCTCTTATCGCTAGTTCAGTGAAACATTGTCAATCTCATGCAGACTGTGCCTGATCGCACTATAGTGTAATGGAAAAATGTTGTAAGGGAGTGGTTATCAGTATTGTTTTACTATTCACAATCCTGGAACTTGTAAATCAGCACCTGGCCACACCCAGTCATGTTCATTGCTTTCTGGATTGACAGAACTGCCTCTCTTCCCCCACTGTGAGCTGTAAAGTCTTGAAGCACACAGAAGAATTTGATTCAGCCAGGGAAGGTAAAGACATTTTTGGTCACTTCATGAGATTTAGTATTTGGTTTGATACTTGTTTAGACTACCATACAGATACTTGTTTAGACTACCATATATATGCTCCTGTCACCACTGAGCACCTTCCAAGTCTTCCCTAACCCTCCCTCTCTATCCTTCTCCTCCTTTGAGGCCCACTGCATCCGACTATTCTCTCCAATCCCTCTGAGGATTGCAGTAATCTATCGGCCTCCTGGACCACTGTCTCCTGTCCCACTTCCTCGATGACTTCTCCGCCTGGCTACCCTTCTTTCTCTCCTCCGAGCTATACACCATCATCCTTGGAGACTTCAATATCCCTATCAACATCAATAACCCGGCTACATCCCAACTCCTCCACTTAACCTCTTCTTTTGCACTCGCACAGTGTATACAGTCCACCACCCACTCCGATGGGAACATCCTGGACCTTGTTTTCTCTCAACTCTGCACTCCCCACAACCTCACAAACACCCCCTTTCCTCTCTCTGATCACAACTTCATTACCTTCTCCGTCCCCTCGTCCCCAAACACCTAACCCTGTAAATGTCAAACTATCATCAGCCGAAACCTTCGCAACTTGAACCCTGCCCCTTTCCACTCTGCAGCTGACCAACTTTATGACAGTATCCTTCCCCTGTCCTGCTCTGACCTGACCACTACTGTTTATAACAACTCACTATCAGCTGTTCTAGACTCGTTAGCACCCCTAACTACACAAAGCATTAGACCCCGACCGCTTCAACCCTGGCAGACTGACCATACCAAAAATCTCAAATGACGCAGTCGTGCGCTGGAGCGACTATGGCACAAAACCAGATCCCAACAAGCGTTCACTCGATATAAATCTGCCTTCCTCACCTACACTTCCTCCCTTCACGCTGCCAAGGAAGCCTACTTTGTTACCCTCAATAATACCCTCTGCTCCAGTCCTCGACAGCTCTTCTCTACTATTAACTCTCTACTCTCTCTGCCCCCACCTCCACCCAGTACCTCACTCACCGCCCACGAGATTGCTAACCACTTCAAAAACAAGATTGAGCAGTGGCGATATCCCTACGAATTGCGTTGGACTTCCACCTCACCTAGCATCCCTCACACGAAAACCCCCTCAACACTCCTCTCCTTCGACCTCGCCACTGCCCTGACTTCCACCGCACCTAGCATTCCTCACACTAAAACCCCCTCAACACTCCACTCCTTCGACCTTGCTACCACTGAAGAGGTCACTAAGGTCTTCTCTGTAGCACGCCTTACCACCTGCCCCCTTGACCCTGTCTCCTCACAACTCCTACGATCACCCTCCTCCTCCATCCTACGCTCCCTCACTCACATCTTTAATCTCTCCCTCTCTACTGGTTCATTCCCCTCTCCTCTGAAGCACGAGTACATCACTCCCATACTTAAAAAACCCTCCCGGGATCCCACCGACCTGAACAACCTTAGACCCATCTCCTTGCTGCCATTTACATCCAAACTCCTTGAGCGCTTAGACTATAATCGCCTGAGTTCCCACCTCACCGACAACAACCTCCTTGATCCCCTACAGTCTGGCTTCTGTCCCCTACACTCCACCAAAACTGCCCTACGCAAACTCACCAACGACCTGCTAACCGTCAAAGCTAATGGCCACTATTCAGTGCTCCTACTCCTCGACCTCTCCGCAGCTTTCGACACGGTTGACCACCCCCTCCTCCTCAAGAAACTACACTCTCTTGGCCTCAGAGACTCCGCTCTCTCCTGGCTCTCTTCCTATCTATCACAGCGCTCCTTCAGTGTTACCTATAACGCTTCCACCTCCCCTTCACTCCCCCTCTCTGTTGGGGTCCCTCAAGGTTCTGTCCTCGGGCCCCTTCTCTTCTCCATCTACACCTCCTCCCTTGGCCAACTGACTCTCACGGCTTCCAACTACCATCTCTATACTGACGACATGCAAATCTATCTCTCTACCCCTCTCCTCACCCCTTCAGTCTCCGCCTGAATCACAAGCCTACTGAACAGCATATCGGATCCACTTCCTCAAACTAAATCTTTCCAAAACTGAGCTCCTAGTTTTCCCCCCAGCCCCTGCCCTACCCCGACTTCTCCATCACGACCAACAACGCCACCATCAGTCCCACCCCGCAAGCCAGTGTACTAGGTGTCATCCTAGACTCCAATCTGTCTTTCCAGCCCCAGGTCCAATCACTGACAAACTCATGTAGACTCCATCTCCGCAACATCTCCAAAATACGTCCTTTCCTAACCCCGGAAACTACTAAGCAACTCATTCACTCCCTTATTATATCACGACTTGACTACTGTAACTCCCTTCTCACCGGCTTACCTCACCGCAGGCTATCCCCACTTCAGTCTATCTGATTACTGCGGCCAGACTCATTCACCTTACCAACCACTCCGTATCCGCCACCCTCCTCTGCCAATCCCTCCACTGGCTTCCGATTGCCCAACGGATAAAATTCAAAATGCTAACATTGACGTACAAAGCTATTCATAACACTGCCCCAAACTATA
Source organism: Staurois parvus (assembly GCF_062004578.1). Taxonomy (NCBI): domain Eukaryota; kingdom Metazoa; phylum Chordata; class Amphibia; order Anura; family Ranidae; genus Staurois; species Staurois parvus. The sequence continues at coordinate 17,172,133 of NW_028317802.1, forward strand.
TCACCAATCTGATATCCAAATACCACCCAAAACGTACTCTCCGCTCCTCACAAGACCTCCTACTCTCTAGTTCCCTGGTCTCCTCCTCCCATGCCCATCTCCAGGACTTCTCCAGGGCTTCCCCCATTCTCTGGAACTCCCTACTCCAATCCATCAGACTATCACCTACTCTCCTCACCTTTTAGGCACACCCTGAAAACCCATCTCTTCAGGGAAGCCTACCCCGCCCTCAGCTAATTGCCGATCTCCTCCACTCTTCCTACCACTCCATCCCCCACAGCTATTTCCTCCTCTACCACTATCCCCTCCCTCCTAGATTGTAAGCTCCAAGGAGCAGGGCCCTCGAACCCCTCATGTATTGAATCGTATTGTTCCTGTACTGTCTCGTGTACTGTCTTCCATTATAATGTACAGCGCTGAGCAAACTGTTGGCGCTATATAAATCCTGTATAATAATAATAATATAGGAACCTTTAGTTATATGTTGTGCATTAAATTCAGCTTCTTACAACCTCTACAGTTTTGGTCACAAGGATGGACAAATAAAACCCTGTTAGGGCTATGTTGCCCAAGTTGCCAAACCCTGTATACAAATGTTCCTCTGTTATCCTCCTCCCCCAAAGGGGCAGTTGTATCAGTTAGTAATTATTATTCTAGATATTATTTGTTGGAATAAAATCAGTCTATTTTTAATTTCATTATGGTTTTTGCCATTGCCTTCCACAGTTTAGTCACTAATTACCGCTTCTTAAACTGATGGTAAATTCTTTTATCTTCCATAAACTAAATCTATTTCCATTTTTCACAGTCCTTGAGATAAAAAAATAAAGTGGACCTTTCATCTGAGTAGCAGTGTCTGTCCTCTTCCTAAACATTTATTTAAATTGCAAAGAAAAAACAAGTGTGGAGGAAATTAGATAATTTATTTAGCTATCCCCTGGCTTCCACCTACAGTTCCTATGGCAAGGGTGATGTTATCTTTTTTCCAGCAAGATCTCTGAAAATGTTAAGTAGGTTAAATCTCAGGTAACTCTGAGCACTCAATTCCAAAAAACAGTATCTTACTGGAGCTTAATCTGAAAATATACAATGAAAGAGAGAACAAAGACCATAGAAAAGGGGTCTAGAGAAAAACATGAACACTTGCGGTGGTCTATTCCCAGATATGGTATTAATTGAGCAATTACCAATTTTTTTAAGCGTGAAAACAGTTTGAGAGGAGCTTCTAGGAGCAGGGGGGAAGGGAGTGGGAAAGAGGGGAGAAGAAATGAGGAGGGGAAACAAAGGAGAAAAAAGGGAAAGTGAGAGAAGGGAAGACAGAATGGGGACCCCTAGTAAAGGAGAAATAGAAGAGAGAGGCATCCCTGGTACGAGACTGGAGGGCATGGGATTGGAGTCATCGGTTTGTAGCCAACTTTCTGAGGTAGGCATCTGTGTATATGAAATGATGCCAGGGCCTCCAACGTTCAGTAAACACTTCTTCCATATTGTGCAGTGTAGGCGTGAGGTCTTCCATGTCCCAGAGTTCATTGACTTTTGTAAACCATAGCGCTTTTGTCACAGATTGACATCTTTCTAGTGGAGGGGGATGCATGCTTTAGCAGCATTCAAGAATTGTATACTTTTTAGTAGGTCTCTCTGTCAGGTGCAGCAGGCAGGCCGCAGGGTCATTGAGTAGCTTGGTCGCAGTGAGTTGCTTAATGATAGCGGTCACTGCCTGCTAGAAAGGCTGAATTTGTGGGCATTGCCAGAAGATGTGGACCAAAGATCCCTCTCCTGCCCAGCAGCGCCAGCAAGAGCCGTACTTCTGAGGGGAAATGCAGTGAATCATGGTGGGAACCTTAAACCACCTGGTAAGAATTTTGTATCTGGTTTCCTGAACCCTTGAGGCAATAAAGGATTTGTGGGAGAAGTAGAGAATTTTCTCCCTGAGCTGTGCCGTGAGTTTTAGGTCCAAGTCTGCCTCCCAATTGGCCAGAAAAGGCGGTACAAAGTCAGCTCCAGGATGGATCAGGGATGCGCATATCTGGGAGAGGGAATTGTGTACCGATTCCCTCTTATGACACAAGGACTCAAAACCATAAGAGGTCTGGAGACGGTGAGAGAGCTATTTGAATACTTTAATTAAGTTGCCTCTAAGACATTCTTTTTCTAATCAAAATATGTTCCTTACCTTTTACTGTTAGATTTTCATCCTTCTTATCAATTTAATTGTCCATCTCTGAAATATTTTATTTGCTTTTGCACATACTACTAGACATACAATGGTGCTGCTAAGGTGATAAATGTTGAGTTGTCTGAAGTTTTGGTGGGTTTATTACAACAATAAATACCTAGAGGCTTTGGAGCTTCTGAAAAAAATCCAGCCATTTCAGACATCAAGATGTTATAAATGTGTGTGATGCAACTGGGCTGTCAAATTGTCCATTCTTATTAGGTGGCATATTTCTGTAAGGCACTCTTTGATAATGGAAGCCAAGGCTGTTTTACATTGCCTATGTATTAAAGTATGCATTGATGCAATAAAGAAGTATGTCAGACATTTAATGTGTGAGAGAGATCCTTGGAATAACTAAAAAAGAGTGATATGTAGGGTGATGTCAAACATCTGGGTCCAAAACGAGTAAATAAGCGAGCAGCTTCACCATCTATGAAAGTATGGTGCAGCTCTCCTCACAGCACCTCCAACATCTATCTGGGACTGATGAAAATACTGTATGTATAGTATGGGGGCACCTACAGTAAAACATTGCATCAACAGTTTAAAGTTTTTTTCTGGGATGCACTGGCTTTGCTAATTTTATAAATAAAGGGAAATTATTTTAGGTTTTTTAGGATCCAGTCACCTACATTATATAATAGAATCATATAGGAGTATTCATGGTTAACAGGAGATGATATACAGTGGAGAAAATAATTATTTTATCCCCTGCAGATTTTGTAAGTTTGCCCACTTGCAAAGAAATGAAGGGTCTATAATTTTTTATCATAGGTGTATTTTAAATGATAGAGACAGAATATCAACCAAACATACAGATAAAACACATACAAATGTTATTTTACTCACTGAACTGAGACTCAGTTTATAAGTATTTGATTCCCTACCAACCAACAATAATTCTGGCTCCCACAGATTGGCTATGTGAAAGTAATTATTTTCCCCGCTGTAAGTGGAATTGTCCTTTTTGTGCATTAGGTAGACTGTCTTTGGAGCAAGGCCTTTCTACTGAGCCGTTTACAAAAAAAGTTGGAAATATTGTAGCTAGTCCCTGGAAAGTAAAGGTTGTCCCAATACCAAGGCCTATGGAGGTTTAATGCCTTTCTCTCTGTTTGTCTGGTCCCACTAACCGTTATTCAAACCACTTGTTATTGATGACCTACATATCTGATCTGTGGACCAACAAACATGCCTTCCTTAATCTTGGCATCAGCTATTCCTGCAAACATCTGTCTCAAAAAACAAAAACTTTCAACTTCCTTGTTCATCACTTTCACAATATGTGTTCTCAGTCCACGTTTTATGCAAAATGGAGGCAAAAATATATTTGTCAGGTCAACGAGTGGTTCAGTTGCCATGTTTTTCTGTTCTGGGACTAAATTCTTTTGGAGTGGCCATTTCTTTTTAATAAAAAGCTACTCTCTTGCACGGCTGTCCTACTTGAATATGTAACAACAATAATAGGTATAACTGAGCTTCATATGAAGCCACAGAGCCACTACTTTTAGAACTCTACAGATATTTCAGCTGTACTTGGTATACTGGATGTGCTTCAACAACAGGTTCATGTTTTCATATGTTTTTATCATGCATGCAGCATAGCCAATGGGTACTGAAAATTGTAATTTGTAAAAACAGAAGTGTTCTATAAAATGGTTCATGATAGGTTAAAGTTCACCTTTTTTAAATACAAATAATAAATGCGCATCAGTTTGCAGGTAAAAAAAACATGCATTTTTTCTTTTACACTGCAGCCTGTAAAACACTGTACCTGCGATCTGCTGCCAGGCTCTTGCAGACAGTACAACAGTCTGTCTGTACCACTGATATGGGTAGACAGTTACTGAAGCGCAGGAAGTGTCCATGAACTACAAGAGTGCTCACCAGTGCTCTTGCAGTTCCTAGAGAACTACAAGTCATCTGCTGCAGTGGCAGATGATACTCGTAGTGCATGAATTCACAGATCTCCTGTGAGATTGCCGATTTTAAATTGTGACAGTGGGTGCGGGAAGAAGATCCCCCATCCTTTATGGGGAGGGGGAATCAGGGGTATGGGCAGATGCTTTATAGTAACATGTTACACCATAAAAAAAGATGAACTTAGCCTTTAAATTATGGGTTATTTTCGTGATTAGCAGCCAAAAATCTATATTATACACCAAAATTATTCAGGAAGTGAATTTTCTAGAAGGAATAAGAAAAATAATCAAAGATTTACAATCCATCATAACAGAGGATGGAACTCTGAAAGAAATATTCTAGCAACCCCCAATACTGGCCTTCAGACAACCCCTAAACCTCAGAAATAAACTAATCAGTAGGAAACTTCCTTCTGATCAAGATGTCACAAATAATGGAAGCAAACCCTGCAATAAAAAACGCTGCAAACTGTGCAACCAAATCAATCAATCAAAAAGTGTCAGACACTCAAAAGGGATCTTCAATATCTCTGGATCATACAGCTGCACCTCCAGTAATGTTGTGTACCTTATCCAGTGCAGAAAATGTAGCAAAGGATCTTATGTTGGTGAAAAAGGACAGAAGTTACAAACAAGGATGAATTTGCACAGACATACCATCAAGGAACATAAAGAACACAACTAGACCACACTTTGGGAGACCTCAATATTTTAGTTCTTAGAGGAAATTTCAAAACCATTCAGGAAAGAAAAACTTTTAAACTAAGTATGATAATGCTATTTGACACAAGAGATAACGGTCTTAATTTGGACATGGGATTCCTCAATCATTATCCAACAGTTTTAGGACTATCAGCTCAAGCATGTTAGTGTTGTCCCCCCCCCCCCCCCCCAGTCTCTGCTTATGCTGTGTCTTATCTCTAGTCTCTTTTTTTTTATCCCCCACATCTCTTCTAACATTCTGCTAAAACTTTGTGAGTAGTACTGCTTAGACCTTGAAGGAGGGGACATTTCCCGAAAGCTTGTCCTCAAAATTGTATGTTAGTGCAAATAAAAAAAGTATCACGGACAGTCAATTGTTTCTGTCAGGAAGTGAAATAATTGTTGTCTAGTGTTATATTTGTTTTTTTGACAGAAACCTATATCTTCTGTCTTTGATTAACATGATTACCAATAATATGAATAAGAAAAACTGACTGGTAATATGATATCCTTCTGATGTTTAATTAGGGTTGGGGCAAGGAAGGGTGGGCAGGAATGGCAGGTGCTCTAGAAGCAGAGTTTACATGTGAGAAGGGGGATGTGCAAAACCCTTCCATGTGAAACCTATTTTAAAAGCTAGTAATACATTGGGGTGATTGCCATTTTTGTATAGCTTGCTTGCTGTAAATGGCGTGGGAAAACATGGGACACATTTCATCTACCATTGGGCTCTTGCTGGGCTTCTAATGTGTCACTATGCGTTTAAGGAATGGGCTTCCTCCAGGCATATATGCCCTTAATTTTTCTATTGCTATATATGCTCCAGTATGGAGGCTCTCAAATAGAAGAGTTAATACCACACTTTACAGAGGGCCTTGATGAGGCAGTAAAGCTTCCACATTAATTTGCAAATGTGTGCAACTAAAACCTCTGTTTTAATGCAAATTGCTAGTCAGTGCCATTTTAGTTGGTTTGCAGGCTAGCAGGTAAGTGTACTGGGAAAACCTTTGCTTGTTTGTGTGAGGCACTCAAGGTAGCCAGCTGAGCTTCAAGACAGTACACAGCAGCACTAGGGATGCATGTTATTGAAGGTAATTGTGCTGATTTTTTATGAATTTTTTTAAGGAAACTTAGGCTTATAATATTTTTCTTTGTTGATAAATTTGCCAGTGACTCCCTCTGTGGCAATTTCATTCAAACTTATTTTATAAAAGGACCATTATTATATAGTTACAAATTGGTAAGTAATACACTTTTAGCAGGCAGATCTATAAACAGCATCTAGGTATGTTTAATGTTTTAAAGATAACTATTTAGTTGCAACTATAATATGTGTTCATTAGAAAATCTTTATATTGTAAAATTAAATGAACCATGTGCTTACTATGTACACGCAGTATTTTCTTGACATTTTGCTGTGTTAATTCCAAAACACAATGTTATTTAATAGTCTAGACTGATAAAATTCATAACCCTAGTTTAAACATGCACTTAATCTCTAGCTAGGTGAAATTTTCTTCAGTGTATTTTGCTAATCATTTATATATTGCCAACAAATTCTATCCCACCACACAAAACACATAACCCAATTACAAAACACTGTGTATAACTCAGTCACAACACTTGCTAGTGTGAGAGAATTCTACCATAACAATACACCCACATACTAGGGTCTATTACTTAAGCTGAAAACTCTCTGGATTAAAAAATGTTAAAGCATTTAATACATTGTTCAATTGCTTTAGATAAATAAAATTCCGAAGAAAATCTATGCAAACTCCAGAAGAATGTGCATCCCCTATTTAGATGGTATCCCTGGTGAAGACTGAACATAGGGCCAAACTACATTGCCACCATACCACCCATTTTCTACAGTTATTCAAAGTCACAGTATATGGGCATTTTTGCTACATATGATTCTTTTGGATAATAATGCAAACAGAAAAAAAGATGACACCGTCACCTACAATTTTTCAGGGCTGGATTTCACTAATATTAATTTTATATGAAGAAGATGGGGCAAGGTGCAGAGTAAAAATAGTATAAGAGTAGGAAAATATAAAACTATTAATTTTTCATTCATGCAGGCTTCTACAGGTAAGCAATATAGTAAGAGTGAAACAAGGCATAGCTTGACCTTTCTGAAAATTTTCAGACCCAGCCTATGTGAACAGTAAGTAAATTTAGACTTATTCCTAAATTCTAAAACTTCTACAGGAGTGCCAGAATAACCTTCATACTTGTATGTGAGAAAGTTTTACTAAGCTCATGTAAATAAGAAGGTACAGTGTGTACAGTATTGTGGACTATTTATAGCCTGCAATGAATTGTAATATTGTATACATGGAATGCTGTCTGAGACTAAACAGGCTATTGAAACGTTTACCATCTACTCCAGTATTACATGCAAAAAAAGAGGGAACATTGCATCCAGTTAAAGTATACAAACTTTTCTAGTTGCAAGAAATAATAAATAATGATGTTATGCACGATTATAGTCATTTAAAACTGGTATAAATAGAATAAAGCAAATAGGTACATCACTGAAATTATAAAATAACATTAAACTTCCTATGACAATTTCTAAAAAAAAAAAAAGTAGCCATATGTTATCTATAGTCTCATGGGTAACTCAGTCACCTTTATCTACTAACCATGCATTGGTAAAAGGCAAACCTGGAATTGTTAATATTTGTAAAACCAAAACTGCATTATATGCAAGGATAGTTCTTTCAATTTGATGCAGATGGCTTTTTTTAGGACAATTGCAAGCCAAGTGTCCCCTCTGTTTCATACATTATATTGCCAAAAGTATTGGGGCACCTGCCTTTACATGCACATGAACTTTAATGGCATCCCAGTTTTAGTCCATAGGGTTCAATATTGAGATGGCCCATCCTTTGCAGCTGTAACAGTTTCAACTCTTCTGGGAAGGCTGTCCACAAGGTTTAGGAGTGTGTCTATGGGAATGTTTGACCATTTGACCATTCTTCCAGAAGCACATTTGTGAGTTCAGGCACTGATGTCAGATGAGAAGGCCAGGCTCGCAGTGTCCACTCTAATTCATCCCAAAGGTGTTCTATTGGGTTAAGGTCAGGACTCTCTGCAGGCCAGTTAAGTTCCTCTACCCCCAAACTCACTCATTCATGTCTTTATGGCGCTTGCTTTGCTTGGCACAATGCAGTCAGGCAAGTATCATTCTCCTGGCAACCACCAAACCCAGACACGTTAATTGGATTGCCAGACAGAGAAATGTGATTCATCACTTCAGAAAATATGTCTCCACTGCTCTAGAGTCCAGTTCTGTCATGCTTTATACCACTGCATCCGACACTTTGCATTGCACTTGCTGATGTAATGCTTGGATACAGCTGCTTGGCCATGGAAACAAATTTCATGAAGCTCTCTATGCACTGTTATTGTGCTAATCTGAAGGCCACATGAAGTTTGGAGGTCTTTAGCTATTGACTCTGCCAACAGTTGGCAACTTCTGCGCACTGTGTACTTCAGCATGCACTGACCCTGCTCTGTCATTTTACATGGTTTACAACTTTGTGGCTGAGTTGCTGTTGCTCCCACATTTGACTGTGGAATATTTAGTAGCAAGGACATTTCACGGATGGACTTTTTTTTTTTTTTTTTAAAGAATCTTTATTGGTTTTTGCTGTGTACACAATATCAACCAACGGTGAAATTCGTAAGTATAACATGGCAACATAACAAAGCTGGCAATAATTCAAATGCATCAACCAAAGCAGGCTAATAGTCTTCAAATAAGGACACATATATATATATATAGCCCCAGAGATGAGAGGTGCCCATATAGGGAGAAAAAGGTTATGAAATGTAAGTTGTGGTGGGGGCCAAGCAGGATGAGGACAAAGAGTATGATAGTATGTGATGTCATATTTGTAGGTAGTAGAATACATATGTGTAGCCATATGTTAACCAATCGTCATTATGAACATTGAAGGTGATGATCATGTAAGCGATTAACAGAAAGAAAAATAAGAAATTAAAATAGGAAAAGAGAAAAAGAGGGGTAAACCTAGGAGATGAGAGTATATGAGCAGAAAAGGAAAAAAAGAAATAGGGTTAGAATGAGAAAGAGAAGGAATAGTGATGCATTCCCAGAGGCCAATAGTTATAGGATCGAGAAGCCATAGAAAATTCTAAAAGATTTAGGACTCAGAGCAGCGTGTTGTATTGTAGTGCGACCTTTTGAGGGGTCTGAACATATTGTTGGTGGGAAAGAGTAAGGGAAAATAAGAGGAAGTAATAAAAAGGGAAGAAGAGATTAGAGCTTAGTGATAGTGTGAGAGCAGCTTCTAAGTAACACAATGAAGACATTATATCTCAAATATGCAACCGTAGGCACTAATACCACAATGTGTCAGGAAATAACAATATGCAACCTATTTCTAAACCAGTAAACCTTGAGGAAAAAACTGTTGCTCCAGGGTAGGATACAGTCTTGAGATATAGTGTCCCCACTTTCAGGTATACTTTTCTGCTCCATGAGTGGAGGTAGTGAGTAAGTTGAGCCGGTCTAGACGAAGGAGGAAATTTAGGTTTTGCTTAACACCCAAAATGGTGGGTGGGTAATTGGAAACCCGTTTTTTAAGTATAGACCTTCTTGCTGGCAGCAGGCAGGTGGAGAGCCACGGTTTGGTTGATCGGAACGTGGATAGTTGTGTGTTAGAAATTTTTGACAGAGGCAGTTCCAAGTTGCCAAAAAGAAGAAGCAATGGGGCTTTAGGTAGCTGAAGAGTGGTGATGAAAGATATGAAGTTCAGTAATTGGTTCCAGAAGGTAGATGCCGATGCACAGAGCCAAAATCTATGTTGTAATGTGGGTTTGTGAGAACCACAAAGCGGGCAGGTTGAAGCAGAAGGAACTGTTTGCGAGTATAAGCAAGGCATATAAGCATGGTGCATGTTTTTAAATTTCTGCTCCATCCAAAACTCATTTGAGTTAAATACACAAGTAGTTTTAAAACCAGTGAGGATTTTCTTCGCTGTAAAACCGTTGTCAAAGTCTCTTACCCACGATTTGATAGAAGTAGAAGTTTCTATCGGCATTGTATAATGCATATTTAATGGACCGTAAATATTAGATATTTTGTATTTTTGATTTCTTACAATGACTTCTATCAGTGATGTAGAGAAATGAGTGGATTTGATTTGGGCTACAGAATTCAGAAAGTTTCTGACTTGTAGAATGTACAAAAAATTGTGAGAAGGCAAATTGAAGGAGCTGAGAATTTGTTGAAGTGGTAGAGGAGAGCCAGATGATATGTCATGCAATTGGCTTACAAATCTGAGACCCTGGGTATACCATATTTCATAAGCTGCATGGTGTTGAGAAACTGAAAAAGAAGGATTATGATGGATAGGAAGGAAGCGAGATAGCCAGTGAGAAACTCCGAGTTTGCATCTGACCTCTTTCCAAGTGATGAGCGTGTCACGTATCAGTGGATTGTTTAAGGTATGAAGGGAGTGAGTTTGAGTTTGAATGCAAAAGGGCCTCAAGATCATGGATATGCCATGGCAGACTCAAGGTGATAATTGGAGTACATGGATGATTTGGACAGCCAATCTATGCAAATGTGTAAAATACAAGATAGATTATAGGTTCTAATATGGGGAGACCAATTCCCCCCTCACATCTAGGGAGAAACAATTTATGGATAGCAATACATGGGCGGCGCCCTTTCCATAGGAAATTGGAAATCGCTTTGTTAAGTTTCACTATGTCCGTATGTTTGAGCAGCAGGGGGATAGTTTGGAGAGGGTATAATAGTTTCAGAAAGCTCACCATCTTAAAGAGGTGAGCCCTACCCATGAGAGATAACGGCAAATCTTTCCACATATCCAGCTCCCCTATGATTTTTTGAATTACTGGTGAATAGTTGAGTGAGTATAAAGACGAAGCTAATTTCCCTATCTTGATACCTAGATAAATAATGTGACTTGTAGTAATTTTAAAGAGTGATTCGCGAGCCCATACAGGAGGACCTGCATGGTATAGGGGAAGAACTTCACTTTTTGCGAAATTTATGCGAAGGCCTGAGGAATGTCGGAAGTCTGAGAAAATGGTGTGAATATATGGCAAGTCTAAAGTCAGATTGGATGTAAATATTAATAGATCGTCTGCAAATAAAGCTAGTCGCAGATCCTGTTGTGCAATTTGGATACCATGGAGCTGCAAATTGAATAATAAGAAGCGGGCTAATGGTTCTAAAGCTAGAATAAAAAGCAGGGGGGATAGAGGACATCCTTTCCTTGTTCCTTTATGGAGTAAAATGGGGTTGGATATTCGCACCGCCACTATCACTTGTGCCGTTGGGGCTGAGTACATAGCCTGAATTAAATGTGTGAAGGACCCCGAAAAACCAAACTTTATCAAAGGCTTTTTCCGTGTCGAGAGAGATGATTGCTAGATCTTGAAGTGGGCTATTTTTTGCCTGGCGTAATACCATTAGAGAATATTGGACATGGCTGAGCGACCCTTTATAAACCCCACCTGCGCTGGGTGAATAAGAGAAGGTAGTGGCTAAATGGTTGGCAATAATTTAAGAAATGATTTTGCATCTAGATTAAGAAGGGAGATTGGTCGAAAAGAGCCCGGGTCAGTCTTGTCGTTATCTTTGTTTGCTATTAATTTAATATGGGCTTGAAAGGCCAAGGGAAGATATGCCCCGCCCTCCTGGATTGATTGATATATTAGCTGCAGAGTAGGGGAGAGGGTTTTGGTCATAAGCTTATAAAATTCAGAAGTGTACCCATCAGGACCTGGGGCCTTACCGTTAGCTAGGGATTTAATAGCCATGAAAATATCAGATTGTGATATGGGGGCATTTATGGACTGTAGTGCTGTGGGATCTATTTGGGGTAGATTAACGCTTTCTAGGAAGGAGTTTGCTTGCATTTGGACTATAGGATCAGGACCATATAAATTTGCATAGAAGTTTTCTAATATGGATATGAGGTCTTCCAGGGCATGTTTAAGCAATCCCTGAGAGTCTTTCAGAGAAGTGAATTGTGTGGGGGTGAACGGCTTCCGTCACAGATGTGCCAACAATTTACCTGGCTTATTGCCAAATTTGTGATAATGTAGGTCAAGGTAGGATTGGTGTAATGCTTCCTGGGCAGCTTCCCATGTATCACATTGACTTTTAGCTTCCGCCCATGCCTTCCTGTTGTCATGTGTATTTGATTCCGCCAACTTTTTTTGGGTCAGTCTAAGAAGGTTACTAGACTCAGTGACTTTGTGAACGAGATTTTTTTTGTAAGCAGATGTAAAAGCGATAATTTTACCACGTAATACCGCCTTCCCCGAATCCCAAAATAAATTTGGATTGGAGATATGGGCTGCGTTTGTGGTTTGGAAGTCCGCCCAAGTGTCCTGAAGCTGACGGGATAGCTCCTGACTATTTGCCAGAAACTACAGGAAACGCCATATCTTTGGTTTCTGTGTGGGGGTCAAGTAATTTATAGTGATGGAGATTGGCGAATGATCTGAGACGGCAATATCATGTATAGTAGAGGATATGATGTGTTGCAATAAAGTGGAATTGCAAAAAATATAGTCGATTCTAGATAAAGAACGGTGAACGGGGGAATAGAAAGTGTAATATTTGCCGTCCGGGTGAGCTAGACGCCAAACATCAGTGATTTGCATAGCCTCTGCAAAGTTGCAGAATAATGTGGGCGTTGGACGATGGGGCTGGGAGGGGAGCCGACATTGGTCGGTGCTCAGCGATTTATCTTCCTGTTCATGCATGATTGAGTTGAAATTGCCTCCTATTACAATAGGCAAATGGATATATCACGACAGCCTTGAGGACAAGTCCTGGAAGACTTGTTTTGATGGAGAATTTGGTGCATAGATACAAGTGAGAACTAACGATTGCGATCCCAATCTAATGTGAGCTGCTATGAAACGTCCCTCAGCATCTGAGTCTACAGAGATAATTTCTGGGTTAAGCCGTTTGTGGAGGAGGGTGAGCACCCCTGCTTTACTTTTGAGGGAGGAGGAGCCTAAGACATGTCCTACCCACAATTTTTTCATATGAATAAAGTCAGTGTGGGTAAGGTAAGTTTCTTGAAGTAAACCTATATCAGCGTGTAACCGTCAAAGATGACGGAGTACTGCCATGCGTTTGTGAGGAGATCTAAGGCCCTTAACATTCCATGAAAAATTACGTGTCATTTTGATGGGAGTGTTGTGTGTAGGAGAAAGATGAATAACTTACAAATTTGAAGTTTAAGAATGTCTAGCGATGCACTGTCATCCAAGTTCAAGTGTAGTAGGTCTGGCCTCAGGGGATAAAGGAGTTCTCTGAAGAAAAGAAAAAAAGGAAAAGAAGAAAGAGGGAAGAAGAGAAAAGATCATGAGCCCAACAGAGGCCTAATGGATGGACTTATTGCACAGTTGGCAACCTATCACAGTAGCACGCTTGAATTCACTGAGCTTCTGAGAATGACCCATGCTTTCACAAATGTTTGTAGAATTATGAAAAAAATAAACCCTAGTAGGAGAAAATAATGGGGCTTTTAAGGTGCCATACCATTATGGGTATAAAGATGCATAACCCTAAACAATAGTGTTTAAAATAGAGCATATTTTATTATGACATTATAAAAAAACCACACAAAGTGGTAAGAAAGATAAATGCCAATGTAGGCACATACAAAATGAGTCAACAAAAATATAAAGAAATAATAGTGGGCAAAGACTCTGGCTCGGGACGTGAAAACGTCATGGGCAAGAGTCCTAAAACCCTACTGATACCATCAAAAGAATTGATCATCATCAAACTGGTAAAACGATTACAGACATGAAAGGTATGAAACATGTTGGTAATTAGTGGAAATATCTAAATTCATATAGACTACCCAAATGATAAACCATTGGGTGTAATTTGAGAAGGGTGGCAATTCCACTAGAAACCAGACGCGTTTCGTGGGTTGTGACCCACTTCTTCAGGGAAAGTGGAAAAACTAAGCAACAATGCCTACAGTGGGATCAAAAATATACAACCAATTATCAATGAAAATACAGATACAGCATAACAATGTACACAAAGTTATATAAATCAATAAATAAAAAAGAAGCAGCAAATTACCAGTAGATGATAGCACTCTGTTCAATAGCAACACCTGATGTACATAAAGATCAGTAGTGATTGGATACACAAAAGGGAGATTCTCTGAGCACCGGGGAGAAAGCCACCAGTTAGAGAATACCTCAGATCAAATTGGGTAGCAAATGCCAAGCCGTCGTTCTAAGGGTCCATAAAATAATCAGTGATTAGAGATTGAAAAATTCTCTTTTTATAAAAAATCTAAGCCTCAGCTATCTCTGAAAAAAAACAACTACACCCCTACTCCCCAAAATTGGTCAAAAAGTTTTTATACTATATATTTTCAAGAAAACCTGAGAGAGGGAAGGAAATCTAAAAAGAAAAAAATATATATTAGAAAAAAGCATGAAAAGACCCATTGCTTGGCTATATAAAAATCCAAGAAACCTACCGTTCCAGCTGAAAAAAAGTATAGTGACCACTGTTATAGGTTGGTGAATAAACACCCATCTTGGTTGCTCCTGAGCAGTGTAGAGGCAAAAATGTTAAGGAGGTTAAAAAGCAGACAAAAAAGGACACAATTTGCCCAAACAGATGCCCCAGTGTAGTTCTTGGTGCATAGAGGGTCACAGAACCTTAAATAATGGTTGTTTGGCACCAAAATGTCAAACAGGAAGTGGTGTGAACACAGGCAGTGATGCACAGTCATTTGTCGGCGACGTCAAAAGACGTCAAAGGTAAAAAACAAAGCCATAAACATACTAGCGGCAATGTCATAGCCAGAAATGGCCACAGGGGGAGCCAAAACCTCAACCAAGGATGGAACCAGGTCTAAAGCCCAGGGTGACCACTTAATAATTGGAAAAAAGTAACATTAATAAAAAATGTCTACAAGAGGCTAATATAATGGCCAAAAAGGCAGTGCATTGGAACATTGGTAGTCACCAAATCTGTCACATAAAAGATGGATGACTAGAGCACAGAACAACCACTTAGTAGATGAAAACAAGTAACATTAATAGATAATGGCCACAAGTGGCCAACCTATTGGCCAATATAGCAGTGCATTGGAACAGTGGTAGTCATCAGATCTAACACGTAAAAAATGGATAACTAATGGATAGATGAATATCTGATAAGAAATACATCATCGGCTGATATTACATAGAGCTGCCACAAAAGAATACATATACAAAAAACAAAACATTATATTTGTTACAAAACTAAATCATCCAAATTGGACAACAATAATGAATCAAACATACAATATAGGAAACATTTTTTTAAATTTATTCATTCATTAAATAAAATAAAATAAATGAAACAAATACAATTGCTTTGTACGATGGCTGAAAAAACTTTTGAGTTTACAGTGGTTTTTACGAACGCAATAAACTTCCATTCAGGAGTAGATTTTATCAGCGTTTCAAATGCCAAACGTGTGTAAATGCGGCTAACTGCGTCCAAAAGCGTCCCTTAACTCTTCCATTTTCAGATGCCATCATGAAAAATGCATGCAAATCATTTTCAAGGTACTCAAATGGACAAAATACTGAACACAGGATGTTCCTACCAAGCTTGTCACACATTGTAATGATCAATTCACACCTCAGACTTCTCCCACACTTGGAAACAAAAGAAATATTAATGACCATTCACACCTCAAATTCCTCATGACCTAAAAGACCCCCTGCCAGGTGGCCTTAATGACACACTCCACTGGACACCTTTCCCACCCTTGGAAACATAGGAAGTGTTAATGAGCAACTCACACCTATGCTAATCTCAACACATACTTCTCTCTCTGCTTCTACTTAGTGTATTTCTCTGAAACAGCCTGAAATATTTAATAATTTACCACTTTCCAGTACATTCTGGGCATTTGGGAGGCTCTACTGTGCTTATCTTTAAAAAATGCTTCTAAACGCATGCGCACACAAACGTGGCCAAACGCAGTCAAACGCTGTATGCGAACATGGCAAAAATGGACATCGTTTTACGTTTACCTGCTGTTAATTTCCAGCACTCAAATATGAGTCTATAAGCCGCAAAGCACATATGGGCTAACAAGGCAAAAACGGTTTGAAACTAAGTGAATCATTAACGCCTGGTGGTTGGGTAGCTGCCATATTAGGTATTCATCAAGCCTCTTTCTGAAGAATGACACAATCCCACTCACCCCCTCTCGGGTCTAAAGAAACTCTTTCAAAAGCAAAGAACTTAACACATTGAGTGTTCTTGGCTTGATGCCAGGTGCCATGCCTTCCTATAGGGGAAGAGATGTCACCTGACTGGATGGCAGAGACATGTTCGTAAATCCTTTTCCATAACCATCGTTTGGTTTTGCCTATATAGAAACTACCTCATATACATATCATCATATAAACCACACCCGCTGTAAGGGACCGCCCGGCGGTCCCTCTAGCAATCCACCGGTGAGGTGCTTCCAGAATGCGGAATCTAAGTCCCAGAGCACTTGTTAACCAGGGCCCCTGATGGTGGGGATGGACTTGGAGCGCTCTGAGACCAGGTCGCGACTACTGGGCACACCCACCTCTGGTAGAGGTATCTGCTGAGGGCTCCCGCAGAGGAAGAGCCTGATGTGAGGAGGTCGGGAGGTCCCGACGGGATGGATGGCTGAGCAGGTGCAGGGTCAAACAAGCCGGGTCGGGAACCGTGGGGTCTGCGAGGTACAAAACAGCGGGCAGAGAGTAGTCGGGTCACACGCCAGGTCAGCAACAGTATGTCAGAATAAACAGGGGGCATCCAGGAGAGAGGTCAGGCAAGCCAGAGGTTAGGGCAGGAGAAAACAGCAAGGTCAGACAATCCAGGTAAGTACTCACAGTAATCAGGTAACACAGGGACAGAATAGACTGAACGGCATTCAATGACAGCTCAGGGTGATTTAAATACAGCGCACTGCGCTGTCATTGGTGCCCGGCGCGCACCCGCGTCACTCAGTGCGCATGCGCGAGCTTGCCGCGGCTGGCCCGGACCTAGTGCCCGCATTCCTGTGTGAGGCGGCGCACTGACACCTGCTGTCTGGCAGTTGGTGTAGTATCGTGCCCTATGGAGGTCTCCATTGGGTAAGGTATGATTGTGACCCTGGGAAATGTATTGGCAGTAAGCACAGTTACCACAGACATATGTACCTTTGTAAGTATGGGTGACTGACCTGGATGGTCTAACAAAATGAC
This sequence comes from Staurois parvus, assembly GCF_062004578.1. Classification (NCBI taxonomy): domain Eukaryota; kingdom Metazoa; phylum Chordata; class Amphibia; order Anura; family Ranidae; genus Staurois; species Staurois parvus. The sequence goes on from NW_028317802.1 coordinate 17,189,257, forward strand.
TTCAAACTTTTTAATATATCTGTTTCTACGATATGTAATTTCTGGATGTGACTCTAAAAATGTTGCTGCATTGGGGTCTGCCTTCAGCAAATACCAGTATTTGTTGTCAATATGTCAATATGTCGAATAGGTTGTTGTTGATTGTTATAGGTCATAACTAGTCTAATGGTGACATTTGGAGTCACCTTTGGTTTGGAGGCCTTAAAGATTAGATCTGTACGTGAATGTTTATTGGCTCGGATATAGGCTTTCTTGAGCACTTTGTTGGAATAATCACGTCACAATAGACGTGATCTTAGGGCATTAGCCTCACGCTTATAGTCTTCATGGTTTGAGCAGTTACGTTTCAACCATAAATATTGACTGTAGGATATTGACCTAATAAGGCTGTGTGGATGCCCACTGTTGGCCTGAAGTACGAAAGAATGCGGCACGAAAGAATGTAGCACAGGTACATTTACAGAGAATCATCATAAAACAGTTGCCTTTCCCAACCCCTGAGGTATAGGTTGGCATAAGAGGGAGCACAGCGAGTTCCCATGGCTACGCCTTGGATTTGAAGAAAATAGGTACCATCAAACGACAAAAATTGTTGTTCAAAATGTATTCCAAAAGTAATACAAAAGACTTAGATTGGTCATTGCTATGTTCCCGTAGGAATAAACTGATGATATCTAAATCTTTCTTATGTGGTATACTACTATAAAGAGCTTCAACATCCAAGGCTACCAAAAGTGTGTTAGCCGGAACCTCAAGGTCTTCAATGATTTGTAGTAGATGAGTTGTATCTTTGGTGTAAGATGGTAGACTTGTAACATGGGGTCTAAGATGAATATAGACAAGGTTGCTGGCATTCTTTGTAAGTCCTCCACAGCCCGAAATAATAGGTCTGCCTGGAGCTTTTTGAGTATTTTTGGGAATCTTAGGCAAGGCGTAAAAGGTGGGGAGACGTGGCCATTTGACATAAAAAAATTCCCAGGTGTTCTTGGGGATAACTTCCATTTCTAAAGCATTGTTAATTGTCTGAAAATAAGACATCTTTGCCTTTTCTATTGAGCAGTGAGGGACTTTTCTATACCATTTAAAGTTTAGTAAAATTTGTTGGCACATGGATCTGTATTGATCAAAGGATATTACTACAATATTACCTCCTTTGTTGGAAGGTTTGATGACCAATTTTTGTTTCTGTTCTTCAATTTGTTTAGAGCTAATTGATGGGACCTATTAAAGTTCGAACCAGTGGGCGTGTTGGAGTACAGAGCGGCAATTTCATTTGTGGTTTGTTGTACAAAGGCGAAAATGTTACCATTCAAGGATAAAGATGGAAATATGTCAGATTTATTTGAAAAACTATTTTGTAGGGGAAAATGGATCGCACCTGCAGGGTTGGTAGAAGCCAAAAGGGCGTCCAGATCCCACTTATCTATATCATCCATGAAGTCCAAATTGTCGCTCTCCTCCAACAGGTCGATCAGTTCCTGTAAAGCCTTGAAGTCCCATTTTTTATACTTGTAAAAATCAAAATTGGAAAGGAAATCCTTACGTCCAGTGTTTTTAGCATGTAACACCCTTAAGAGCAGATGTCTCGAAAACAAATAGATATCCTTAATTACTTCAGAACTATCAACATTTTGATCAGGATAGAACCCTAAACCTAGAGATAAGACCTCTAATTCATCGGGGGCAAGATAACTACCAGACAAATGAATCACCTCTACGGTGTTCTGTCCATCTGGGTTTTTGTTATGAATTGATCCAGATTGGTCTGAATTACTTTTAATTCCCCCAGAGGGGAAGAAGAAGAGGAAGAAGAGGAGCAAGAAGAGGAGGAGGAAGAGGAGGAAGAGGAGGAGGAGGAGGAGGAAGAAGAGGAAGAGGAAGAGGAGGAAGAGGAGGAAGAGGAGGAGGAGGAAGAGGAAGAAGAGGAAGAGGAGGAGGAAGAAGAAGAGGAAGAGAAATAGGAGGAGGAGGAGGAAGAGGAGGAGGAGGAAGAGGAAGAAGAGGAAGAGGAGGAGGAAGAGGGGGAGGAAGAGGCGGAAGAGGCGGCGGAAGAGGAACATTTCCAGTATATCTGAACACAATACATTTCTACAGCAAAAGTTGCTGTGCACATACACATACACACTCCCTTTGAATGTGTACCATCAGCAGATAAGTACTGTATATTATTATTACAATAGGAAATTAGAGTCAAACTTTAGCCTTTGCCCCACATTTTTTCAAGCTTTTTACCTCCACTATGCTTTTGGTCAGTGTAATTTTGATCTAATAATGCAGACTGTCAGGAATAATATTATTTCTTTGAAACTGAGTTTTAATCATTATGAAATATTTGTCTTTCATTAAATGTAAGAGACAATGTACAATTTAAATTTGAATTTCTTCTGGAGGTGTGTTGGTTCTCTGTGATTGTAACTTTTACTAATGTTTACATACATTGCAGTGAATTACATTTTCATTTGTATTCATTAACACACATTAATCTACAGTATATTTATATGTCAAAAGCAAGGGCTTTAACACTTTTCAACCACATCTATTGTGGTGCTGAGGCATAATATTATAGTTCAATTTGGCATAGTTCTATGTACTGTCAATTACTTTGTAATTTAGAAATTAGCCATGTAGATTCAAAAATTGTCTCATGTGTTCTATACTTTCAAATATATGTGATGCAATGATTGCTTTTTGAATGGTAATATAAATCATAAAGGAAAATAATCACATATTTCACGTATGAATTTAGCCTGTGCTTTATCGACACTAAAAATGAAAAGCAGGTGGCTCACTCCCCTTTCCCTAGTGTGACAGCTCTGGTGCTTGGTGATTTAGATACCCAATGCTGTTAGGCTCCATGTACACGAGTCTACCCTAACCGCCGGCCGTGAGAAAATGCAAATCGTGGCAAAATTGCAGTACTGCGGTTGCCGTGGTTTTGCCCCGATTTGCATTTTCCCATGGTTGGTGGTCAAAACATTCTTGAACGCGATTTTTCCACGTGCAGGAGAGGGAGGTTTCACCTCACCTAAATGTGGCAGCTCCTAAACTCTGCTAAAAGCATATGTGTACATGGACACACAGGCTTTTATGTAGTTGAGTTTAGAAGCTTTGGCAAAAAAATAGCAAAAGCTCCTAAACTCAAGTTTAGCAGCCGCTCGTGTACATGAAGCCTTACACTGGGGTAGAGAGGGAGTCTTCAGTTCTATGTAATCTAAAAGTCTTACCCAGGATTTCCTCTCTCACACTAAATGGAGTGGAATTAAAATAAAAGGAAGGTGAATATGTGCACATGTGGAAGAGTTGGGGAGGGGGGAGTCAGCAGTTGAAGGAACTTGTTAGTCTTCTCTGCACAGACAAAGCACAGGATCACTTAAAAACTGACCTCTAGCCACCCCAACATGGTAATATTTTTATTTCTGATGCCTAATCATGTTGTAATGTGTATTCACTACTTATGCATTTTAGGGATTTGCATTTAAAATTACTTTACTGCAGTTTCGCATATTGACAGCCCATGCATGACAACAGGGAAATATCTGTGTACAGAAAACCCTGTGAGTGGTCATATAGAGGGGTTTTCTTAAATCCCTCCCCAGACCAGTAAATGTATTAACGCTTTGCAAGGTAAAAGTTTGGGAGAAAGAGAGAGCAGTAAAGGGTAAATATTAGTTCACCTTTATCTTTATAGTACAACCTCAAAGGGACTAACTGCTTGTGTTCTTTTTACTTATATTACCTATTAAAGTGGTTGTAAAGCTTTATTTTTTTTTCTTTTTAATTAAAATAACAAACATACTTACCTGCTCTGTTCAAAGGTTTTGCACAGAGCAGACCTAATCCTCCTCTTCTCAGGTCCCCCGTCGGTGCTCCTAGCACCTCTCCCCTGCTGAGATCCCCTAGATTAAGCTGCTTTCTCTGGGGGCACTCGTGTATTTATGTGTTCATAAGACAGAGCACAGCTCAGCCATATCCCTCGATCCCTCCTCCCTGGCTGTGATTGACAGCAACAGGAGCCAATGGCTTTCGCTGCTCTGTCTCAGCCAATGAGGGGAGAGAGAGGCTCTCATGCACAGTTCTGGATCACGATCAAGCTTAGGTAAGTAGTAGGGGTTGATAAAGGGGGAGCTGCACACTGAAGGTTTTTTGCCTTCATGCATAGAATGCATGAAGGTAAAAAACCTTCGGCCATTAGAACCACTTTAATGCTATGTGTCAGCAATGCTATGGGTGCACCCTGTATTAAATGTTTATTATCTCTTTAAACAGTAACAAAAAATAGACAGCATCAACATTAAAATGTCAAAATGTAATTAATTAAAACCAATATAATTTCACTTCGATGTTAGTACTGATCATACAGGTTGTATATCAAAAAATAGAATAAACAATGGATTATCTTCAGTAGACAGTCTCCACTTGCTATATGACATCAGCCACATACTGTGTAAGGACTTTGTGTTTTTGTAAAAATGTGTAAGACATAATATTGTATTTATATATACATAATTCATTCAGTTACAATTTGTTTTAAAATAATTGAAAACATGGTTAACTTCCAATCATACAACAAAACATAGCAATGCAGTGGACAAAATAAGTAGGACTACAATATAAAAGTTCAATATGTATTGCTTTTCAGCCATAGTTTTCATTGTACACTAATATTAGTTCCAGATCATATTTTTCAAAAAACATTCCTGGTTGAAAATCCCTGCCATTCCTACAACACTTTTGTCTCCTATGTGAGTCTTTATAACTGATTTCCTCCAGATATACATATTGCTATAATCGTCCAAAGAATGCATTCAAGCACAGCAGTGCCCATTCACAATCATCTGTTTTCCAATACACACCACTGAAGAGCCTGTAATAAACTCAAATATCATGTTTCTAAGTTCTTTATTGTTGTATAATATATATGGCTGCATAAATTATAGCCACATTTAGGAACATGTATTCTTATTATGAGAATCTCAGAAACATGAAGACTGTTTTAATGATAACTATCATCAATAACAGAGATTAAAGCAAATGTACTTTTACTTAAAAGCTGCATTTAGAAATGCCAGACACAGAACATTACATTTTATACTTAGTTTGAGCAGCTTGTGCATTTAACTTTGTAATGAAATGAAAAATCTGCAATATACAATAAAAGATTAAACCCTCTGGGCAAATCAAGCAGGGGGAAATGACCTGTCTCTGGCCAGATCCATATATAACCTATCAATTTCATTTTAAAAGGAGCTTTATAGTAATGTTAAATTGGCAATTTTGCTTTTAATAATATTTTAAAAGAGTGATATTTAGGTTATTAGAGCTGTTTTAAGGAAAATCAGGAGTTACTTTAATTCTAACCATCTTACCTTGGTACTCTTTCCTGCCTCTCTAAAACATTTCATTTTAAATAGATTGTTTTTTTTACCTTCATGCACTCTAACCTTTAGTGTGCTGCTGTGCCCCCAGCCCTCTCAATACTTACCTAACCCTCATCGCAATCCAGCGATGAGAACGACAGTTTTGGCTGGTCCGGGTCTCTGCCTCCTCATTGGCTGAGACAGCAAGCAGGAGCCATTGGCTTCCGCTGCTGTCAATCACAGACAATCATCCAATGAGGAGAGAGAGGGGGCAGGGCCAAGCCACAACGTCATGTGTGAATGGACACACAGAGCAGCAGGTGCCCCCATAGCAGGCTGCTTGCTGTGGGGGCACCCGACAAAAGGGAGGGGTCAGGTGAGCCTGCAGGGGACCCGAGAAAATGAGGATCCAGGCTGCTCTGTGCAAAATCGTTATACACAACAGGTAAGTATAGCATGTTTGTTATTAAAAAGAAAAAAACTAACCTTTACAATCGATTTAACTCTGCTGCATTTGCAAACTTTTAAAAAGGGTAAGCCACAATTCAAATAGAAATATTTTTTTCAACCTGGCACACTTGCTTTCTACAGCCACTTGCTTTTCTTTATAATTTCTCAACAATGGATATTTTTTCATAATTTCTTATTTCACCCTGGTCCTGTAAGAACCAATACCTGGGCTGAGCAAAAAGGGAAGTGAATATCAGGATTAGCGATTCAAATATTTAGTGTGGAAATAAAAAACATGCTTCAGAATGTTGCAGTTCAAGAATATACAGTAGCTATAAATGTCAAACTAAATGATACAGGACACCAACTCTCCTTCACACCATTGCCCCAGCAAATTCCTTGATGTGCTGGATATGCAATTCTGAATTAGGTTCCCTGTTGCACATCTGGTTGTCATGCCCTGTGATCCACCACTACTGGAAGGCAGTTACATAGGTGTCAACCATCTCACTGGACTTTTCACCAGCAACATTTCTTCTACACCACACATAGGTGTTTTGGAACCCTTACCCTTGTTTACTTGCCTTTGCAATATCTGTTTGATACTGTAAAACTCTATTTGTAGTCTTCCTCTGTATTCTTGTGAATTTATCATAATGTTGTAATGGAAAAAAAATTGCCCTTCACTCATTTCATTAAAATACATAATAATGGTTTGATAGGAAAATCTTTTTTGGAGTATTAAAAAATGTTGACCAAATATGATATATAGAATCAAAATAGGTTTATAACATAGTCACCTTGGCTCCTGCTGGCATAAATAATGATTTTGATCTGTTTGCCTTAAGTTGATTTTATTATGGTGTAATGAGGGATATGGAATTATTCTGTGACAATATAATTACAGTACAGTGTATATACTGTATATCTTATACCAGTAAATATTTATACAGCTTAATCTATTAGCATATAAATTGTTAATATAGAGGAAATATCTCGGGGAGATGGGGGTTTGACAGTGTACAAGCTACAAAAGGGATAAGTATGCATTTTAAAGAATTGATTGACAAAGACAGCAAAAGTACTAAAACGCATTGGATGTGACTGGGATAGTGTGACGGGATCTGGACATGTGCTAATTCTTTGTGAATTCTGTTGATGCATATAAGTGCTCGTTGGCCAGTGGGGGCAAACTTATTATAGGTTTATGGGCACTGTTTTGTTATTGCTGACACATCCGTGTCTTTATGGATGAGAGGATTGTATCCTCTTTAGGGAATCTGTTTATTTTAAAGTACATGTAAAAGCTGTTTATCAAAATTATGGTGGTGTCTTGGCTACAGAACACATAACTTAGAACATTCAAATAGGAACATTTCTATTTTTAACACATTTTTCTTTTTCTAAAAGTGGTCATGTGACTACTTTGGTCCCATTCTTTCACAGCACAGGGCAACTGGGGGGAACCTGAAAAATACTGAGGGTATCCTGCCAGATTATATTATTTTTTTTTTATTGTTTTTATTGATTTCAAAAAGAAAGCAGTTCAAAATACAGGTATAAATATACCATTTAATTTCTAAAAAAAATTTAAACAATCATGTAAGCAAACATTATGTCTGGAGAATTGTATGTAAAATAAACCAATATCAGTATTAGGGTGCATTGGGCCTCAAAGAGCTTCCTGGTACCCCCTCTGTTGGCCAGTAATTTCTTGTATCCGTGATAAGTATGTACCATCTCAAAAGCTTCTGAAGGATTGAGTGAAAAGTTTGATTTCCAGCTCCTTGCAATAATATGAGTTACAATAATACGGCTAGCCATAGGAAATTTCTCTATTCCTAAATTTAGGATCGCTAGAGTTTGGTCAGGTTGGGTAATGATGCCTTAGACATCAGAAAAAATACAGAATATTCTGTTCCAGAAGCTAGTGAGATGCTTACATGTCCAAAATATATGCATAAGATGTTCTATTGAGCTGCAATTTCACCAGCATTGAGGTGATTGGAATGGTAGAAATTAAGAGAGTGTATAAGGTGTAAGGTAGCAGCATAAAGCTATTTTCTGTGTCATTTCCCAATGTCCAACACAATGAAAGGCCTTGTAGATTGCTCTGAATGCATGCCACCATTGAGATGTAGTGTGAGTTATTTAGGTCAAATTCCCATTTTAAATAAGGAGAGGATTTAGCAAAAAATAGTTTGTCCTCGAGTAGATTATAAAATAATCCTTGGCAAGTGGTTCAATAAGAATGTGGAAGATGGGCAACCCTAATTGGTACCATTCATTATGAATAATGAATAAGATAGCACAATACAATGCCAGGATGGTGGATAGGATAGGCCCCTTCAATCCAAATTTCTTAAATGTATAAGATATACACCCCAAATGAACTCCATCGAACGCCTTCTCTGCGTCCAAAAAGAGGAGCAGAGAAGGTGTATGATGAGACTTGGCATAGTGGATGATATCTATAGCACTGCATGTAGCATCAGAAGCTTGTCTCCCTGGAGTAAACCCCATCTGATCTGGTTTGATCAAAGTAGGTAGAATGGGGAGAAGTCTCTGGGCTTTGATCTTAGCATAAAGTTTCATGTCAGTATTAAGCAGGGAAATAGTCCTAAGGTTGGCTGGGGTGGTAGGTTCTTTCCCAGATTTTGGTATTATAACAAGGTATGCTTTAAGCATTTCAGGGCGAGAGAAGAAGCAGAAGACATTGGGGTTGAGAACATCTTGGCAAGAGCCAGACACATTAAGTACTGGAATTGCTTGTAGTAGTCATTAGACAGTCCAACAGGCCCAGGGGATTTACCAAGGGCAAGGGATTTTATTGCTTTAGCTATTTCAGCTAATGTGAAAGGAATGTTTAGAGTGGCCAGTTGAGTGGATGAGAGAGATGGCAGATTCAGGGATGATAAAAAGCCTTCTATATTTGCATCAAATGGTTGGGAGGTTGTGGGGTCACTTTTCAAGTTATATAAAGAGTGGTAGTAATTGGCAAATGAGTTTGCTATGTCTTTAGGGTTAGTTATCTTGTACTTGTCATGAGGATGCAAGAGTTGGGTGATTTTAGTTTGCAATTTGTGGGATTTCAGTCTTTGAGCTAAAAATTTGCCAGCCCTGTTGCCAGAAGAATAATGTGCCAACTAATGTGTTTATCATATTGCTCTGTTAGTAGAAGGTTTACCTTCTTAAGCACGTGAATTCTAGCTGCAGGAAGGCACAACTACGAAAAACTCCACTGCACACTGGACCATCTGCAACCAAGCACCCAGGGAAGCTCTTCTCCACACCTGATTCCCACTCCGTTTACCTTTGGAAATGCCTCCTCTACTCCTCCTTTTCATATTCCTCTCCTGCATCTCCAAAATCTCTTTTCTCTGTCCCTCTGATCCACCCAAACAACTGTGCATCTCACCTTCACTGCTTCCATCTCCCTACTACTGCTTTCATCACCTCCTCCTGATACTCCACTTTCCTGCTGATCCGAATACCAGAACTGGAAGACATACGCGCTCCTATACATCCTGCTCCCATGCCACCTTTCTCACCCTTCCTCTTCTCCTAACCTCTGGGGATATCTCCCCGAACCCTGGTCCTCCACTACCTAGCTCACACAGAAGACATCCTCTCTCTTCCATAAACTGCCGCAACCCCCTCAATCTTATATCTGTCCCCCTGCTCCCCAAAACCAACCTCGCGTTCTCATGTGCACTCTGGAATGCTCGCTCAGTCTGCAACAAGCTCACCTCCATCCATGACCTCTTTGTCTCCCGCTCCCTTAACCTCCTAGCGATCACCAAAACCTGGGTCCAAGCAACAGACTCTGCCTCCCCCGCAGCACTCTCCTATGGAGGTCTCATCTGGACCCACTCACCCAGACCCAGTGGTCGGAAAGGTGGTGGGGTTGGTTTGCTCCTGTGTCACCACTGAGCACCTTCCAAGTCCTCCCTAACCCTCCCTCTCTATCCTTCTCTTCCTTTGAGACCCACTGCATCAGGCTATTCTCTCCAATCTCTCTGAGGATTGCAGTGATCTATTGGCCTCCTGGACCTGTGTCCTGCTTTCTTGACGACTTCGCCGCCTGGCTACCCTTCTTTCTCTCCTCTGAGCTACCCACTATCATCCTTGGAGACTTCAACATCCCTATCAACATCAACAACCCGGCTACATCCCAACTCTTCCACATAACCTCTTCTTTTGCACTAGCACAGTGCATACAGTCCTCCACTCACTCTGACGGGAACACTCTTGACCTTGTCTTCTCCCACCTTTGCACTCCCTGCAACCTCGCAAACACCCCCTTTCCTCTCTCCATTCACAACCTCATCACCTTCTTCGTCTCCTCGTCCTCAAACACCTATCCCTCCAAACGGCAAACAAATACCAGCAGAAACCTCTGGAACTGGAACCCTGCTCCCTTCCACTCTGCAACTGACCAACTTTAGGACAGCATCCATCCCCTATCCTGCCCTGACCTGGCCACTACTGCCAAAATAAACTCGCTTTCGGCTGCTCTAGACTCGCACGCACCCCCAACAACACAAAGCATTAGGCCCTGACCGCTACAACCCTGGCAGATCTACCACACCAGAAACCTCAAACGACATAGTCATGCTATGGCGTACAAACAAATCCCAACAAGCGTTCACCCGCTATAAATCTGCCTTCTTAACGTACACTTCCTCCCTTTACACTGCCAAACAAGCCTACTTTATTAACCTCATTAATACCTTCTCATCCAGTCCTCACCGGCTCTTCTCCACTTTTAACTCTCTACTTTATCCTCCTCCACCTCCACCCAGTACCTCACGTACCACCCACGAGATTGCCAACCACTTCAAAAACAAGATTGATGCAATTAGTAGGGACTTCGCCACTGCTCAGACACCCACCCCACTTAGCACTCCTCACACGATAACCCCCTCAACACTTTGCTCCCTTGACCTCACTACCACCGAAGAGGTCACTAAGATTTTCTCTGAAGCCTGCCTCACCACCTGCCCCCTGGACTCTGTCCCCTTACAACTCCTGCGATCAGGGACGGACTGACTATTTGGAAACTCGGGCACTGGCCGAGGGCTCGGGGTCAGTAGGTAGCCCCATGAGATGCCCCTGGTACCTTTTTCATAGGCTTTTTTGAGTTTGGGCAAGGGCACAGGGGCCCCATGATCCCCTATTGCCTGGGGGCCCCATAGGTTGTCAGTCCGCCCCTGCCTGCGATCCCCCTCCTCTTCCATCCTATGCTCCCTCACTCACATCTTCAATCTTTCCTTCTCCACCAGTACCTTCCGTTCCCCTCTAAAGCATGCGCACATCACTCCCATACTCAAAAAAACCCTCCCCGGACCCCACTGACCTGAACAACCTAAGACCCATTTCCCTACTGCCATCTACCTCTAAACTCCTAGAACGCTTAGTCTACAATCGCCTGAGCTCCCATCTCACCGACAACAACCTTCTCGACCCATTACAGTCCGGTTTCCGCCCCCTACACTCCACCGAAACTGCCCTACTCAAACTCACCAATGACCTACTAACCGCCAAAACCAATGGCCACTATACTATTTTCCTATTACTTGACCTCTCTGCGGCTTTTGACATGGTTGACCACCCCCTCCTCCTCCTCAAAAAACTCCACTCTCTTGGCCTCAGAGACTCCGCTCTCTCCTGGTTCTCCTCCTATCTATCGCAGCACTCCTTCAGTGTTACCTATAATGCTGCCACCTCCCCTTCACTCCCTCTCTCTGTCGGGGTCCCCCAAGGCTCTGTCCTCAGACCCCTCCTCTTCTCCATCTACACCTCCTCTCTTGACCAATTGATAAACTCCCACGGCTTCAACTACCATCTGTATGCTGACGACACACAAATCTATCTCTCTACCCTTCACCTCACCCCCTCAGTCTCCAATCGCATCACCAGCCTAAGTGACATATCGGACTGGATGTCACTCCACTTCCTCAAACTCAACCTCTCCAAAACTGAGCTTCTAGTATTCCCCACGGCCCGTGCCCCCCCCCTGACTTCTCCATCAAGATCAACAACACTATCATTAGTCCCACCCCTCACGCCAGGGTACTAGGTGTAATCCTAGACTCCAATCTGTCCTTTCAGCCCCAGGTCCAATCACTGACAAACTCATGTAGACTTCACCTCCACAACATCTCCAAGACACGACCGTTCCTAACCTCGGAAACCACTAAGCAACTCATTCACTCCCTTATATCACGCCTTAACTACTGTAACTCGCTCCCCACTGGCCTACCTCATCACAGGCTATCCCCACTCCAGTCCATCATGAATGCTGCTGCCAGACTCATTTACCTTACTAACTGCTCAGTATCTGCCACCCCTCTCTGCCAATCCCTCCACTGGCTTCCAATTGCCCAGCAGATAAAATTCAAAACACTAACACTGACGTATAAAGCCGTTCATAACACTGCCCCTAAATACATCACTGCCCTTGTCTCTAAATACCACCCAAACCGTATTCTCCGCTCCTCGCAGGACCTCCTACTCTCTAGCTCCCTTGTCTCCCCCTCCCATGCTCGTCTCTGGGATTTCTCAAGGGCTTCACCCATCCTCTGGAACTCCCTACCCCAATTTATCAGGCTATCACCTACTCTGCTCTCTTTTAGGTGCACTCTGAAAACCCATCTCTTCAGGGAAGCCTACCCCGACCCCAGCTAATACTGTCATCCCCTACTCTTCCTACCACTCCATCCCTCATAGCTAATTTCCTCTTGTACCACTATCCCCTCCCTCCTAGATTGTAAGCTCCAAGGAGCAGGGCCCTCCAATCCTCTTGTATTGAACTGTATTGTTACTGTACTGTCTCCCTCCATCATTATGGAGCAAACTGTCGGCGCTATATAAGTCCTGTATAATAATATTAATAATAATATGGAACTTGAAAAGTGTGGCAGCCAGGGTAGTATCAGGGGAAGTTCTATTTCTCTGATTTTGGTAATTAGGTCATCCAACTTGCGCGTCTTCTGCTTTTTTTTTTTCACCAGGGAGCAGATCTAAAAAATAATACCACAAATGAATGCCTTATGGGCACACCATACAGTAGTTGGGTTAGATACAGAGGCAGTGTTAAAGAAAAAATATTCCTGTAATTGTGTTGCAACAAAGGAGGCATGAGTGGGCATCTGTAGCATTTGTGAGTTAAGCCACCAAATATATGCGAATCTGGGTGTATGTTTCTCCACCACCTATATTGAAACAGGAGCGTGATCAGAACACTTTATATTGTGGATGACGAAAGAAGATACTGATTATAGTACAATTTTATCAACCAAAATCACATCAATTCTAGAGTAGTGCCTATATGAATAAAAGGTGTAATAATGCTCATTTGCGTGCTGACACCTCCAAACATCAAAAATATCTTCAGAATGCAAGAGGGATTGCAGCACAGGCATGGTGCGTTTCGTCTTAGAGGAGGAATCTAGATGACAATCGGTTAAAATGTTAAAGTCGCCACAGACAACAAGCAAACACTTTTTCACCATTGAAATTGTGTGACACAGTTTCCTCAAAAAAGGAATTTGATGCCTATTCAGTGCATATAGGTTAACTATGGTAAAGTTAGTTATTAAGTTCACAGATCAAAATAAGGTATTTTCCCTCTGGGTCAGGCAGGAGGTTGTGGAGAATGAACTCTACAGATGGTTTAAGCACAATAAGAACCCCCCTATGCTTAGTAGGTGCAGAAGCAAGAAAATCATGTGGGAAGCATTTATGCTGGATAGGAGGAGTGGCTGTTGCTTGGAAATGAGTCTCCTGGATGCAGAGGAGATTGCAGGCCAAGGCTTGGGCTTCCTTTCATAGGGAAGCATGTTTAGAGGGATGATTCAGACCATTTACATTAAAGGATAGGATCTTAAGTACCATTGTATAGCAAAAGATGAAGCAAATGTTACCTCATAGGGCAGGCTTCACTAAATGGCAGATTGCGGTCCGGATGTGGACCTAACTACTGTTTCATCTGGATCCAGTCACGCCATTTAGGAGCCATTTTTTCCCTCCATCCTCTACCCCTGTTATACCAGCAGTGTGGACAGCAGGAGACAGAACATTTCTGTAGCGAGTGTGGAATACCAGCACAGTATTGAGCACAGCGCAGAAGCTGTCATAACGTTTCTGGATCGGATGCAGGAACACAGCACAGCACTGAATAGAGCAGGAGCTGCTGGGGTTACCTTTTTAAGTTAACCAGCAGCTTATTGGAAGCAAGGTGGTCCTAGTAGCCAATCACCTGCTGGTTTATAGAAACAGTTAACCCTGGCAGCTCTTGTGCTGTATTTAGTGCTGTGCTGTGCTTCCATCATCCAATCGTGAAATGCTCTGCCTCCCACTCTTCACTCTAAGGTAGGAGAGTGAAGGGGAGCAGGGGACACTACTCTCTCTGTGTGTGTGATGTGGGGGGGTTTTATATGAGGAAGACAGAGATGGGGGTGGGGCAGTGCTCTTGGAAGAGATGTGGTGGGGGACAATGCTGTGGGGAGGGAGATGTAAATGGGGAGCAGTATTGTGGGGGGATTTGAAGGGGGCACAGTTCTGCTGGGGGTTATGTGAAGAGGCAGAGGACTGTATTGTGGGACGGGGGTGATGATTTGAAGGGGGGGTTGAGGACTGATGAAAATAATGGAGGTGTGTGATGTGAAAGGGGTTCAGTACACTACTGTAAAGGGGTGGGGATGATGTGCAGGGGCCTCAGAACACTACTGTGAAGGGGAAACTGATGTGAAGTGGGAGACTGTGACATGCAGAAGGAGGGGGGCTGAGGACACTGAAGTATAGGGATTTTGATAAACAGTAGGAGATAGCTAAAAAAAAATGTGGATCGGATCTCTATTGGAAGAAATTTGTATTAGTCAGTTCTCCATAAAGAGCCCTGTCATAGGAGTATCCAGGAGGTAATTGAGAGTACCAAAATAATGTCCAGGCCCATCTTCTGGTGAGGAACACCGAGGCAGATTTGGTAGTGAAGTAAAAAAAAAAGCTGGTATCAGACCTTGAACAGTGTAAAAAAGAAAATAAAAACATCATACAATAAAAGTAGTAAAGAACAAAAGTTTAAAAAAAAGGAGATTCCAAAGGGAATCCATATGCAGGTATCCTGCACATTAGAAATGGAGATAAATTCAAGGGTCTAGCATTCCACAGCACCAAGGGAATAAGCCGTTGTCAGGTTGTCAGTGTAATGAGGAAGTCAAATTGGGTTTTTCTTCTGTTTATGTTTGTAGGACACCACATTCTACTCAGAGTTGGTATCCAGCTTCGGAGAGGAAGAGGAGCAAGCATCCTCTTTATTGGGGAGAATGTCCAAGGACTGCAGGATTTCAGTCTGTCCTCGAGTGAGGTGACCACTGTAGTGGAGTTGTCACATTTGATGGTCAGCTTTGTTGGGTAACCCCAGTGATAGACAATGCTGTGGTTACAAAGGGTTTTAGTATAAGCAGAAGAGATTTGCGTTTCTGCATGTTTTTCGGGAATTTGTGTGGATGTTGCTGTTTTGGCCACTTGGTCAAACTCGGGTACCAAAGGCAGGATAGCTCACATGAACTCACAGACATATTGTTGAAGTTGGGCTGGCTGGATGGTCTCAGGAATACCCCTCATCTTAAGGTTGTTCCTGTGGGACCTATCCTTAAAGTCTGCTACCTACATTTTGAGCCACATTACTTCATCCTCTTCATTATGTGCATTGACCAGGGTGTTATAGGAAGAGGCATATTTGCCCATTTTTTGCTCTAAGTGGTCAACCCTCCATCCTAGTTTCTGCATTTCCATTTTACAACTACCCATGCATTTTATCATATCTTTGTGAAGTGAGCTATGTGGAGAAACCAGTATGTCCTTGAGAGTAGTATCTGAAATGGACTAGTTGCTGGTGGGGAAAGTGTTGATAGTATCAGCCAGTTCACTGGAGTCATCTAAGGAGCCGTGTTCTGTGCTCACTTCAGCAGTATGGTGTTGTCCTACATCCAGGGCTTAGACTTGGCTGGGCTCCTGGATACAGGAGTGGAGGCATCTGGGGAGTGTGCCTTTGAGCCCAGCTGGTTGCCGACAGTGCCTGAGCTAGAGCCACTGAGAGAGGTTGGAGAGTGGCTTCTGGCACCATCTTAAGAGCAGCTTCACTCAGCAGGGAAGAAGTGTGGCAGCTTCTTCGGTTATGGTGCATCCTTCCTTTTGTGGGTCATCTCCCCGAGGTATGCTGGTGGATTGACCACGGCTGGTGGTGTTGAGAAAGTGGAGGGACTCCTCTGTTGCTATATATTCCCGGAGTGGAGCTAGTAGATCATACAACCATGCTGTAGCGTGGTAGCCATGCCCCCCATATTATAGTCTTTTGTAGTAATGCAGGCAGAGGGTGGTAATGCTGCTAATATTTCAGCGCTGTTTTGCAGCATTGTCAACTCTTTGATGAAGTATTTTGATGAACATTGGCAAAAACAGAAAAAAGGACAGGGCTTCTTTCCAATGTAATATGGAAACTTGGATGTTTGCAGTTATGGAACTATGCAGCTTTTATTTTAGGCTGGGGTTCCATTTGCATGCAAGAAAAGAGAAAACATGGCTCCAGGTTAAGAACAAAGAAAAACACTACTTTAATCGCCTCCCGCCCACCATATAAGGAAATGACGGGAGGGCAGCGGTTCTCTCATTCGGGGAGGACGTCATATGATGTCCTCCCACTCTAGCTGCGCAT
Organism: Staurois parvus; assembly: GCF_062004578.1. Taxonomy (NCBI): domain Eukaryota; kingdom Metazoa; phylum Chordata; class Amphibia; order Anura; family Ranidae; genus Staurois; species Staurois parvus. Next base: position 17,205,784 of record NW_028317802.1, read on the forward strand.
GCGTGCCCCAGGGGTGTGTGGCATGGCAATCGGTGGTGCGTTGTGTCCCTGGGGCACAGCAGATCACTGATCGCAGTAAAGAGCCAATGACGTAGGCTCTATCATGTGATCAGCTGTGTCCAATCACAGCTGATAGCATGTAAACAGGAAATGCCGGTTATCGGCAGTCCTCTCCTCATGTTCGCAGCACGCGTGGAAAGGAGAGTCAGTAAGCGGTATTCCTCAGAGGGGACATGTACACTGATCATCTGGGCACTGATCATCAGTGCCCTGATTATCAGTGTAGCCCCATTAGTGCCACCTGTCAGTGCCCATAATTGCCACCTGTCAGTGCCCATCAATGCCACATACCAGTGCCCATCAGTGCACATCAATGCCACATATCAGTGCACATCAATGCCACATAGCAGTGCCAACTATCAGTGCCAGTTAGTACTGCCTATCAGTGCCAGTCTGTGCTGCCTATCCGTGCCAGTTAGTGCCACCAATCAGTGCTGCCTATCAGTGCCAGTTAGTGCCACCTATAAGTGCCCAGTGCCACCTAACAGTTCCAATCAGTGCCAGTCAGTGGCGCCCATCAGTGCCCATCAGTGACACCTATCAGTGCCATATATGAGTACTGCCTTTCAGTGCCCATCAGTGATGCCTGTCAATGCCCATCAGTGCCTCATCAGTGCCGCCTATCAGTGTCCATCACTGCAGCCTCATTAGCACACATCAGTGAAGGAGAAAAATCACTTATTTACAAAATAAAAAAAAACATTTTTTTTTCAAAATTTTCAGTTGTTTTTGGTTTGTTTAGCAAAAAGTAAAAAACCCAGAGGTGACTAAATACAACCAAAAAAAATCTCTGTTTTCATATGAAATTTTTATAATTTTTTTTAGACAGTGTTGCATGACCGTGCAATTGTCATTCAAAGTGCGACAGCGCTGAAAGCTGAAAATTAGCCTGTGCAGGAAGGAGTAAAAGTGCTCAGTAGGCAAGTGGTTAATTTCTTCATTTTCCCCAAAATTGTGACAAAAATTACAACTTCAAAAACAAATCTACTTTTTAAAATGGGGTCTTTTGAGGAGTATTTGTAATGTCTTGGCATTTTCAGGTCTCAAGAAATGAGAGGCAAATAGTACATCAGGATTGACCAATTTTCCAATATATACCATAGTTTGTAGACTCTAGAACTTTCACACAGACTAAATAATATACACTGTTTTGGGTCTCAATGAGGAGCTGGAAATCAATATCATTATTTATGATATTCATTACATAAAGGCATCCTACTTTTAATATGCTTTTAACTATATATACTTTATATACAGTATGTTGAATTGTCCCTGGATTATTATTTATTTTTTGTTTTTCAATTATATGAATGCATCATCTTTTATTATGCGTATGCCTCATTTTTCATTATATGTATGCATATGCACAAGTGCAATTTTATTCTTATACATATTGGTTATACCATAAGGTTTGCATCCTATGTTCCTGTTGACAGATTAGATGACCTGGCTGTATAGCTTTATAATTTTTAATTCTCCATTCCCCTTTTGTTTTAATTTGTTGTTTCACCTTTTTGAATATTCATTATATATTTTAGTAAGGATTGTATTTAAATTGCCACACTGGGTTTTGCTGTCCCTCAGTGACTCTAATTCTAATTTCTGTTATAAAAGTTTGTAAATAAGTTTGTTATTTAGCACAATTTTTTTATTATGTGTTTTTAGTTTGATTATTAACACACAGGAGATACAATCACCATTTTTTCACTTTGGAGTGTGGCAATTTTTGAATTATTCACATTAATTTTATATTAATTAGTATTATTTAAAATAGAGTGTATGTTGGTACATAGTATTGTACAAAATAACAGATTTGGGAGCGTGACATTTATTGTTTTTTTCTTTTCTTTCTGTACACATTGAATGAGGATGTGATCAATGTCAGCGAACCTTATTATACCTTTTTATTAATAAGTGGCTCACAATTAAATGCATTATTAGATAACCAACATTTCCTTATTTTCATGCGATCAGCTGTGATTGGACACAGCTGATCACAAGACAGATCCGCTGTGTCCCAGAGTGGGAGGATGTCATATGACATCCTCAAAGAACGAGAGAACCTCCGAGCTCCCATCATTATCTTATATGGCGGGCGGGAGGCGGTTAAATAAAATGTTTTTTATTTATTTTTTGCTCTCACCAGTGCTGTGCAGCGACCTAAGGACTGGTGTGAGAGTAATCAGGTATACTGACTGGTGACAGTATGCAAAAATAAATAAATAAAATTAATACATTTAAAAAAATAAATGTTGTATTTTCTTTGTACATTATAGCCATAGCGACACTGTGCTACTCTGGGGGGGGGGGGTTACACTGTAATGTTTGTTACAGTGATGATCACTGTAACATCAATGGTTTGAACTGTACCAGTACGTCACAATGCCTGGGGAATCCGCCAACCAGCAGTAAATGTATTACTGCTGGTCAGCAAGTGATTAATTGTACATATTATGAAGGCCATGAAACAGCTAAAATCTTTGTGCTGCATGGAAAGGAACACTTATGCATCAGATAACATACTGTTTATATGTTAGGGTGAAACATTAATGCGTTTTAAACCCAAAAACAAAATGTAATATATTGCAGCTTACCAATCATTAGATGTGGTGGCTGTATTAGTTTCCTTTTTTAGGATTTTTTTCCCCTGAGGATTTGAGCAGTAATACACCTGTGTCCTATAGACACCATCCTGATGAAGGGGCACAGGAGGCAGATTTGGACAGCAGCATTGTCAGTCTGGGGGAAGGGGAGTGTTAATTGTACTACAAGATTTAAAAGAGCAGCATGGATTTAAAAAAAAACTCATCTAAGTGGATTCAGTACTGACTCAATGCTGCCAGCCAGCTCTGCACTGAGAACTGAGTGATCAAACACCACTGACTACTCGGTTCTCCCCTCTACTCTGAGCAGATAGCCATGACTGAGCCTTTAAATACACTAACAATTTGAAGCTGAACTTCAGCTAAAACTTTATAATCGGTTACAGCAAACAGTTTTCTTTTTAATTTGGGATAACGTTTTTACAGAAATAAATAACCATTTTAAGCACCTCTGCCAATGTTAAATGTGTTTTCTCATCTATGTAACTGTAGGAGAGCTTTTCTGTTGAAAAACAGATTCACTGGCTGGATGACCAGATGAAAAAAGAAGAAAGAAAGCCTTAAAAAGGAAACTAATACAGCCGTCACATTTGACAATTGGTAGGCTGCAATATAATAAATGTTTGCTTTTGGGTTCAATACTGCTTTAAATACTGGGGTTGTGAGATCAGATGCCAAAAACCTTCAAAAAGCTGCAAATTCAAGGAACTGTTACTGTTGGTTTCACAGACTACAACTTGAAGACTATTGATCTGAAAGAGATTTTTTTCGATATCTACACAATTTATCTGTGCTGAAACAGTATCAGGAACATAGCATTATATATGGATATTACAAGAGTCTTTACTATAATTGAAGTACTTGGCTCTCATTTTTCAAATGCTCACTCCATCTTTCTGTTTCTCTGCTATGAAGAACTTGATTAAACTAAGTCTTTAGTTTAAATACCACTAGTCTACAGGGTTTATAATAAAGGACATGATGTACTGTTTTATACAGAAAGAATTTTCATTTGCATCAATTTACTATTTTACTGATTCCAGAACATTTACATAGTATGACCTCACTATGACTATGAATCATTGCTACAGTTTTTACAGAATAAATGTGACTGTTATTTTTCTTATGTCTCATGTGGCTTATTACATTAGCACATTTGTGCTAAAAAGTAATTTAAAAGATTACCCAAGTAGGTAAAAATAATTAAATATTCACAAGTAGGGATGAGCAAATCGGCCTGGCTGTAAATCTCCTGAGATTTGGCAACACCTGATTGAAATTCGGAGAACTTGAACTTAGCAACAAATCCTATTGAAGTCTATGGAGGGTGAATCTTGTTAGTAAATGCTGCCCATTTATAGTACTGCTAGGTAAACTACTGTTGAAAAAAGTCAAGGCAAGTTACACACTGTTATGGAAGGCATGTACCAATGCAAAACAAAAAAATAATTTTAATTTAACCACATGACCTCAGTGCATTTTTGATATTCAGCACTATGCTATGTTAACTTGCAATTGCTTGGTCATGCAACATTGTACCCAAATGAAATTTATATAATTTCACACAAATAGAACTTTTTTTGTTAGTATTTTATCACCACTGTTTTTTTTTCTTGTTCAAATAATTTTTATTAATAGTAAATCAGAGTAACATAAACTGGAAGACATTACCATTATACATTGGACATTGTAGTGATAACAAAACAGAAAAAGTGAAGATCACGATACAAATGTCAATATTTTTCCGACAAAAACAGGTAGTCAAGAATTTATGACAAATAACATAATATCGTTGGTCAATCAGGGTAATGGCTCACAAGGGCATTAAAGAGGGAGGGAAATTTAGAGGGGGATCAAACAGGGGAAGGGGGCAGGGGAGAAGGAATAGCAACAATGACTCCATGAACTTTATCGAGTGTACGACAGCCCCTATGAGCTATGTATGAAGGCTATTAACAATACCCATGGGGCATAGCACACAAATCAAGGAAGGAGGAGTGATTCGTCAAAGTTAGGTGGAAGGAAGCGCTCTACCCAGGGAGTCCATATACACAAGAATTTCGGGATCGTGTCAAGAATTGTGGCTTCCACTTTTGCATGTATCATGGCTTGTGTTAATTTGGTTTTGACAGCCGCAACACTTAGAGTAGGGGATTTCCAGGATTTTGCTATAATCTGCTTAGCCACCGTCGTGACTTGCATAAGGAGCTTGAATTGCGAATTGGAGATGTCATAGGGGCGTTGATTGAGTAGGGCTGTTGCTGGATCAGGTCGTAGTACTGAGTGTGGATAGTATGGTGAAAATTTCAGCCCAAAAGATTTGGGCTACTGGGCAGTCCCACCAAATGTGATAATGTGTTCCTGGGTCCGCACAGCCTCTGAAACAGTTGGGTGAATAGCTAGGGGTAAATTTTGCAATTCTCGCCGGGTACAAGCGAGTTAAGACTTTATAGTTCGTTTCTAATGCTATGATGTTCTGCGAAGATGATTTTGTGTTGGCCCAAATGTGGTCCCAATCTGATGAGTTGAGTCCCTTACCCAAATCCTTTTCCCACCTATGGGTGTAGGGAGGGGGGTGCGCAGTAACCGAAGTAGTGAAGAGTGAGTATAGGCATGAAATAAGACCACGCCTGTGAGGGTCTTTATAACACGCCCGTTCAAAGAAAGACATAGCATCTGGTTGATTGGTTACTGTCGCGTAAGGGGCGTAAAAATGTTGTAGCTGCAAGTATCTGAATATCTCAGAAGCTGGAAGACTATGCGTTTCCCTCAGCGAGGCAAAGGATTTAAACCTATTCCTCTGTAGAAAATGATGTGTACGGAGCAGGTTAGCAGAGGTCCAGGCTTGGAATAATAGGGGTGTCTGCCAGGCTGGGGGAAAAGCTGGGTTTCGGAGAAACGAGAGCATGGGATTATGTGGCGATTGGAGGAGATAACGGACTTTCAGTTTGTCCCATAAGGATAAGAAGTGGGATGTGATGGGGTTGGTTATAGAACGGCAGTCTATTGGCCTCAAGCAGAGCAAGTTAGCTGTAGATAGGGGGTCGCACTCTATCGATTCGAGGGCAACCCATTGAGGGATTTCAGAGGTTGCGTGATACTTAGGTAACTGGGCTAAATGCGCTGCTTGATAGTACTTGCTAATGTCAGGTAGGCCGAGGCCTCCATTAAGCTTAGGGCGATATACGGTGGAGCGAGGTACACGAGGGTGAGTATTGCCCCATACGTAGGAAAAGATGCGACGCTGCAATGTGCGGAGGTAGTGAGGGGGGACTGGGACTGGGAGTACTCTAAATAGGTATAGGATTTTTGGGAGAATTGACATCTTAATAACTGTTATTTTGCCTAACCATGCAAGGGGAAGGGAAGACCATTTAGTCAGAAGAGCAGAAAGATGGTTTAGCATCGGTAGGTAATTAGCTACGTAAAGGTCTGATAACTTAGGTGTCAGCTTGATTCCCAAGAAGGGGATATGACACTGTGACCAAGGGAATGGTAGGATCTGCTTCAGATGTGCCAGATCTGTAGGGGGGAGAGAGATATTAAGAGCAGTTGATTTATTTGGATTTATTATTAAGCCAGAGAGCGAGCCAAACGCCTCGAGAAGCCGGAGTAGGGAAGGACAGGAAGTCAGTGGGGATGTGAGGAAGAGCAAGATGTCATCCGCAAAGAGACATAACTTATGATGTATGCCTCCTATCTCGAGTCCCCTGACATCCGGATTAGCTCTGATTAAGAGGGCCAAAGGCTCTATAGCCAGAGCGAAGAGCAAGGGGGACAGAGGGCAGCCCTGTCTCGTACCTCTGGAGATCGGGAACTGGGCTGACCTGTGCCCCAAATACCTAATTCTGGCCGAGGGCTCTCGATACAGCGAGAGAATCCAGGTTAAAAAGTGTGGGCCAAAACCCCAGCGGTGTAAAATGTAGTTGAGATATGGCCATGAAACTGTATCAAATGCTTTCCGGATATCTAAGGACAGGAAACAGGCGGGAATATTACGAGACTTGGCTAGATTTGCCAAGAGAGATGCACGTCTGACGTTATCTCCTGCTTGTCTAGTTGGGATGAAGCCCACTTGGTCGTTATGGATTAGAGAGCCAATACACATATTAAGGCGTCTGGAAAGGATTTTCGCTAACAATTTGATATCAATGTTCAGGAGAGAGATTGGCCTATAATTGGACCATTGCGTGTCATCGGAGTTTGGTTTTGGGATCATTGAAATGTTCGCTTGTACTGTTTCAGGGTTGAAGGCTTGGCCAGATAGTAAAGCATTAAAGGCATTAGTAAGTATGGGTATAAGGAGATGGGCAAATTTTTTATAGTAGGTGGCTGAGAAACCATCCGGTCCCGGGCGTTTACGCAGTTTTAGGCTTTTAATAGCTTCTAGGGTTTCGGCTGGGGAGATGGGTTGCTCTAGTGTCGCTATTTGGCACTTTCGAGTTTGGACTTTGGAGTTTCGGGAAAGAAATGGAGGTTAGAAGGGTATCAGCTTGTGTGGAATCAAAAGGTGTGGAGGAAGAGTAAAGCTGTGACAGATGCTTATGGAAAGTCTGTAATATGTGCTCAGGATTACTAGTGAGGTTACCAGAAGAGGTGCGTATCCGGATAGGTCTAGTGGGCTGGTCCAGCCTGCGAAGTGAGAGGGCCAGGAACGTATTGGGTTTATTTGCCTTAGTATAATACTTGTGCCTAGACCTACGAAGTGAGAGTTCCGCTTGGTCCGTGAGAAAGAGATCCAACGCCAATCTAGATCGCTCTAGAGCCTCACGGTTGGCAGGTGAAGGGGTCGCCTGGAAGTCTTGATGGGAACGATCATAGGTCTGTTCCAGTGAGAGACGTTGTTGTCTTTTGGCTTTATTTAGGAAGGATGCTTTGCTAATGCAAAACCCTCGCAGTACCGGTTTATGTGCTTCCCATAATAGGAGAGGAGAAATATCAGGCAATTGGTTAAGAGAGAAATAGTCCTTGAGGGCGGCTTCGATTTCTAGACAGTGCGCTGGATTTGCGAGCAAGTTATCATTAATGATCCAAGAGAATTCTGCGGGGGATGGGGCTAATGAGGCCATGGACGTGAGTACGGCGCAATGGTCAGACCAAGGGATTGGAATTATTTCAGATGTCAGGAGCCGGGGAGAGGAGGCGGTGGTAATGAAAATATGATCTATCCTGGAGAATGACTGGTGGGGGTGAGAATAGAAAGTGTATTGGCCTTTAGCCGGGTTGAGTTCCCGCCACGTATCTATCAACGAATGACGTTGTAGTATGGCTTGGAAGGTGTGTTTAGAGGTAGGGGCAGGGGAGGGATGAGGAGATTTGTCAAGAAAGGGATATATTACACTATTAGAGTCTCCGCTGACAAATAAAGTACCGCGCTTATGATGGTCTATAACTGAGAGTATGTGGGAGAGGAATGGTAAGGGATCTTGGTTTGGGGCATAGTATGCAACAATAGTGACATCCACATCTAAGAGTTGCCCAACTAGCAAAAGGTAATGACCCTCCGGGTCTTTGATTTCGATGTGTAGCGTGAAAGGTGTTGTGCGATGAAAGGCTATCAGTACCCCTCTGCGTTTGGTGGTTGCCGAGGCTGTGTAGACCATAAGGATAACGGGGACCGAAAAATTTGGGGGTAGAGTTGGGGGTGTAGTGTGTTTCCTGTAGACAGACGACGTGAGCTTTAAGCGTAGCAAAGGTTCGGAAAGCCTTATTACGCTTCTGTGGGACATTAAGGCCCTGTACATTCAGGGTGAGGATAGTTAGCGAGCCCATGGTGAGAGTGCGTAGTGGCTTGAGTAGCGTGGCATCACCAGCTGGAATGGAGCCTGACGATTACTGTGGGAGATGAGAGCATTGCGGAGTATGTTGCGCAAAGTCATGGAGTCATGTTGGGGGGAGGGAGGGGGGTTACGGTATGGGAAGGGTAACATGGAGAAAGGGGTGTAGGAGGCCAGTTAAGGCCTAAAAGGCGTGTTCCCCAGGACACCCTGAGTCAGGGTGGGCAAGGGAGCAATAGTAGCCCAAGGGTTATGAAATAGCCAATAACACAGGGGCTAGTGTGGAGTGAGCAGGTACGTGGACCGTAAGGATGACGGCTATAGGGTAAATAAATGGTGGTGGGGTCCCGGTAGAAAAAACAAGCACAAAAAACATCCGAAGAAATCAGGATGCCCTAGGCTGAGACAGCTTCAGCAGCACTGGTGCGACCCCTTGGGCGTGGAGGTACAACAGCGCACGCCGTCAACGCCCAGGCACCCGAATGCAAACCAAAATAGGGCCCAGAGAGGGAAGGCCAGGATAATCTCGAGATTATGTGGCAACCAAAATCCAACAGGCAAAGGGAGAGATGGCATCAAGGGCATCAGCCGCATAGATAAGAGAGTATACCGCTTGGCGTGTAGAACAAAAAGAGAAAGCGTGGGACATATTTCAGTCCATAGTGTCTTGTGAGGGGAGGCCTGGTGACGAAAAACGCCCTCTTTTGTGGAGGCTGAGTTGACCTTCAGATGCACGTGTGGGGCAAGACTTCCGTGGCGAACAGGATGTGGACCTCCGCTTAGCGCTCTCTGGAGGCGTCGCTGGGGAGAGTAGTTGTAGAATCCGCAAGGTATCTAGTAGGTCTTCAGGAGTCTTGCAGGTGTAATCCCGGGTTTGGTGGCGGAATCGCACAGCAAAGGGGAAGCTCCACCTATACGGTATGGCGTGTTGTTGAAGTACTTGTAGGTGGGGTTTCATAGCCCTGCGCTTGGAGATAGTTGTGGGGCATAAATCTTGGAACAATTGGTAATTATGTCCCTGGAACTGTAAAGATTGTACGTTACGGGCAGCTTGTAGAAGTTGCTCCTTAGTACGGAAAAAGTGGAGCTTGGCTATGATGTCACGTGGCGGGCCATCTGAGCGTCGTGGTGCTAACTCCCTGTGAACTCTATCCAATTCCAATCTTTCGATTGGGATAGCTGGGGCGAGCTCTTGGAACAGAGCTGTTATCGTTGATTGAACGTCGACGATGGTTTCCGGAAGGCCGCGGATGCGTAGGTTTGAACGCCTTGCTCGGTTCTCAAAATCCTCCAGTCGTGTCAGCAACGTTGCGTTTTCGTCACGCAATAGGTCAAGGTCTTCAGTATGTGTCTGAAGCGAAGCATCAAGACCATCTACTCTCTGCTCTAGGTCCGCAGTGCGCTGTCCTAATTCACGGATTTCCCTAGATAGTGTGGCAGTGATGCGGTCCGAGGTTTGCTTCAAAGCTTTGTGTAGCATTTTTTCGAAGCGTGATAGTAGGTCTAGGGGCGTGAGGTCAGGCGCCAGGGCTTGTGCAGGGACATCTGTTTCAGTGTCAGACTCACCCTCAGATGTGCAGGGATGGCTGGGCTGCGGATCTTGCAGGGCTGCGTATCTCCCTGCAGCTTGCTTGCCTCCATGAGCTGGGGTGGCGGCCATCTTTGTGGAGGCCTTCGCCAGGGCCTCCTTAATTGTTTTAGTTTGAGGGGGGACCTGGTGCCGGGGTGCCCCTTTAACCATTTTGCTGCTTGTCAATGAGGGGGGGGGGTTTTATTCAGGTCTCAGCCCCCCTGTTCTCTCTGCAGCCTCAGAGATGTGCTGGCTTTCGTGGGCGGGCCTATATGTAGCACACTATGGGGATGGAGTCCCCCGTCGGATTTCTCCGACTTGCTGCAGCTGATCCGCCGATGAGCAGGGCGGATCAGACCCTGGTGAGGTTGCCTTGCAGGTCGAGTCCCCCTGGGCTGGATTGCGGGCTAGGACCCGCTGCTTCCCGGCACTTTTGTGGGCGGGCCTGCGGGTGACTCACTATGGGGACGGAGTCCCCTGTCAGATTTCTCCGACTTGCGGCATCTGATCCGCCGTTGAGCAGGGCGGATCAGACCTTGGGAAGGTTGCCGTGCCGAGCGGGTCCCCCTGGGCTGCATTGCGGGCCGGGACCCGCTGCTTTTCAGCGCTGTCACCCGACGGGGAGACGGAGCCTCTTCAGGACATGTCCGTCCCGCAGGCCGCGCATGCGCACTCCCCCATCACCACTGTTTTTTTTTAATTGAACAAAAAAATACTGAACATTTTAAAAAAACAAACAATATTTTCTACTTTCTGTTTAAAACATATCCAATAAAATCAAATATATTCATTAATTTAGGTCTCAATGTATTCTGCTACATGTCTTTGGTAAAAAAAAATCCCAATAAGTGTATATTAATTGCTTTTTGTGAAAGCTACAGTGTCTGCAAACTATGATATCTACTGGAATCATTGACACTATACTAATAATGACTAGAGAGGGGTTAACATGAAGGGGCAATTAAGGGTTTAACTGTGTGCCTAAGAAGGGTAATGTGTGCTGCTTTTACTCACAGATCTGGATGTGCTGATACCATTCAAAGTCATCAAGTAAACTGACAACATGGTGAGCTACAGTTGGAAAATAGAAGGAATTGAAGAGTGGTAATCAGCGCAAAAACTAGCTCAAGTCCTGGGTTATCCTGGTGGTAGGTGATGTTGATAATGTTGATAAGGGTGACTGAAATGGGGGGGGGGGCATATGGCATATGGGGCATAAGGGCAAAGCTCCCAAAAGTACTGTAGCAGACTCTGTTAGGATGAGAGGAGAAGAAGCGCCTTTAAGTGCAGCATAACACTTTAATAAGGATCAAAAGTAGGAACACTCACATTTGTGAGGTAAAAGTAATGCATAATAACGTGGTTTGGTGTAACATCGGGCAGGAGTGGATTATCTATATAACTGAGCTGTCATCGGTTCAAGTTGTCAGCGTGCTGCTGGAGCAACGTGGTGGCTGGAGGGCGATGGCTGTGGAGCCGGCCGGTGTGCACGTCCTCACTCAAAGCTGGGCGGAACGCATGCTGGAATGCAGCGACGGTGTGAGCGTGATGACGTCAGTTACCCAAGGTGCACTGCGACGCGTTTCGGAGCATGCGCTGGCCTGGATAGGTGGAAGTGCGCTCTTTTTTCAAGCAGGGGAAGTGGGAGTCCGATGGTTGTATATATACGGAGATAGGGGCTGATTGGCAATTAATTAACCAATTGTTAAAGCAATAATGTAATTAAACCATTGTTGTAAGGTGACACTGTGCGGTTAAAAGAGTAGGGGAAGAGAATTAAAATTGTCAATGGATGAAAAATTATGAAAAAGAAAATACTGAAAATGAAATGGTATGGGAAAAAAATTCAACATGAGAAAATGGAAAGTAGAAAAAATGAAAAGAAAAGAAAAAAGAAACATGAAATTGGTTATAAATATTGATAAAATGATAATAAAATTAAAAATGGAAATGGTCAAAATGAAAAATAATTATGTATAAGTAAACAATAAAATAGAATATTTATATATTAAAAAGTAAATGAAAATAAAAGTTCCCCTAGGACTTCTGTTCACCACACCCTGTCCGTTAGACCCAAAACGTATAACCACATACACCACAATAACAATCATATTAACAGGAGCTTACATAGACCAAAGCACACACATAGACCCCGCCCTAATACAACACAACCTTCGTGCAATAACCCTAATATTAACGTCAACAATAACAATCCCAACAACAATTCAATTACAACTCACACCACCACCACTCCTAAACCCAACTCTGTAGACAACACACCCAAGGATACCAACATCCCTATCAACATTACCCAATTTAACGCCACCCAATCCATACCTCTCTCCGCTCCCAGCACCATCGGCATTACCTTTGGTTATGTAGTTCCCATAATCAACTGCCATAACCCCAATCTCACACACACCCACTCTTCACCTCCCAAAAATTCTCCATCTTTTTTAGGCCCAAATCCCCCCACGGAAAAAGAAAACACACAAAGGCTGTAGGGGGGATGAAGCAAACACCGTACCACACACCAAGCACAAACAGCACAAACTATTCAACCTATCCAGCGATCAACTATCAGACACAGAAATCTCTCTACTTAATTGAGGTCTAAATGTTCCCCCCACCTCCCCTCCGAACCTGTTCACACTATTTAAAAAAACCTGAACAAATTTATTTGAAACCTTACCTTAAAGAGATTTTTCCACATTCAATCCATGAAAAACCAGTAGATTGGCAACCCAGCTAACATGGAGGATCCCACTCTCCCAACCCCAGCTGATTCAGACGTTTTAAACTTATTGGAACAGCTATTTGCTGAATCCCATCCGGATGATTATCCATCTCAAGGATTAGCTCTAGCCCAACTATCATCACAATTCACCAATCTTCCACCCATTGTCCACACCACACTTAGGCCAAAATCGGTCTTTAATCCCACACATTCCAAGGGCCCCTACCTAGAAAGCTTCTATAGAGTGGTTACTCTGAATTCATCAAATTATGCAACCCTAGCCATCAACACTCCTCTTCAAATCTGCAGAATGCTGAAAAGAAATCCATAAGTACCCTGTCCGATAATAAGGATATCATAATCAAACCAGCCAACAAAGGTGGTGGTATTGTGCTCCTCAATACAACAGACTATGTAGGTGAAGCCCATAGACTACTCTCTGACACATCCAATTATCTCAAACTAACTAAAGATCCGCTACCTAATTTTAAACAGGAGGCCCTACAATTAACGCACACAGCTTTACAGGATGGTGTCATCACCAAACAGGAAGCCTCTTTTTTATCCAAAGACCTTTACAACACTCCATATTTCTATTTACTACCCAAAGTACATAAAAACCTTAATAACCCACCAGGGAGACCAATTGTAGCAGCCACAGGCAGTATCACCAGTGGGTTTTCACAATATATTGATCACTTTCTGCAACCTCTGGCACAGGCACAGCATTCATACATTAGAGACAGTGGCCACTTACTAGAATTGCTTAAAACATACACCTGGGAACCCAATTATTGTTGGGTTTCACTGGATGTTAATTCATTATACACCTCTATACCGCATGCTGAAGGTATTACAGCCATCCAACACTACTTATCCTTGGACCCATCATTCAATCCTAGACAATCATCCTTCATTATAGATGCCACAACTTTCTGCCTTAAACACAACTACTTCACGTTCAATAATGATTTCTACCTACAGACACAAAGCCAACTTTGCACCCTCATACGCTAACCTAACCATGAGCTTCTGGGAGAACAAATACATGTAGCGTGATAATTCCTTTGCCCCACATATCATTTTTTACAGTCGTTACATAGACGATATCATTGTCATTTGGGATGGCCCTATGACCCACATAGACCAGTTTGTAGCCAATAGTAATTCTGACCCCTTTGGACTATCCTTCACCTCTATTCACCACAAAGACACGTTAGTGTTCCTCGATCTAGAACTGTATCACGACAACAACAATAGTTAATTCTATTCATCAAGGTAAAAAAAACATCTGTGTACAACAGTGCTCCTAGCCCCCTCAATATCCACCTGAGTCTCATAACAATCCAGCAATGTTAATGACAGCCTCGGCTATCCCAAGTCTCTTCTTCCTCATTGGATGAGACAGCAAGCGGGAGCCATTGGCCCTGGCTGCTGTCAATCACAGCCAGTCAATCAATGAGGAGAAAGAGGGGGTAGGGCCAAGCCACAACTCTGTGTGTGAATGGACACACGGAGCAGCGGGTGCCCCCATAGCAAGTTGCTTGCTGTGGGTGCACCCAACAGAAGAGCGGGACCAGGAGAGCCTGCAGGGGGACCCGAGAAGAGGAGGATCCAGGCTGCTCTGTGCAAAGCCACTGCACACAGAGGGTAAGTATAGCATGTTTATTATTTAAAAAAAAAATAACCTGCTCAGGCCAGTTTTCAGCTTTCAATGCTGTTGCACTTTGAATGACAATTGCGCTGTCATGCAACATTCTACCCATATGAAATTTTTATAATTTTTTTAGCAAACAGGTAATTTTTCTCCTTCACTGATGTGCATTGATTAGGCTACACTGATAGGCAGCACTGATGGGCACTGATAGGCTGCACCAATGAACTGGCACTGATGATGCTGCACTGATATGCAGCCAATGATGGGCACTAATACGCGGCACTGATGGGTGGCACTGACTGATGGCACTGACTGATGGCACTGCTGGGCAGCACTGATGGGTGGCACTGATGGGGGGCACTGCTGGGCACAGGAGGGTGGCACTGCTAAGCACTGATGGGCACAGATGGGGGGGACTGCTGGGCACTACTGCTTTGCACTTGTGGGTGGCACTGCTGGGCACTGATCATCAGTGCCCTGATGATCAGTGCTTATCTGTGTTCTGACAATTGCTGGTTATTGTAATTACTTTCCTCACGCTGTAACAGCGTGAGGAAAGTGCAGCAAAAAATGGCAACTGCATTTTCCCAGTGATCTGCTGTATCATTGAACACAGCTGATCACATGGTAAAATGCTGCTGTGATTGGCCTTTTATCACATCATGTGATCAGCTGTGTCCGTAGGACACAGCGATCACGGAGATCACCGGGTAAAAAAAAAAATAATGAAAAAAAAAATGACAGCTTCAAAAAACTCACCAGGCCTCTTACTAATACCTTGGACTTTATACTTTCCAAAAAGTGGTAATTTGTGGGGGAATTTATACTGTCCTGGCATTTGTGGGCTTTAAGAAATGAAATAGGCTGTCTGTACATCAGGATTGATTGATTTTCTGATATACTGTATATACCATAGTTTGTGGACTCTATAACTTTCCTACAGACTAAATAATATACACTGATTTGGGTTTTTTTTCACCAAAGCCTAAAATTTATAAAGAAAGATTATTTATTTGCAAAATTCTGTAACACATTTTTACCAAAAATTTGGGATTTTTTCTATTAATTTAGAAAAAAATTGAAAACCCAGTTTTGATTAAATACCACCAAAAGGTCCATTTGTGTGAAAAAAAATTATTACAATTTAATTTGGGTACAGTGTTGCATGTCTGAGTAATTGTCATTCAATGTGTGACAGTGCTGAAAGTTGAAAATTGGCCTGGGCAGGAAGAGGGTGAAATTTGAAAGTGACACCTGGATTCTGCTTATATTTATGTTCTTTGCCCTAGTCTGTACCTAAAATAACAGTAAATGTAAAAATAAATATGTAATATACCACATGCTTGTACACATTTATAAACCAAACAACAAAAATGTAGTGGGAATTTTGCCTAGTCTCCCTCATTCACTACTACAGATGGGTCCTCACCCCCTGCAATCCCTCTGTTAACCTCCCTGGCGGTATTCCCGAGTGTAGCTCGGGGTAAAGTTTCAGTACCACAAGCGGTAACCCCGAGCTACACTCGGGAATACCATGCGGCGCTGCTCCACGATCCCTCCATCACTTACCTTGTCCTGCACTCCAGTGATGTCCCTCCTGCAGTGTCCCCGGCAATGTAATCCGGCGGATGCCGGCTTCTGGGTTCCGTCCCCTGTGAGCGTTGGGACGTACGGGGGACAGAACGGCTGGAAATTCAAAAATGACAAAAAGTGACATTCAGTAAAATCACTAAAATCACATAGTAAAACATTACTATATCAAACCATTTCACAAACATTTTGTCCCTAGTGCTTTGTCCTGTGCCCTGCCTGCATTTTTACTGTTCTTTCAGCCTGGAAACTGAGAAACGTCCATGACATCCAAAAAGCATCCCTTTAGGTCAAAAGCGGTTTTAGACCAGCTAGAGAACAGCGATAGTAAATCAGAACCACTTGCAGAATTGAGTGATAATGATTCATGGGGAAATTCGTCATCATACAGTGAAAACGATTCTGCGACTTTGCTCAGCGATGTCTGAACTTGGCGCTATATTTCAAATTTCAGTGTTTTTGGTTTGATTATATTATTGAATTAAATTTATTATTATATTATTATTTTTATGATTATTTATGAAATTATAATTTATGATTTTGTGTTTCAAATTTTATCATACCTGGGATGTTTACTAGACTCTTGTTCAGACAGATTTCAGTGAGTTATTCCTAAAAATTACAGGCCTACAATAAAAAAAAACATGTTTCCATGCAAAAAAAGTACCGCTTTCAGCACCAAAAATCTGAAATAATCATACTGCCAGGAAGGATAACACTTATGCAACTCCTATCCAACTATTGCATGCAGTGCTTGGTGGACTGTAAAATACTAAAATTGATCAAACATAGCTGGCATGCATAATCATTAAGTTATTATGGGATGCTTACATAATATTCAGCAAATAGATTTCTATCTGTGAATCAAAATACCTGTGTGTAAAGTAGATATGATAATATTTCTGTTAGTAATATAAAAGAAGATGAAGATGATGCAGATACCAGTCAAAATGATATTTCATTTTTTGATTCTCCACCTATTGCAGTTTGAGTCTCCACCTATTAGACTTTGCCTCACCTACTGTCCCCCTGATGTCAAAAAAATATAAGTTACATGGACATAAAAAGACAAAAACAATAACACCTGATAAAGAGTCCGACTTTTTTCTAATGTTTATCCTGCTGGGTGTCCCCATTAGGGAGATTGCTCATAATTGTTTGTCCAAAAGAATAACACATGAGGGTAAATCTTCCTATTGCATAAATAAACAGCAATAAGTACCTTTTTACCTTTTCCTAATCTACTAAAAAAAATGTGTTTTCGACTTTCAACCTTATTGCTCATAGTTGGGATTGTCTTATCTAAAGAATAATATTTTATGGTTACACTATGAAAGAATATCAGTGCTCAACTTACCTTCCATGGACAATTGTTAGTATTCTCTCTCTGTAAATGGCTCTCTTTAGTCCCAGCATCTTCAATATTTGACTGGACATTCTGCTCTGCTGTTTGAAAAGCAAAATTCAATAAAGGCATGAGTAAGTTTGCATCCTGCAACATTAGTAGATGACAAGTTTACATTTTGTTTAATGCTAACAATTATTTGAAGAAGAAAGTTCCACCCTGTTTCTTTATGGTTCATAATTTCCATGGCTAACAATCTTTGCTGATGTTGGGATTATGACCATGTCCTGACACCTGGATTCTGTTTATATTTATGTTCTTTGCCCTAGTCTGTACCTATTTTACGACTCAACATTAGCTGCTGCATCCTAGTCAGAAGCTTCTGATGCAGCATTTTGTCTTCTATCCATGGTGTTATGTTATGGTACACCCCAATTCTACCATTGTCATAATGCAGTTGAAGCTAGAATTCATGGGAATATGTTTTTCCAGTACTCCTCTGCCATGACACACTGCAAACAGTTTGAAAGGCTTACCAAACACAGAAAAGGTATGCTCTTACAGCTTTATTAGGTTGAAGTAAAATCTTACTAGCAGGATCTGAGATCAAACCTTTATCCTCCCAAAACAGAAAATTAATACTGAAAGAATCTGTCTGTATAAAAACATCCTTACATACGTACAAAATATATATCACTTTAAATCATAAATATAACTGAATTTACTTGCTTTAATTGTGAACCATTTTAGAGCCACTGGATTGTGTTGAAAGGTTTAACACACTTTTCTTTTTCTCTCATATAATTACCAAATACAATCTGTACATTTTGTGATGCCTGTTGCTGTAGTACATCATATCACTATATGATGAAACATCTGCAAAGGACATTTTGAACTTTGTCTATTTTCAGGGCTGTTTTAGTCTGTTGTTGACATGTGGTCCCCATACTTTAATTTGCAAGATATCTTGTTACTGAGCTGAATAAAGCCTTGCTTCAGTGATAATGATTCTTCTTTCAAGAGACAAATGGCTAACTTGATGGCATGTTCTTAATCGTTCCCCTTGGGGAAGAGCTGTCATTCTATAAAATATGATAACTCTCACCCTTATTATCACTATCTCATATGGCCAATGAAAACAGACACTTGGACGCAATGCAAACATTTAACTAGAGATATATACCATATATATATATATATATATATATATACATACACACACACACTGTCTTTCTAATGGTCATGTTGCACATTATGTATTATATATAACTAATATTCTCTGATATTTTATCAAGAATCCAAGTATATTATGCCATACAATCTTTTACAAAATAATTTAAGTACCTTTTTCACATTGAATACCCATGAAGATGATTCCACAATTTCCTGGTTCAACTTGGTTCAACAATGTATCACCTGCCTGTCCATTAGATGTTTCTGAGAGATTATGCTAATTTTCATACTCAGTAATTACGTTAAGTTTAAAAGGTGACACAGAACTTTAAAATACCAAATTAGGAAATAATGGTGTGAACTGCGTAACTGTGCAGTGTGATAGAGGTGTGCCAGTCACCAACCTGGCTGAAGGGAATACTAAAAACATGTATGAAGATGTATTGTAATACATTCAGTTTCTGTAAAAAAAAAAAAGAAGGAAAATCAAAGTATTATTTTTTATATATATAATGGATTTGATTTACTAAAAAAGTAGAGTATTTTCACTTTTCATAGTGAATGTTCACTTGGCTTAATGAAATAAAAAAAAAGCTGATTTCACTTTACCTTATTTAATAAGGTAAGCGAACAATCTCTGCTCTTTTAGTAAATCAAGCCAATGTTAATCCTAGTCAACTGGGATAGCCATAATAAAGATGAAAGTTATTTTTTCATTTGGGAGAACTACTCTTCACCAAGAAGAGGCATCTTGTCTTGAGTTCTGCTTAAAACTCTAAATTGAATAGGACCACCCTTATTATTATTATTATTATAGAGGATTTATATAACGCCAACAGTTAGTGCAACGCTTTACAAAACGAATGTAGAATGTAGACAGTACAGTTACAATACAATTTGGTACAAGAGGAAACAGAGGGATCTGCTCGGTAGAGCTTACAATCTACCCTTGACCCTAATACTAGTTATCACACATTATGTTCATTCTTTGTAAAGTGGATTGTCATCACATTCACTAAGCTAATGGAAAATACTACTTCAAAATGAAAATTCCCTTGCAAAGTGAAGGGCAGGAAAAATAAGCATACATTCTAACTACAAAGGGAGAAGAAAGAGAGGTAGGGGAAACAAAGGTGTTGGGTTGCAGAGAAAAGGTGGGTGTCTACTCTTTATGCTAGGATTATTCCCACTACCAGTCTCTCACACTCAAGGCCTCTGTGTATTTTTTGAACACTTCTATCAAGGTGAGTCCAAGGGTATCACAGTCATGCTTGCAGAAATAAGGAAGACTTGTCACATGTTAAGTTAATCATTCATCTCTGTTCCATCTATGTGACTACTGATTTCAGAAGAGGGTAAAAACAGGCTGAGATTGGGAGAACTGTACTTTTATTCTCACCTCTTTGGCTCTACTAAGGGATGCGTTCTCATGAATGCCCCAGGGGGTCATAGTGTAGAATCATTTAGGTGGCTTTGTCCAGAAGATTTGTCAGTGACACTTCTTAGCCAGCATTTGCTGATTTATTACCATTAAATGTAGTATGTTTGCTCTGATTCTCTGTATGTGAGCTTGTGGCCTGCTTACAGCTTTAAATGTAACTAAATCCACTTTAAAAAGACTACATTGTACTTTATGTACCTTCACATACAGCTTCAAGGTACCCCAAGAATGTTATTTAAAGGATTTCTGTATTTTCAATGCTGCTCCCCATTGAATAGTACATTTTTTTGCATTGGTACCTGTCCTTCATGGCTATGCCCAACATCTGATCCTTTTATTTAACATTAGCTTGCTAAACGCCAGAAAAAAAAATACAAGATTTGCCTACCATAGACTTTAAAAGGTGTGCAGTGCTATGTTTGAGCTTCATGAAGTCCCACTGGGTTTTTTCGAACCTCCCACCAACTTTGTCTGGCTTGCTCATTGCTAGTGCTGATATACTATATACCTTAGCAGTTTTCAATTACCCATACCTTTTTTAACATTAAATCTAATGTGTAATCTATTGCTATTTAATAAATCATTGTGTATTATGACTAGATCATTTTAATAAAATATTCTTTTATCTATTTTTCATTATTTATTATACTGTATCTCAGTGCTGCTAATCTCTACCAGCCTTTTTGCTGCCATTGTCTACATGCGGTTACCCCACCAGCATCACCATGTGACAGAGCCAGATGATTAATAATGATTTTTTTTTTAGTTTTTTATATATCTGTACTTCTCTTCAGACAGACAAAGATCTAATGGCCACCAAGAATGAAGACTACCTTTATTGCCTCCACTCTGTATTCACCAATCATTGATGTAACATTGTTTTATGTCAGACCCATTTTAACATACAATAAGTATTATCTAGTTAAAGAATATAAAATATACAAACAATAATACATATAAAATAAAAAAGCAAAAACTATATATAGTACATACACATAAAAAAAAAGTATCTCTTCTATATTTAATGGAAATATTGACAACTATATTGTGTATGTGTGGGTAACTCACCTTTAGTTATTCAAGAGGTATGTATTTGTCCAGCTGCAGACCCTGATTGATCTGTGACTACTTTTAGTGATGACAGATCATATGAACATCATAATTAACAAATCATGGCAGTCAAAAGAAAGTATGTGCTCAGCAACAAAATTTTTCTGCCACTTGGTACATTTTAGGAGTTTCTTCTTGCTCATAGCAGCCTCAGCTATAAAGAGAGAAGGAAAGCTCTGTGACAGACAATGTAAAGTGTGGGAAAAAAACATTACATTTTGTAAATCATCCATTATCCAGTTACAGCTATTGAACTCAAAGTACAGTATAGTAATGGAAACTGCTTAATATTTAAAAAAAAAGCAGAAGTATAAACAACAATACAGGGCGGATGTATATCAAAACCCACAATAATTTAGTAAAATATTTTTAATAATTTTAATTATAAATAAACTATTATGCATTAACCACTTGCTGCTTGGTTGCAGTAGATTTACAATGACCGAGCGGCAGCTGCAGGCTCAGCAATGTTCACACAAACCAATTAATATACACTTATTGGGAACTTTTTTTTTTTCACTGAAATGTTGAGGGGGCACATGCTGATTAGTCACAGCAGAAGCTGATCAGCGTGTGCCGGCCATTGGTTGACCATTGGCACACGCGGATAGGGAGAGACAGAGCATAGCTCTGCCTATGAAAACAAGGCAGAGCTGTGTACTGTCAGCGGCAATGTACTGGATTTTGTTTCCCTGCAGAGCAAGGAATAAAATCCAGTACATTTCCTAGTCAATACACCACATAGTAAACACAAAATCATTGGGTAGGCACACCGTTACAATTTTGATCACCCTAGATGTTTAACCACTTCCCAGCCAGTGTCATTAGTACAGTGACAGTGTATATTTTTATCACTGATCACTGTATAAGTGTCACTGGTTTCCACAAAGTGTCAGTTAACATCAGATTTTCCACCACAATATTGCAGTCTCACTGTAAGTCACTGATTGCTGCCATTACTAGTACATAAAACAATAAATCAATAAAAATTCCAGTATGTATGCCAAAGTTTGTATAACTTTTGAGTAAACCATCAATATATGCTTATTGGATTTTTTTTATCAAAAATATGTAGCAGAATACATATTGTCCTCCATTTATGAATACATTAGATTTTTTAATTTTTTTTTATTGGATATGCTTTATAGCAGAAAGTAAAATATATTGTTTTTTCTTTTCAAAATTGTTGGTATTTTTTTGTTTATAGTACAAAAAAATAAAAAACCCAGTGGTGATCAAATACCACCAAAATAAAGCTCTATTTGTGGGAAAACAATTACGTAAATTTCATTTATGTACAACATTGCATGACTGTGTAGTTGTCAGTTAAAGTAACACCGTGCATATAGCAAAAAATGGCCTGGTTATGAAGTGGGGTAATATCTTGTCCCAGTGGGAAGAATGGCTTATAAAAAATATGTGCTGGGGTCTAAATGTGGACAATAAAGTGGGATTATGCCATAGCCTGTCCCACAATGCAAAGGAGTGCAAAGTGGTGTGGACCAATATGGACGGTCAACTCTTTGGAGGGCACCATAACAGATAGTCCAAAGTATAGCCTGGGACAGCCTGCCTTCCCAACTGCACTCAATCCAGCTTAGCAAAGCCGAAAAACCATCTGCTTCAGGCGCAGATCTGCTATTTGCTTGCTTGGTCACTCCCAGAACCTCCTCGGTTGGGGCCTCTAACTGAATTTGATGCGCTGCTTTTAGTTGGAATAGGTAACCCCTCCAGAAAGACATTCACCATCTCTGACTCTGCCGTGGTGCCTGACCAGTAGTGCTGAGAATAGAAGACATGGAATGCTTCTATGATTTTATGTGATTTTGAGCATAGCCGCCCTCAGCCGCACAAAGTTTAGGCAATGCAAAGGATCAGACCTTTGGGGTAAATTCGGAGGCCAATATCTGACCAATCCTGTCTCATTGATAATAAAAACAACTATTACTCCACAGCAAACTCTTCTCAGCTCTAGTGGTTAAGGCTAAATTGAAGGCCAGCCTAGTCAAGTCAATTTAGCTCAGTGTGTCAGAGTTAGATTTGTGTTTATGTGTTTTATGTAAAGATTGCAATTCTGGTACTAAAAAGTTTTATTGAACATGGTAAAAAAGCATACAAAATGAAATAACTTGTACGATACAGAGTAGCACAAGCAAGTAAAGAGAACGGAAATATCGTACTCAGATACATAAATACACATATAAGGCCCACGCAGGGGCCTAAATGTTCAACAGAAACATCAGAAGCCTAGAGAGCCCTGCTATCCTGAAAAAGTATTCTCCATAAAATCATAGGACTATTGGGTATCTCCAACAAATGACGGCCAGTAGGTCTTAGCTAAATAAACCATGTAGAAGGAGAGATAAGGAGAAAGTAAGAGGAAGTCCAGAGAAACCAGAGGGGGCAGGAAAGGTAAGCCCCCCAACTCTGGAAGAGACTGGAAGAAAAAGGAAGAGTGCAAGAAGAGCGAACAAGTAGACCAGCAAAAGGAAAGCGGTTCACCAATGAGGAGAGCAAGAAGATGCAACCGCCAAAATGGGGGATTGGAGGGGCAAATCACAACATAATAAAGATTAGTGAGTTTCGTAGTGAAGCATGAAATTGGATGATAGTCCACCCAGGGTTGCCAGACTGAAAGGAACCTCTCATGGCTGTCTTCCATTGATAAAGAAGCCTTGGATCCTAGACCTGACCTTCTTAAATTGTAAAGTAGGGGACTTCCAAGAGCCGGCTACAGTTTGTTTAGTGGTCATAAAGATTGTAATTCTGCATCCAATCTCTCAAGGTCCACCCAGTGCTCCCTCTTAATTTGGGAGGAAATCTGAATATGCTTACCCCTTATGATATCAAAAAAAGGCTAGGTGCTACAACCTGAACATGCAATTCTCAGGCTAAAGCTCCATTCACCATGCCAGACAAGCAGGCTCTACTTGTTCATATATAAAATTAAAAATATTGAATGTTGGCAACAAGGTAAAAAATAAAATTCTTCTTTATTGTATGCAAAGAGTAAAATATTCCATAGAACAATAAACACTAATGCTTTTCAGTCAAAAAAGACCTTATTCATAGCATTCATGTCACCTTGTTGCCAACATTTTTACCCTGCACGGTAGCTTTATGTGCCATCCATAAAGTAATTAGGGGGAACCTCTATTTAAGTGAAAATGTAATTGAAAATATTATGATATAGCACCTTCAATTTCCGTGCACCGCACTGGGTCACTAAGGAGCAATTTATTCATCCATTCATTCAACAAAATGGCCTTTTAGGTTCCCATGCATGTGGGAGCACCATGCAGACCATGGAGTGATTGGACCAAGCCACCTCCCTAATGAAGGTCCTATGGACCAAAGGAACACGCACTAGAAATTAAAATGTGATAATTTCTAGCATAAGTAATATGTGGGGCAGAGTAATGGGTAGAATCCCTAGCAATTGGGTGTGTTTCTCTCCAGATTGCCTCTAGGCCCAGAGTGTATAACAACTTGGCTATAGTTAGACTCATATTAAAAGGATGTTTTAGGTGGGCATAGATAGCTAGGAACTTATGTAAACTAGAATCCAACACAATAGTGGAGTTGTCACTATATATCACCGTCCCTTCTGCATGTGGGGCTAGTTCTTGAAAGAGGTTGGAAAAAAGGCAAGTTGCCCCTGATTGGGCGCATAGTATGTGATAAAGGTTGTTTGCCCCCCTACTGTGCCCTTCAAAAATAAATACCAACAAGCTGGGTTTTGTCAGGGGCACTAGCTAAAAAAAGGTTGGATATTTGCTATGGATAAAAGGGAGATAGTAGGGACAGGGAAGTGTGTCTCCTGTAGCAGAAGAATAGCTGCATGCTGAGAGTGTTAACTCTGAAAAGTTTTCCTATTCCTAACGTGAATTTAACCCCTGAGTATTATGAATGAAACATTTTAAAAACTTGGACGACTACTATGACTCGTAATAAACATCAGCGGAGAAGTGCACTCTGGTATTGTCCTATCTTCAACCACTCCAGTGTTATAGCAGACTAGACCACCCTCTGGACCTCCATAGCAAGCACTTTCAGGTACAACTCAGGGGACATTTGTCTCAAGTCTGAAAAGAATAAGAGGGGAAAACAAGAAGAAAATGAGAGCAGAGGGAATAGGAGGGAACCAGTCCACTCCCACTGTCCACAAACCAAATTACTGTGTCTACTCAAGTGGCGGATCACATCTTGAGCCAAGGAGCCAAACCAAAGCACATTGGGTCAAGTGGGAAATCAAACATCCCCAAACTGGCCTTGCAGCCACTGTGAAGCTATTCTGGGGAGTCTCTTACCTAGGAGCTCACAAAACCTGTCAAACAAAGATTGCATCTCTTGTCACTGTGTATGTGCAAAACCCACTGCAAGATCAGGAGGTACTACAGGGCTGTGGGGTTGCTCTCCCTGCTGGGCAAGAAGCAAGTCAGCCATAGTCTGCTCCATGAAGGACCCTGTGGAAGCTGAGGAGGCCTTGTTATATATATGTCAAAGACTGGACTGCAGGGCAGTATTCCAACATGATAACGACCCCAAACACACCTTCAAGAAGACCACTGCCTTCCTAAAGAAGCTGAGGGTAAAGGTGATGGTCCCCAGACCTAAACCCTATTGAGCATCTGTGGGGCATCTTCAAACGGAAGGTGGAGGAGCGCAAGGTCTCTAATACCCACCAGCTCCATGATGTCATCATGGAGGAGTGGAAGAGGACTCCAGTGGCAACCTGTGAAGCTCTGGTGAACTCAATGCCTAAGAGGGTTAAGGCAGTGCTGGAAAATAATGGTGGCCACACAAAATATTGACACTTTAGACCCAATTTGGACATTTTCACTTAGGGGTGTACTAAGTTTTGTTGCCAGCGGTTTAGACATTAATGGCTGTGTGTTGAGTTATTTTGAGGGGGCAGCAAACTGTTATACAAGCTGTATACTCACTACTTAACATTGTAGAAAAGTATCATTTCTTCAGTGTTGTCACATGAAAAGATAACATATTTGCAAAAATGTGAGGGGTGTTCTGTGAGATACTGTGTGTATATATAATCTCTATTGATTCTTGTATCTCTCACTACAATTAAAATGTTGTTTGAGTGTACATTTCATGGACTAACATGGGTTTAATTGGTATACAAGTTACATTTTGCTTTTTTTACCTAAGGAAAGATGTGAGGAAGAGTCTTCACTGATCTAAAACTGTTGCACAATTTTTGTGGTAGAAGTTTGCTAAATAAATTTACAAAGTGCAGCAGAATGACTGTCTGGAGATTATATATATATATATATATATATATATATATATATATATACACAGAGAGAGAGAGAGATCACATTCCACCCTCCTATCCTAGATATACAGGGGAAACTCAAAAAATTAGAATATTGTGCAAAAGTTCATTAATTTCAGTAATGCAACTTAAAAGGTGAAACTAATATATGAGATAGACTCATTACATGCAAAGCAAGATAGTTCAAGCCGTGATTTGTCATAATTGTGATGATTATGGCTTACAGCTCATGAAAACCCCAAATCCACAATCTCAGAAAATTAGAATATTACATGCAATCAATAAAACAAGGATTGTACATAGAACAATATCGGACCTCTGAAAAGTATAAGCATGCATATGTACTCAGTGCTTGGTTTGGGCCCCTTTTGCAGCAATTACTGCCTCAATGTGGCGTGGCATGGAAGCTATTTAGCCTGTGGCACTGCTGAGGTATTATGGAAGACCAGGATGCTTCAATAGCGGCCTTCAGCTCTTCTGCATTGTTCGGTCTCATGTCTCTCATCTTTCTCTTGGCAATGCCCCATAGATTCTCTATGGGGTTCAGGTCAGGGGAGTTTGCTGGCCAATCAAGCACAGTAATCCCACGGTCATTGAACCAGGTTTTGGTGCTTGGGCAGGTGCCAAAATAAAATCAGCATCCCCAAAAAGCTCATCTGCGGAAGGAAGCATGAAGTGCTTCAAAATCTCCTGGTAGACAGCTGTGTTAACCCTGGACTTAATGAAGCACAGTGGACCAACACCAGCAGATGACATGGCTCCCCAAATCAATACAGACTGTGGAAACTTCACACTGGACTTCAAGCATCTTGCAATGTGTGCCTCTCCATTCTGCCTCTATACTCTGGGTCCTTGGTTTCCAAATGAGATGCAAAAGTTGCTCTCATCAGAAAAGAGGACTTTTGACCACTGAGCAACAGACCAGGTCTGTTTTTCTTTAGCCCAGGTAAGACGCTTCTGTTTGTTGTTCAAGAGTGGCTTGACAAGATAAATACAGCATTTGAAGCCCATGTCCAGGATCCGTCTGTGTGTGGTGGCTCTTGATGCACTGACTCCAGCCTCAGTCCACTCCTTGTGAAAGTCCCCAACACTTTTGAATGGCCTTTTCCTGACAATCCTCTCCAGGCTGCGGTCATCCCTGCTGCTTGTGCACCTTTTTCTTCCACACTTTTCCCTTCCACATAACTTTCTATTAATGTGCTTTGATACAGCACTTTGGGAAAATCCAGCTTCTTTTGCAATTACCTTTTGAGGCTTTCCCTCCTTATGGAGGGTGTCAATGATGGTTTTCTGCACAACTGTCAG
Organism: Staurois parvus; assembly: GCF_062004578.1. Lineage (NCBI taxonomy): Eukaryota > Metazoa > Chordata > Amphibia > Anura > Ranidae > Staurois > Staurois parvus. The sequence continues at coordinate 17,233,448 of NW_028317802.1, forward strand.
GTCAGCAGTCTTTCCCGTGATTGTAATTCCTACTGAACCAGACTGAGAGACCATTTAAAGGCTCAGGAACCCTTTTCAGGTATTATGGCTTAATTAGCTGATTAGAGTGGGACACTTTGAGCCTAGAATATTGCACCTTTTCACAATATTCTAATTTTCTAAGATTGTGGATTTGGGGTTTTCCTGAGCTGTAAGCCAAAATCATCACAATTATGACAAATCACAGCTTGAACTATCTTGATTTGCATGTAATGAGTCTATCTCATATATCAGTTTCACCTTTTAAGTTGCATTACTGAAATTAATGAACTTTTGCACGATATTCTAATTTTTTGAGTTTCACCTGTATATCTCATCTAGACAAGGTGAGAGCCATGGATTTTGCAGTCTCCTCAAAGATTGGTAAAATTCCAGCCCGAATTGTTCAGAGGTACTTGGGAGGTAGGAGTCCATGTTTTGTGAGTAGCCAGCACCCTGAAATCAGGGCCCCACCCTCTAAGATGTCCATGTAGCTGCTAGGGAACAGCCAGAGACAGAGCATGTGTGCACAAGAGTCTTAGTTAAGAACATTGTCTTCAGGGTGGAGAGTCAAGGGTTCCAAGTCTTTAAGGCTGAAGCGGCAGTGATGCAAAAGCAAGCCAGGAGGATGAAAGCGAAGTATTTTTTTGTGTCTCTGGAAGAGGGATGTTGATGACCCCTGCGAGCGTAAACATTGTGTGTTTTCAAACTTTATTTTGATTAAAGTAATCAAGAAAAGCCTTTAAAGAAGATTTTTCAAGTGGATTGGAAGCACTACACTTGAGCTAATCTTCTCACTATAGTGTGTGTGTAGACAATTGTAATATGATGTAGAACATTGCTTCAAATAGTTGACTATTTACTTTGCTTGGTATAGTAAATAACTATAACCTGGAAACTGTCACTTTGATGTTATTAATCATGTGATTTACTTCAACTATTTGTCTCTTGTCCATATTTGTGGTCCTCTATTGTTTTAACGTGTTTTCTTGTGCGTGCCTACTGACACAAGATTTATTGTCTTTCTTTGCCCTATTTTGAAATCCTTGGCCTAGGTGGACATCTCATAAATTTGATACTGTATAAGATAAACAATGTTAAAATGAGAACAATGTTAAATATAGCATTCGTTTAACACTCAATTTATAAGCTCCAAAAAAGAGGTTTTATTTCCTGAACAAGATTTTCAAACATTAGTCAAAATTGATCACAAGACCTCAATAGCAATTAATGCATTAATGTATATGATTACAATTTTAAATCATATACACTATATTGCCAAAAGTATTGGGACATCCCTCTAAATCATTGGATTCAGGTGTCCCAATAGCTTCCATGGCCACAAGTGTATAAAATCAAGCATCTAGCCATGCAGACTGCTTCTACAAACATTTGTGAAGAATGGGTCATTTTCAGGAGCTCAGTGAATTCAAGCACCATGATAGGTTGCCACCTGTGCAATAAGTCTATCAGTGAAATTTCTTTGCTACTAAATATTACACGGTCAACTGTTAGAGGTATTATAACAAAGTGGAAGCAACTGGAAGCAACAGCAACTCAGCCACGAAGTGGTAGGTCAACTTGAAATGACATGCTGAAGCGCACAGTGCACAGAAGTAACCAACTGTCTGTAGAGTCAATAGCTAAAGACCTTCAAACTTCATGTGACCTTCAGAATATCACAACAGTGCATAGGAAGCTTCATAGAATGGGTTTCCATGGCTGAGCAGCTGCATCCAAGCCTTACATCACCAAGTGCAATGCAAAGCGTTGGATACAGTGGTGTAAAGCACGCCACTCCTGGTCTCTAGAGCAGTGGAGACATGTTCTCTGAAATGATGAATCACGCTTCTCTGTCTAGCAATCTGATGGACATGTGTGGGTTTGGTGGTTGCTAGAAGAATGATACTTGTCTAACAGCATTACTGTAAAGTTTGGTGGAGGAAGGATTATGGTGTGGGGTTGTTTTTGAGGGGTTGGGCTTGGCTCCTTAGTTCCAGTGAAGGGAATTCATAAGGCATCGGCATACCAAGATCTAGAAGCTGGCCTTCTGCATTATATCTTAATGGGGGGGAGACTTAACATGTCCCTCTTTGTCAGTGTTGACAGATCGAGTTTCCCTTCCATTTCAAGTTGTTCACAGTTGCTTGCTCTGTCCGAGACCTGCTCCAAAAACCTAGAAAGTTAGGAAATAATTTTTTGATAAATATTTTTTGGTATACTCTGTGAATACAGTGAACACAACAAACATAGTGGAGGGGTTCTTAAATTTGAAAGTTAACCAGTAATGGGCATCACCTAAATTCCTTTGTTAGTTATTTTTCCTGCCATGGTAAGCACTCCAACAGTTTTCTTTTCTTTTTGGTAAACAATGATTCTTGCATAGAGAGATACAGTTGATACTTTAGATACAGTGGATATAAAAAGTCTACACACCCCTGTTAAGATGTCAGGTTTCTGCGATATAAAAAAATGAGACAAAGATAAATCATTTCAGAATTTTTCCACCTTTAATGTGACCTATAAACTGTACAACTCAATTGAAAAACAAACTGAAATATTTTAGGGGGGAAGTAAACATAAAAAAAATAAAATAATGTGGTTGCATAAGTGTGCACACCTTTTTATAATGTAGCTGTGTTAGGAAAGAAGCAAGCACATTCAAAATATTGTTAAATAGTAGTCAGTATACACCTGCCATAATTTAAAGTGCATCTGATTAATGCCAAATAAAGTTCAGCTGTTCTAGTAGGTCTATCCTGACATTTTCTTAGTCTCATCCTACAGCCATGGTGCGCAGATAGCTTTCAAAGCATCAGAGTGATCTCATTGTTAAAAGGTATCAGTCAGGAGAAGGGTACAAAAGAATTTCTAAGGCATTATATAAACAATGGAACACAGTGAAGTGGAGAAAATATGGTGCAACAGTGACATTACCAAGAACTGGACTTCCCTCCAAAATTGATGAAAAGACGAGAAGAAAACTGGTCTGGGAGGGTGCTGAAAGGCCTACAGCAACATTAAAGGAGCTGCAGAAATATCTGGCAAGTGCTGGCTGTGTGGTACTTCTGACAACAATCTCCCATATTCTTCATATGTCTGGGCTATGGGGTAGAGTGGCAAGACAGAAGCCTTTTCTTACAAAGAAAAAAATCGAAGCCCAGCTAAATTTCGTAAAAACACTTCTGAAATCTCCCAAAAGCATGTGGGAAAATGTGTTATGGTCTGATGAAACCAAGGTTGAACTTTTTGGCTATGATTCCAAAAGATATGTTTGGCACCAAAATAACACTGCACAACACCAAAAGAATACCATACCCACAGTGAAGCATGGTGGTGGCAGCATCATGCTTTGGGGCTCTTTTTCATCAGCTGGAACTGGTGCCTTAGTAAAGGTAGAGGGAACCATGAACAGTTCCAAATACCAGTTAATATTGGCACAAAACCTTCAGGCTTCTGCTAGAAAGCTGAACATGAAGAGGAACTTCATCTTTCAGCATGACAACGACCCAAAGCATACATCCAAATCAGCAAAGGAATGGCTTCACTAGAAGAAGATTAAAGTTTTGAAATGGCCCAGCCAGAGCCCAGACCTGAATCCGATCGCAAATCTGTGGAGTGATCTGAAAAGGGCTGTTGTCAGGGATTGGGGTGTGACCAGAAATGTGTGGACTGACACAGGAAAGTAGCTGGCTTCAGGAACCCAGGCGTAGTCAGGGCTGGAGAGGTGGAATGGTCAGGCGAGCCGTAAGGCACTGTCAGGAACCGCCCGGCGGGATCTCTAGTGACCCACAGAACAGGATTCCCCAGGGTGCGAAGTCTAAGCCCCAGTCTGCCTTTTCACCAGAGCCCCTGATGGTGGGGATGGACTTGGCGCAGGACTGAGACCAGGTCGCGGCCCCTGAGTGCACCCAGCTGTGGTAGAGGGGTTCGCCAAGGGTATGTACCGGGGGAAAGCCTGATGTGAAGGGGCTGGCAGGTTTGCACAGTAGTGACTGGATCCGTGTGGGATGGATAGATCGTCTGGGTAGCGTCAGGCGTAGTCAGGCAGGCCAGGTCAGCAACGTGCGGGCAGTGAGGTACCGGAGGAGCAGGCAGAGAATAGTCAGGGTCACAAGCCGGGTTCAGTAACTCACGGGCAGCGCGGTACAGAGGATCAGGCAGAAGGATGGTCAGGCAAGCCAGGGGTTCAACAGGAGACGGTCAGCAGAGGTCAGGATCAAAGCAGGGTCAGCAACTAGGCAGGAACACAGGATACCAGGTACAGGGGCTCATGGGAAACATACACCAAGGCCCTGATCACAGGCTTGGTCATTCCTTAAATACACCTCCTGCAATCAGCCCCAGGTGTTGGCTGACCGCAGGAGTGAGCTTCTGGCTGCTGAGAGCACCCGCTGGTCAGCCCTGGTACTGCAGCCCACACGGCAGGTGAGTCCCACCACCAGTGCTGAGTCCATTCTTGACAGCTGTGCACAGGACATGTCCTCGCAATCTGACAGATTTGGAGTGTTTTTGCAAGGAAGAGTGGGCAAATATTGCCAAGTCAAGATGTGCCATGCTGATAGACTCATACCCAAAAAGACTGGGTGCTGGAATCAAATCAAAAGGTGCTTCAACAAAGTATTAGTTTAAGGGTGTGCACACTTATGCAACCATATTATTTTAGTTTTTTATTTTTACCTCCCTCCACTAAAAATATTTCAGTTTATTGTTCAACTGAATTGTACAGTTTATAAGTTACATTAAAGGTGAAAAAAGTTCTGAAATTATTTATCTTTGTCTCATTTTTTTAAATCACAGAAACCTGACATTTTAACAGGGGTGTGTAGACTTTTTATATCCACTGTATATTTAGTATAATTTGGTACATTGGGATTTTTTTTTAGCTAAATCAGCACACAAGCAAGCAAGTTTTTGAAAATGTGTTAAAACTTATGAAAATGCAAGTGTGAATTTTCGCTACTTACTATGATTCATGCAGGCAATTAAAATAACTCACTGACTAAGCCCTGGTTTACACAGAATGTGACATTGAAATTGTGCTGCTTCATTTGAATTTCAAAGCTATTTCAAAGCTGTGGACCAGTTTGGTTTCAGGTGTTACTTGCCTAAAATCTGTGCAACTTCATGCAAGCTACACCTAAAATGCAGGAACTATTTCCAGTGCCAACTGTAGAGTGCAACTTGTCATGCAATTTGACAGTTCCAAATTACATGACAAGTTGTACTGGTGTGAACCAGGGCTTAGCTATCCATTACTGTATTCTGCTATCCTAACAACATTCACTAAAAATAAAAAGTAGTTTCTGATTGGTAAATGGGTCTTACAGTCTTTAAGGATATGTAAACCCAAGAACAGACATTCAGATCTCTATTCCTTAGATGTGGTGACTGCATTAGATTTCATTTGTCAGGCCTGCATTAGAGATTTCATTTATCAGGCCAAGTACATTGACTGCAAGTACACAAATACCTATTGATCATGCCAGAAATGCAGTTTTTTTCATTAATATATATTGACATCAAATTTGCATAGTACAAAAACGGTATGAAATAGTATAAAAGGAAAGCTCACAGGGCCTACAGCCTTACAATTCCAAAAGTCAAAAATAGATAAGGCCATACTGCAATTGTCCATAAGGGCAAAACATATCTGTAAACAATTTTAAACAAAAGATTTCAAACCAAAGGTTTACATAATATAATGCAATCAAAAGGTCTGACATAAGGGATAATAACAGTACGAAGAAAATGGATGCCACAAATAAACAGTTAGTTAGGGAGGAAAGACTAGCTAAGCCTATACCAGTCATACCAAATTTTCCATTGATTTTCAAAAGTACCTCTATTTCCACATTTGTTTGCTAATATAGGTGATGTGTTTGTATGATTTCAATACCTTTGATAGAATAGGTACCAGATTAGACTTCTAACACCTTGTTATTAATAATCTAGCTGCCAATAGAATGTGAGTCTCAACAGTGCGGCAAAATGCATGACATCCATCTATGCCAAAATTTAGAATTGCCAAACCAGGATCAGGAGATGCTAGTGATATTAGAAATAAAATAGTAGATGTTATTCCATAAACTAGTAAAATGCTGGCAAGACCAAAACATAATCTACAGATGGCCCACAGAGCCATGATTTCTACAGCATAGAGGAGAGTTGAATTTTAAACATGTGGATAGTTTGAATGGTGTAAGGTGCATAGCTAATTCCTGGGATAGTTCCCAATGGTTCACACAATTAGAGGCTTTGTATACTGCTTTAAACATGTACTGCCACTGTGCGGATGTTCAAGGACCTACCCAAGCATGCTTCACCATTTTTGATAAGGGGATATTTTAGAAAAAATAAGTTTATCTTGGAATAGATTAAAGTGGATATGCCTTTAATAGGTGTTGGGCTCAAGTTATAAAAGTCAGAGATGCAGTTTTCATGAAACTTCCTGTGAATTTGACAGAAACTACAAAAATATTTTATCTTTTTTCTACACTGAAGAGAGTAAAAAGACCAATTTTGTTGTTCAAATCAAGACAGTAGGCAGTATGACAATCACAAATCCTCGATAGATACAGAAGAACAAATAGCCACCCTAGGACAGTAAGTGTGCATTTGTAGGTGCTGTACATGTTTATTTAAATTAGTTTTTTTATTTGTACTACAAATGGCATGTACTAGATTGGTATATGAAAAAAACTAGTATATTTTAATGCACTGCACAGTACTGCCCTTATTCAATCATGTTATTTATTTCCCTACTCATTATTGTTCCTTTTATCATGTCAATTTGGCAATGCTATGATGCTAGGCTAGTCATCAAGTGTATCACATTTTTCATCCCTCACATGATTTGAGTGGGTGAAATATAAAGTTGTGTATGCATTTGTGTGGTATGAGAGCTGAAATAACAGGGAAAATTGCTAATAATACATTTCTGTTGGCTTTTATGATGTTATATTTATTAACATCTCAGCTGTCCAAATAGTCTGTGTTGGGGTAATTTTGTCAGATTAATGATATACAGCATATTCATATATTGATGATTCTGCTTAAGTTTCAGGACTGCTGATAAGGCAGTACAGGTATTCCCATCTATACCGGGCCCCAGGCCCCATTATTTCAAAAATGAGGGCCCGAGCACCTGCCTAGCAGGAGGGTTGGCTGTGCTGTCTTATGCTACACCGATCCTCTTGATGCAGCTGTGGGCACTTTTTTCATGCTTCCCCTGCTCCTAGTGGCTCCTGGGTGGTATAAATCATATTCCCTGGGCCCAATCAGTTCATTAATAGGGGCCCAGGAGGTTGAATCATAGAGGGATTTTTTTTCTAATTCAGCATGCAAGCGGATTAACTCCACCCCACTTGCATTAGCAGATAATGACAATTAATTTCCAGCCCTGGTAGAGTGATATTAGTCACAGCCTGCCTCCTTCAGCTAGTAAGTGTTAAGGAGAGGGCGGGCTCAGACTGAGGGAAAATCAGCTGCAGCTATCATCATTATTAATACAGTGTCTGTGTGAATACACTGACAGTAAAGGTACAGCACACTGTTAAAGTGCTAATAAACCCACAACAGTAAATTCAGTCTGTATATGCAGTAAAGCATGCTTGTTATACTCATTGTGGAAGCTAAGGGGTTAATCATCTGCATATTGTAAAAAGTCAGTTTGATCCTGACTTCTCTGCTCCTATTTTTGTTCAAATGTCCACAACTTATCTCCTGATAAGACAGACTGAACTGTAGCCATTCTGCACATGCTCAGTTTAGTGTGTATTGCTAGAGAGGTTTTTTTTTGGAAGAGTGTATGTGATTAGCACAGGGCCAGTCAGCACTGTCCAGACAGAGGTCAGGGGTTTTGCATCCTCCTAGAGCAGAAAGAAAACTACCCCTACAAGCTTTAACCAGTGCTCTGCTGAGCACTGATAGAAAACACAAGACTACTCTAACTGCTGATGAGAAAAGGTATTTAGCAGTTTATATTTACTAAAATAATTGCATTTCCATGTTCTGTGTACTGTGGGAGAACAGATATAGTGAATACAGGGTCCTGGGTTTAGTAGCACATTAATACTGAGTGAAGCACATGGAAACCATCAAGATTACAGAGGATTACTTTTCTCCAAAAAGGGAACAGTCAGAGTCAGGACTAACTGCTTATAACCCCCTACACCTATGCCATGTTTTGTCTGTTGCCTATGACTGAATTAAAACACAGCTAAATGTGATTATTCTCATTGATGATGATCACATTTGGCTGCTGTATAATCCATCATCATTATCATCATGATAATCACACAGTACAGGTGCTTTGAGCCACACACACCTGTACTGTGTGATTATCATGATGAAAAGGATGATGATCATAAAAGGACAGTGAATAAAAGCTGCAAGGCTGTAAACTCTGAGAACGAACTTGACCAGGCACGCAAACAGCTCCGAGACATAGTGGAAAAGAAAACCAAGCGTAATTTATTTTATCTCAGAAACTCTTTTATGAGCATGGAAATAAGGGAGGCAAATTTTTAGCCAGGGCCTTGCAATCTAAAAAAGCGGCTCGCACCATTCATCAACTCAACTCCCAACAAGGTCACTTACTTAAAACGTCTGCGGATATCGCAGCCGAATTTGAGAAATATTATACTACCCTCTACAACCTACCCTTACCCCCAAAACCGACAGGGGAAATTAGACCACGTAAGGTCATTATCCAGACTTTTCTCTCCCAATCACAAGCAAAAGAACTAGATGGAGCTTTGACATTGACAGAACTACAACAGACTGTCACACAGCTAAAACCAGGTAAAAGCCCAGCCCAGATGGACTTATAACCACATATTACAAATCATTCATAGACATTCTCGCACACCCATTCCTAAAGGCTTTCAGTTCACTAGATACCCCAGGACAGTCCATGCGCCATCTTTCTGAAGCCCACATCACGCTTATACCGAAAGAAAACAAGGACCAGACATCGCCAGCTAACTATCGTCCAATCTCCTTCCTGAACATTGATCTAAAGATTTTCACCAAAATACTAGCCAATCGTTTACTAAACATCATAGACCCCATTATTTCCACTGGCCAGGTAGGGTTTGTACCCGGTAGAGAGGTAAGAGACAATACGATCAGGGCAATAAATGTACATCATTGGTTGACACAGAAGAAACAATCTGGCTTCTTCCTCTTTCTAGACACTGAGAAGGCCTTCGACAGATTGGCATGGGACTACATGGAGGATGTTCTAAATGGCCTTGGGCTTCCTCCACGTCTCTTGAACTTTATCATATCTTTATATACAACACCAACGGTAAAGTTAGAGTCAATGTGCCTCCTTTCAGATGCCTTCTCGATAAGCAATGGGACCAGAAAGGGATGTCCATTATCGCCCCTTCTATTCATTCCTACTTTGGAACCTTTTTTGAACTGCATTAAACAGAATGACAACATCAAAGGAATTTTAATCAATGGAAAAATCCACAAAATAGCTGCCTTTGCCGACGACATCTTACTTTTCCTGACAGACCCACATGTTACTCTACCTAACTTACTACACGATTTCAAATTATTCCAGTATTTGGCCAATTTTAAAATTAATTTCAATAAATCCCAGGCCCTCAATGTTTCCCTATCCCAAGATATGGTCAGACAGGTGAAAACAAACTTTCCTTTCGCATGGCAGTCTGAGGCCATTACATACTTAGGAATCCAACTACCGACTCACCTTACAGAACTCTACGCCAAAAACTTTTTACCCATTTTACGTAGCATCACCAAAGATCTACAGACATGGGACAAACAATTTTTCTCTTGGTTTGGCAGAGCAGCTATTCTTAAGATGAACGTGCTTCCAAGACTACTACACCTGATGCAAACAATTCCATTTAAACTGCCCAATTCCTTCTTTAAGTTCTATAAAACAATATGTACTTAATTTCTATGGTGTAATAAACGCCCCAGAATCAGTTTTGAACAACTTACCATGCCCAAGACGGGCGGAGGTATTGGACTGCCTGATATCACCCGCTACTATAGAGCCTGTCACATGGCAAGAATAGTAGATTGGTCTACGAACCGCAACCGTAAGGCTTGGGTTAATCTGGAAGCTGCATTTTTGGGGACCCTGCTCGCTACCTCCCCTTGGCTGAAAAATTCCCACATCCCGTCTGAGTTCAGGGAACTCCTTCTTATAAGCCCTACTCTATCGTGTTATCATCTGATATGTCAGAAAACAGGTATTTCTTTAACCCCTGGTTCACTCACTCCTATCAAAATGAACCCAGACTTGACTCCCCTGATATGTCTCGTGCCTTTCACGCCTGGTCTAACCCCCAGACAATTTGACTCTGCATCAACTCTTCAAAGATGACCACCTTTTGAACAAATGGCCATCCCTAACCCTGATGCCGTTGAAGTACAGACAGCTCCACCACTTTATACATAGCTCCTCACATCTAAAAGATTACACTAGACCACTCAGCCCATTTGAAAAACTTTGCTCAACAGACTCTCCCCAGAGACATGTTCTATCTAAGCTCTACACATGCCCGAAAACACCATTGACTTTCCGTCTAGGAAAGCTTGCAAGGCCTGGTGCTCTGACTTACAACTCCAACTATCGCCAGAAGACTGGGAACACATTTACGAACATATACATAAAGGATCGATATGCGTCTCCAAACAAGAAAACAATTTTAAACTATATTCTAGATGGTACAGAGCTCCGTCCCTGCTTCACAATTTGACCCTAACATCTCAGATTCATGTTGGTGATGCCACCAGACGATGGGTACACTCTTGCATATCTGGTGGGACTGCCCATTGCTGCAGCCTTTCTGGGAGAAAATCCAACTCATAATCATGCAAGTAACTACGTACTCCCTAGACCTCTGCCCCGCACAATTCTTGCTCCACCATTCCACACTTCCATTTAGGACGTACCGTAAATCACTTGCCATGCACATGGTAAACGCGGCAAAACAATGTATCCCAGTCCACTGGCGCTCAACACATGTTTCCACTATTCGAGAATGGTTTGCTGGGATCAACAAAATTGAGGAAATGGAGGAATTGATTTCTGTAGCAAAAGACCATCCCGAGAGATTTAGGAAGACATGGGCTTGTTTCAAAACCACCACTACCTAGCACCTATTATTGCATGACCAGCCTACACCCCCTGACTAATTAATTGGACACAATGTTATCTCAAAAGTCACCCTATCCACCAGTGATGCATTTAATGCATTTAGATGGATTTAGACTCAACATCATATCCTACCTTTCAGGTTCTTGACCCACATATTGCCCCATTAAATGATCTAGCACATATTAAATCCTAAGCTATATAGCTATCTTTTTGGCTCGTATAAAACAATGTGATTTATTTTATCTGCAGCTATCCATTCTAATATCCCCTTTACTCCTTACCCATTCTCTTACTTCCCCCCTCCCCCCCTTTTTTTTCACCTAATATTCCCCCCTACTACCTCATTCTACATCTCTTCTTCTATCTATTCACCTCTCTGACTTCTCTTTATCTCACACCTTTTGTACACTTTCATCATTCATATATCCCCAACAAAATATAGCATTTAATCTCTCATACAGGTGTGACTAATTTCACGTAGATCACACGCTCCCGAAATGGGCACACAAATCATAATGCACACATCATCGTGTGCTATTCTTTCCCAGCACTTCACATTCCCTCAACATAAGGGCTTGCAAGTAGATAGGTCAGTAATTAATATACCTATATCGATTTATCTATTACACTCTTTGTATCTGCTGGTTTGCTATACACCTTTGATATAAAGATATACCTCACCTCGATTTGTACTACAATTTAAACGAATAGCCCGTCTGCAAAACGGGATACTGCATATTGTGTCTATATTTGGACTGTAATACATATTTGTATGTACATTGATCTGTCTTAACTTTTCTAATAAAATTATTTTTGGAAATACAAAAAAAATAAAAAATAAAAGGACAGTGAAATCTATCCTTGGGCCTCATTTAGGGCCCATTTACATGGGGAACGGACATCCTTATCCCATGCAGGGACTTTTACCGACAAATTGTTGCGTGCATCCTCATGCCGGTGTTCAATTTATTTCTATTGAGACACATGGCTGCATGGACACACACTGTTTCTCAATATATCATGTGGGTGCATGTCCCAATAGACATAAAAGGGATGCCAGCATTAGGATGCACACAACACCATGCTGGTAAAAGTCCCTGCATGGATGTCTGTGCAGTGTAGTGTTGGGGGTAAGTCCAGGGGTGGGATTGGGGTAGGTAGGCTGTATGGTGCCTCATGACTTCTAACAACAGCCCTGGGTAAGATCAGATACAAGCACTCAGTCGGTTTATATTCAAAAGAGACAGTACAATGTGAGGGGTCATCAACTGTGTAAAAATACAAAAGGTCTCCAATATTTAATTATATCACCTTGAAAAGAAACATTTTTTTCCCAAGTATTTAATAAAAAAAAATGTCAATTTGCATATAATTAATCGTGTATTGTAAAGCCACATGACAATAAGATTCCTTGCACAAGATAATTATATTTTGAGCACAGACAAAAGATGATCATTACCCAGTCTGAACCCTTTTAGTCATATTAGGAAATAACATGCTTATTGGCATTATGTACATATTCAGACATGCCCTAGGGGTCTGAAGAAGAAATTAATCTTTGGGTTGCTTTCTACCAGTGTTTTTAGTGTACATGTGTTCCCTCGATATAATGCAATGTTGGGAATGCATTCTTATTTTCACCTATCCCTTCTCCATCCACATAAATATGCATACTTGGGTTATCCAAGCATCTTGCTTATGCCTGCATTTCAGCTTCCATCTGGCTAGATTTAGAGTTCAGCAAATGGTGTTGAGATACCATATCCCCCCCCCCCAAAATAAAAAAATTAGTTGTCAGGCATAGAGGCATGCCTTCAGTTGACATAAGTGTGCATGCTCTTATGATTAACGTATGTATGCTTATAGTAGGTGTCATTATTGAGAAAGGTGTTTTGATTTTTTTTTTAGTCTAATTTGTATGACAAGCTTTTTTTTTTTTTTTTTTTTTTTAAGAATCCTTTATTGGGTTTTATTGTATAAACAATATCAACCATCGATAACTTCCAATAGTATATCATGGCAACATAACATTATTGAAAGTAAGACCAACAAGACCACCAAAGCAAGAAGTATGATATTACAATGCTGACACTTCCATGGCCCCTAAGATGAAAGGAGAAAAAAAAAAAGAATAGTAGTAGCTTATAGTAGAAGCATCAATATAAGGGCTATGAAGACGGCATAAGTAGTTCTGCATTGTAGGACAACAATATGGGTACGTAATGTGCAAAGAGTTGACTAAAGTAGAATCCTCATTGTTTAGGTATGGACATGTAGCAGTATGCTGACTAATAGCCGGACAAGGATGAAATGGTGACTATCATGTATGCAGATTAAAAAGGAATGAAATAGGAAAAGATAGGAAGGGAGGAAGGAGAACGTAAGAGTTGAAGGTGAGAAACAAAGGATAAGCTAAGAAAAAGAAAGAGAAAAGAGAGATAAGCAAAGTGGGACTTTCCCCGAGAAGTCATTATTTAGATGCCACTGATCATAGTAGTATCAGAGAGTAGACTAGAGTCCTATAATGTAATGTGCGTTAGTGTAATATAATGTGTAATAGAGTAAAGTACTGCAAGTCTTCACCAATTATTAGTCATTAAAGGGAAAGTGATTAGTCGATGACTAAAGAATGAAGTGGGAAAAAAGAAAAGAAACTTGAATATCTAGTAGAGGTGAGAGAGCAGCAAAGAAGAAATAAATCATGCCTGTTATATCTCACATATACATAGACCGAGCAGATATGAAATTATAAGACAACATCTAGCCTTATTTATCCTGAGTCATGACTGTTGTGCCTTGAAGAAAGATCTGTTGCTCTGGGACAGGAAATAACCTTGAAATGTAGATTCTCCACTTTCTGTTGTAGTACTCCTCTCTGTGATTGTGGGATGAAATTAATAGATTGAGCCGGTCCAAGCAGAGGAGGGAGTTAAGTTCTAATTTAACATCTGAGATGGTTGATGGAGAAGTGGAGACCCATTTTTTCAGTATGACTCTTCTCGCTGCCAATAAGCAGGTTGACAGCCACGGTTTGATAGCCCAAAATGTAACGAGCTGAGTAGAGGTAATTCCTGAAGTCGGTAGATCCAAGTTACCAAAAAGAAGAGATAGGGGATCTTTCGGTAGTTGAAGAGTGGTTATGAAGAATATAAAGCTGAGTAATTGACTCCAAAAAGGTAGATATTGATTTGCATGTCCAAAATCTGTGGTGTAGCAAAGGTTTGTAGTGTCCACATAGTGGGCAGGTAGAAGCAGAGGGATTTGCTCTTAGGTACAAACAAGGCATGTAGGCATGATGCATGATCTTGCATTGCTGCTCATGCCAGAACTCATTTGAGTTAAATGCACATGTAGTATTAAAACCAGTAAGGATTTTATCAACTGTAAAGGCATTATCAAAGTTTCTGATCCAAGAGGTAATAGGATTGGAAGTTTCTAGCGGTTTTGTATAGTTTAGGATTAGTGGACCGTAAATATTTGATATCTTGTACTTTTGGTTTCTGACTAGGATTTCTATCAATGATGTGCTAAAGCGAGTAGGTTTAATCAGTGCCACTGATTTCACAAAATTCCATACTTGTAGTATTTACAAAAAATAATGGGAGGGTAAGTTGAAATAAGTTAGAATTTGTTGGAAAAAAGAGGGAAGCCATAAGAGATATCAAACAGTTGGCATACCAATCTTAAATTCTGATCATACCACATTTTATATGCTGCATGGTTTTGGAGGGACAGAAAAAGGAGGGTTATGATGTATAGGAAGGAAACGAGATTGCCAAGGGGAGACACCCAATTTAAGCCTAACCTCTCTCTAAGTAATTAGAGTGTCGCGTATGAGTGGATTGTGTTTCTGGTGTGGTGGGAGTGAGTTAGAGTTTGAATGTAAAAGTTTGAATGTAAAAGGGCCGTGAGATCAAACGGATGAACCATGGCAGATTTTAAATGGTAAATAGAGTAGTTGAATAAGTGGAGCAGCCAATCTATACAGACACGTAAGATGCATGAGAGATTATAAGTTTGGATATTGGGAAGACCAATTCCCACCTCACACCTAGGAAGAAATAGCTTGTGTATTGCAATGCGGGGACGATGCCCCTTCCACAGAAAACAGGAGATCGCCTTGTGAAGTTTGAGTATATCCATATGTTTAAGCAATAAGGGGATGGTTTGAAGGGGATATAGCAGTTTTGGAAAGCTCACCATCTTAAAGAGGAGGGCTCGTCCCATGAGTGATGGCGGCAGGTCTATGACAAGCTTTGAAGAAAACTTTACATGTTTACTTGTGGTCAAATATTTAAAGTAAGGTATGGTGCTTCACAAGCATGCTTATACAAACAGTATTTTGACTACAATACAAAAAATAAACACAGAGTGTTGTATATAAATCAGCAAGTCCAGAAAAAGCCCCACACCAAAATTGTGGATAAAAAACAGTGCATAGCCTTCTGGTGACCAATACATTTCTTCATGCAAGTCCTCTTTGTGCTCCACTACCGTATGCCAATATATTGCACTCACCAACCATCCATGACCATGATGGTCATCCATGATGATTTAAAAGAAGGTCTAATGTGCTTTGTGTCACCAAGGTTTTAGAAGATCAGTTGATCAACTCTTAACATTCTCCCAATTTAATTCCGCAGTTCAAGATCATCATAAAGCAGAAGGAGAAATTTATCATAGTGTAGTAAATTTATTGTAAAAATGGATAAAAATGAGTATACACTCACATTAGTGAGTGGGAGCTTCTTGAGCATGCCAGATTAGCGAAACATTTACAGGCAGATTGTTGCATCCAGCCACATCCGTTGATGTCACATCTGCTTCTGATCAATGGAATGCACGTCAACTCTAGTGTACAAGCGGCGATAGCAGTACCTAGCTAAGTGTATTAGTCCTTAGAGTTGGGCACCAACTAATGTGAGTGTATCCTTGTTGTTTTTATCCACTTTTAAAATAAATTTACTACACTATGAGAAATTTCTCCTTCTGATTTATGATGATTTTGAACTGTGGAATTAAATTGGGAGAACGTTGAGAGGAGATCCACTGATGTTCTAAAACCTTTATTAGACCTTTTTTTAAATAAGGGGTCATGAATGGTTGGTGAGTGCGATATATTGGTACTGTATACGGTGGTGGAGCACATAGAGGATTTGCATGAAGCAATTTATTGGTCACCAGAAGACTATGCACTTTTTTTGATCCACAATTTTGGTGTGGGACTTTTTTTTGGACTTGCTGATTTATATACAACACTATGTGTTTATTTTTTGTGTTGTAGTCAAAATACTGTTTGTATAAGCATGCATGTGAAGCACCATACCTTACTTTAAATATTTGATCACAAGTGATTTTGCACTTTAAGGGGGAGCCAACACATCTTGGTATATTATATGGTTGATATAGAAGTTCACATTTCTTAATGGATATACAATTTTTGCAAGGGCAGTTTATTATCCTTGGATGGTAAGAGAAGGCGCTCAGGTTTTTATACTAATTATTCACATTTTTACTACAGGCAATTTAGATGGACAGTTTGAATTAGGCTACATGTAACATGAAGTAAGTCAAATATGGAGAGAGTTCTTATTGCAGTAACAAGAAGATGAGTTTTGGGTGGATTGTATAATTCCAATGCCTAGTAAAAACCCCACTTTTTATATACACATTTTTTCAAAACATGAAGGCAAAGATTTTAAAAGAGCAAACATGGTGGTTAAATGGTCACTACATTTACTTTTCATTGTTAGGGTCCTGAACCCAATTTTACAAATGTCACTATTTGCAATGAATCTTCTGTTAGCATGGGTTTTCTCCCACAATCCAAAATCATACTGTATGCTAAATGATTTCTGATTGCCAGAAGAGTTTGATTGTTTTAGAAATGTTTGATATGCTAGGAGGTTTTGTCAATACTTAATTTATCTCATCCCGCACAAGTCCTGTCACTGTGAAAAAATATTATGACCTGGAGACATGAATAGTGCATGGGCAGCCAGGTAGAGTCAGCTGCAGGGGGCAAATGTGTGTGTGAACAGACAAATTAGGAGTGTGTGTCTTTGTACTGTGTGTCCAAGATCAAGGACAGGCATTTAATTGAAACTGCTGTCTGATGAGAGTGTGAGGCACTGTATGTGGCTACAAGAGGCAAGGAACCTGGGCAATTCAATAGCAAGGAAGTTGAGCCACACTATATGAAAAACCTGCTGTTTTGTTCAGTGAGCTCGTAGAATAGCTTAACTGTTTAACAAGACTTTACAATGTTTGGTTAGCTTTTTGACTAGATAAACTGCAAAATACAAAATTACAAATTATTTCATAAGTGGCTATTTATGATAAAATGTTTATTGAGGATGTAAATAAAAAAAAATCTGTTGATCCATACTTTCATTGGTTTTAATGTTTGCTTTTCACTGTTGACTTCTGATTATATAGATAGTTGTCATATGACATGATAAGTGAATTGTTCTGCATTTTTTACAAGCTTAACAGTCACGTTTACATGCAAATTGGATATACACTGCTTTGCATGGATTTTAGTTGCCTGGCAACCAAAGTGTCTCTGTAATTACACTTCTTTACACAAGAAGACTGATATTAGCTGGATGATAATCCTCTAAAATTAAGGACTATTTAGTAGTCATGTGTCACTCCAAAAATCCTCTGGGCAAAGTGCCTGGTACACTTGCAAATTTAAGGAGAGAAAACAAAATTGGACTGGAGTTAAATAAGGAATCTAAGTAGTGTGTATAAGACCTAAATAACTTAGAAAAGTCTAAAGGTATAATTAAGCTTCAGATATTATTATAAATATATAGTTCTCATCATTAGGTAAAAGCTTTCAGTTCAGGTTGAACATGAATTCGACCCAAACCCAGACTAACAGTTCAGCAAATGTGTGAACAAACTGTTTTTGTCTGAACTTTTCACCCACACACCTTCAGTTGATGTGTCACTACCAACTATGAATGACAGATCTCTGTTGCTGTTTGAAATTGTAAACCAGATGGCTCAGATGCTAGGTGACTTAACCACTTGCCGTCCTGAGGATTTATCCCCTTCCTGACCAGGCCATTTTTTGCATTATGGCGCTGTGGTACTTTAGGAAGAGATTGGTACACTTTTTATTCTGTTTCCCTATGGATGCTGCAGAAATTTAACATGTTATTTCTCTGCTATCACTAGTGAGTGGTATGGCTCCTTGCACTTTAACCACTTGCCCTCCAGAGGATTTACCCCCCTTCCTGAACAGGCCATGCGTTATTTTAACTGACAATTGCACGGTCATGCAACGCTGCACCAAAATTAAATATACATACTTTTTTTCCCACAAAATTCTTTTGGTGGTATTTGATCTCCTGTGCATTTTTTTTTTTTTGTGCTATAAAAAAACTGACAATTTAAAAAAAAAAAAAACAATAATTTTGATATTTGCTATTAAACATGCCTAGTATCAAAATTTCAAAAATAAAATGTCATCATAAATTTATGCCAAAATGTATTCTGCTATATGTCTTTGCTAAAAAAAAAATTTGAATACATGTAAATTAATTGTTTTTTTTTTAATTTTTTATTTTTACTAGTAATGTCGGCGATCAGCGACTTATAGAAGACTGCGGCAGACATTCTGACACTGGGGGGGTCCCCCCTTAACAAGCACCAGCATCCAATAAATTAATACAAGATAAGCAAATATTCCTGAGCTGTGTACACACTACAAGATTTTTTTTCATTCAACCCAGTGGGCTGAATAAAAAAAAACCTGAGAGATCATCATACTAGCACTACTGTTTGTGTGTTGATCTCTCTCGCTGTGCCTTTGTGTTCTGGCAGGGGGACTGCCCCCCCATCAGAACACACTGGTAAGCCATAGGAGCAATTGGCTGCCAGTGCTGATTGGATGCTGGTCAGATGCAAGTATTCCTGCATGCCTATTCCACAGAGGCCAGTTGTTAGACCTGCTTCCACAGAAGCCTGCTTCTGTAGAACAGACAGCTGTACACACGGGCAGAAAGACAGTTCCTGCTGAACTGACCATGCTCAGCCAATTTATGGCCTGTGTGTGCCCAGCTTTAGTGTGAATTGCCTGACCTAACTTTCTGTGACTTCGCTGTGTCCACCCCACACAAGAAATCATATGCCACCATTTGAAAAATGTGTCACAAATGGCCAGCTTCTTCATCAAAGTTCTCAGGGCCAGTCCACAGAAGATATCTATGTTATATGTAAAGAAAAATATTAAATGTGCTATTTATTGAGAACTCGTGACATTTCATTAGATTGTGCAAGATCTTGTAAACTAGTACAATAATTTTTTTGCTCATTGATTTATTATAAGAACTCACTGGAAGGCACTGGTGATGTAACCTTCCCAGTGGGCAGCTAGGAAGTAATGGCTACATCACCAGTGCAGCACCTATTGCATACCAAGAAGTGGCAAAAAATCTTGCACTCCTTTTCATGACCATACCAGGCCACATGCCCTTAACATGAGGGGGTACCTTGCCAGGGGAGGGGACCATCTTGACAAAAACACCTTTTCTCCATGTTGAGGAGGACAAGGGCCTCTTTCCCACAGCCCTAGACCAGTGAGTATGGAGGTCTGTGGGTGGGAGAATTATAAGAATCTAGAAGCCTCATTCAAAAATAAGCGATCATCTAGATACTGTTCCCCATGTGAATGAGTAACTGGTATGAATGAGTTACTCATTCACAAAAAAAGTAAAGAGTAAATAAACACATACACAGTTTTTTAAAAGTCCTTTAACAAACAAAAAGATGTACAGCCACTGTCAAACACTTTGTAAGCAATGCAGATCTACTTCAATTACAATACCCAATGCCTACCGACATACTGAAAATAAAACAAAAACCCACCAACAAACACGTCTGGTCTTGTCAATTCTCTTGTGCTGATCGACATCATTGGTCCCCACCAGTAATATGTAAATAAAGGATTGGGGTCTCTTTAAGATATTGTCCACGGAAGACCAGTATCCAATATACTTGAATGCTTCTACTGTCTTCATTTTGGAAGTGACTGTGTACTACCATATATTGTAATGTACTTTCACATTTTTTCTACATTTTGACATTTATTGTAACAATACTTTAGCACTGGCCTGTATTTTTTATCTCTTCTTCTAAAAAAAAAACTAATGAAAAATTCAAGTGACATAAAACTCACACTGTTGAAAGAGTACTTTATAAAATATTTAAAAAACCCCAATATCTCTAGATTCAACATCAACATCAATAATAAAGCTTAGAGACGTAGATGCATGTCAATCAAGAGAAATGATGTCTGACAACATTGACCCACTTCCACTATGATCCTTTCTTCCACTGTTACAAATGACAGCTCCCAAATGTAAGCAAAGGAGCCAGGGATGTCAGGTGACACCATTAGCCAAGTATGGTCATCAGCATGCTTGTTCAATGACATCTGCCAGGATTCCCCAATCCCATTGTTTACAAATGGAAGTAATTTGGGAGCTTGTCATTTAGAGGCTGCAGTGATACCAATAAATGACAGATCCATTGGATTGTTGTCAAAGAGAAGCTGACAGGGATCTGTACATTGTATTGAATCCTTAACTGCATGTGCAGGTTTAAAGTATAACTAAATGCAAAGCTTTTTTAAAAATTTGGATAGAGGGAGGAGGGATTAAAATGTGTCAGGGGGCGTGGCTTGATGCGTGGAGTCGTGGGACTTCTTCCTTCTCGGCTCCCGACCCAGACCTCTCTAGCAGGGCTTCTCACCCTCTCCACAGCACTCTTCAGCTCCTCATATGGGCAGGAACCAGCACTGGACCCCCAGGGGATCAGCTGGGGGCTGGTCCCGCAGCAATTTAAGTCGGTTCTTCACCCGGTTCTCAGGCCGAGGCCTCAGGTGCTCCAGCCAGCAAGATGGCGCCAGCCTCTCCTTCTTCATCCCTCCCAGACACAGGGCTACCTACAGATGAGGTAAGCTCTTGGGGTGGGCCCCCTTCACCTGGGGATTCTGATAACCGGTCACAGAGGTCCCGTAGCCCTTCTCCAGCATCCCTCTGCTCTGAGGATGGCTGGGATCTGCAGTCCCACTTGCAGTCTTTACATTCTTATCTCAAATCCTTGCTACTAAAGTGGATTTTGAACTTTGTATGAAATGTATTGAAAACACCTATAAGCAAGAAATCTCTGATCTTAAGCAAGGTCTTTGTGTGCGTATGGAAGAGATTGAAAATACTGCTGATGGTCTATGCAATGCTTTACAATCCCATGAAGAGACCCTAAATTCTCATATGGTCTTACTGCAGCAACTTATGTACCAACAAGATGATATTGAGAACAGGAACCACCGTAATAACATATGGATCAGGGGCGTACCAGAGGCCACTGATTCTAAGGACTTAGTCGCAGCGATTACCACCATCTTTAACTAGTTACTACAGCAACCTAAAGACACCTATATTGAGCTAGACTGTGTGCACCATACTCTGGACCCCAGGAACTCTGATCCTTCCTTCACTCGTGATATCTTGTGCAGGGTCCACTACTACAAGTTCAAAGATACCATTATGTGTGCTGCCAGCATACAGGATACAATTTTGTTTAATGAAGTGCCGGTGATGCTTGTCCCTGACCTCTCCCGACAGACTTTAACCACTTGCCCTCCAGAGGATTTACCTCTCTTTTTCCTGCTCGGAGCTGCACTAATTCAACTGATAATTGCGCGGTCATGCAATGCTGTACCCAAATTAAATGTACGTCCTTTTTTTCACACAAATAAAGCTTTCTTTTGGTGGTATTTGATCACCAGTGTGCTTTTTGTTTTTCAAGCTATAAACAAAAAAGTACCAAAAATGTTTAAGAAAAACTATATTTTTTACTTTAGGCTATAAAAATATATAGTAAACTCAAAGTTAGTTAGAAATTTAGGCCAAAATGTATTCTGCTACAAGTTTTTGGTAAAAAAAAAAAATCAAAATAAGTGTATATTGATTGCTTTCTGTGAAAGTTATACTGTCTACAAACTATGGTATAAATACTGCAATGTACACCACTTTTTTTTGCTATACAGCGCTGCACTAGTTTAACCACTTCCCGACCGGCCATTGCATATAAACGGCCAGGCGGTGGCAGTGCAGTGTCGGGTGGCCGTTTATAAACGGCCTCCCCGCAACCCTGCTTGTGCGCGCTCCCTGGGAGCACGCAGCACCGCGATCCGGTGCCCGCTGTGTTCTCCGGACACAGTGAAACACCAATCGTCGGACAGGACCTCTAATGTGCTAGGGTGACAGTATGTAAAAAAAAAATAAAATAAAAAAATATAAAAAAATAAAATAAAAATGTAAAAAAAAATGTTTAAAAATTATAATTTTTGGTTATAAACTAATTTGGATTTTTTTTTTACTAAAAAGATAATGGAATACAGTTTGGCAAAGATTTATGATGAAATATTATTTATTTGCAAAATGTTATAAAAAAACACATTTTTAAAAGATTTTTGGATTTTTTCATTTACATAGCAAAAAAAATAAAAATCCCAGCTGTGAATAAATACCACCAAAATAAAGCTTTATCTGTCTCAAAAAAATGGTAAAAAATTAATTTGGGTACAGTGTTGCATGACCGCGCAATTGTCATTCAAAGTGTGATAGTCTGAAAGCTGAAAATTGCCCTGGTCAGGAAGGGGGTAAAAGTGTCCAATCTGGAAGTGGTTAACTGACAATTGCATGGTCATGCAATGCTGTACATAAATGAAACACACAAATACAGCTTTCTTTTGGTGGTATTTGATCACCTGTGCACCTTTTATTTTTGGCACTATAAATAAAAAATTGAGAATTTTTTTTATTGAAAAAAACTATATTTTCTTTCTGTCAAAAAATATCAATAAAACCTAAAATTTCATCATAAATTTAGGACAAAATGTATTCTGCTACATGTTTTTGATTAAAAAAATCCCAATAAGTGTATATTGATTGCTTTGTGTGAAAGTTATAGCATCTACAAACTATGGTATAGATAATGGAATTTACACAGCTTTTACTTTCTGACTGCCCATCACATTTCCTGAGGTGCTAAAATACCAAGATAGTACAAACACCCCCAAATGACCCCATTTCAGAAAGTAGACACCCTAAGGTATCTTCTGAGAGGCATATTGAGTCCATGGAAGATTTATTTTTTTCCACAAGTTTCTGGAAAATTAGAAAAAAATTTTTTTTTTACACAATGTTATAATTTAAATGATATATTTCTCACACAAGCCATGGGTATATGTGGAATTACACCCCAAAATACTTTCTGCTACTTCTACCGAGTTTCGGGATACCACATGTGTGAGACTTTTTGGGAGCCTAACCACATACAGGAGCCTGAAATCCAATGACCACTTTGAAAGCCTGAAGGTGAACCTTCAGGCCTTTGAAGGGCTTTATTTCCTCATTTCACTTCCTCACTACCTATCACAGTTTCGAAGGCCCTGAAATGTCAGGATAGCACCAAACCCCCCCAAATGACCCCTTTTTGGAAGGTAGAAACCCCAAGGAATTCAAAAAGAGGCATGGTGAGTATTTTGCAGATCTCATTTTTTCTCATAAGGTTTTGATATATAAGAAAAAAAAAAATACACATGAAAAAAATCTGTATTTTTTGCTAGGAAATTAATTTAAACCCCCAAATATTGTATATCTGTTTAAAGCAAACAGCCTAGTGAATAAAATGGTGGGTACTGCAATTTTTTATGTCACATAGTATTCGCGCAGCGATTTTTCAAACGCAATTTACAAAAAAATACACTTTTTACTTTTAATGCACAAAAAAACTATATATTGGCCAGTTATTTGGTAAAATATAAAAGATGATGGTATGCCGAGTAAATACCAAACATGACATGATACCAAACATAATATGCTTTAAAACTGTGCATGCCCCGTGCAATGGCGACAAACTGCATACATTTTTAATATCCATAGGCAACATTTTAAAAGCCTTTACAAGCTACCATTTTAGATTTACAGAGATCTAGTGTTAGGATTACTGCCCTTGATCTGACGTTCACGGCGATACCTCACATCATGTTGCAATCACTGTTTACATACTGGCACAGGGTCAGCGCTCACACGAACAGGTGTGCATGGGGGGGGGGAGAGGGTGCTTTTTTTTTTCTTTTTTAAGTTATATTGATTTTTAATTATTTTTACACTGTCCTTTTCATTTTTTTTTTATCATTTTAATGCTATCACTGGGAATGCAAATATAACTTCAATGGGCATTGTCATATATTCTTTTTTGAGAAATTTGGGGTCTCTCAGACTCTGGATATCTCCTCTGCCCTTACATTATCTTATCAAACCAAGATCGGTGTGATCAGATGCTTTCCCAATTTACAGATGCCGCTGTTTATATCCTGCAAAACTGAAGTGATGAAAAGCTCGTAGCTTCCAATTTCTTAGGCTATAGAGATGATTGGCACCATTCTGGTCTCCAAACAGCTCTATGGTCAGCCTTCAGAAACACCGGCTGCATTCTCAGGTTCCCCCGATTGCACGGGACTGCCCGAGAAGACCGTGGAAGACAGAGGGGGAGGGGGGCATCATCTCCCACTGCTTGTAGAAGCAATCCTGCAGATAATTAGCCACTAGGGTTGCTTTTACATGAAAGCCGGCTGAAAAAAAATGATACCAGGATGATGCCTGCAGCTGCAGGCATCATCCTGGTATAACCATTCAAAATCCAGTGATGTACCAGTACATCGCTGGTCCTTGTTGGGTATATATGCTATGTTCTTTTTTTTTTGTATGCAGCCTGTGGGCTAAATGAAAAAAAGAGAAGAAATCTTTGCCAGAAAAAGTGTGTGGTATGCCAACCATTAGAATATACCACCCTGCATCCACCCACTTCTAATGGTGGGCACACATTAGGTCGCATGGTGCTACATGCGTCAGTTCCATGATTATACAAATGTCTAAATACTGTCATGCTTGCATAAAAATTGTCCATGTATAAGTGGTACCCCATATGGAAAAAGGATGACACCAACTCCCAAACTATCTTGCCACTGCTCACCATGTAGCCTGGACATCCGTGGGGCTCCACGTGACTATCTTTTCCCTCGTAAATCCGAAACGTATAGGTATAGCCTTTTTCCCTCTCACAGGTCTTCTACATATTGACCCCATATCTGGCAAGCTTGCTGAGGAGACATTGTTTGAATGCAAGACGGCCAGAAAAATTAATGAGGGAATCATCAACGCAGATTTTTTGCTGGGGAGTATAGACATCTGCAAATTTTTAGTTAAGGTATTTACGAGGGGCTGAATTTTGTGGAGCCGGTCAAACTCAGGGTCACCTCGAGGACAAAAGTGTATTGTCGTTGAAATGCATAAAACATATTATACTCTCATATCTATGCCTGGCCATGGCAGCAGAAAACACAGGCGTATGATAAATCGGGTCTGTGGATCAATACAACCGCAATTCATTTTTTTTTAGTAATGCCCATGTTGAGGGTAAGGTCCAAAAAAAATGTAAATTCGGAAACTGTAATGAGTTTCCATGCGAAAGGTCTGGCAAGGTTTGAATTTGTGTTGGCGGCGATAAATTGTTGTGCATATAAATTGCTTTGATCCACAATCAATGCATACATACTGTATCTTCTGTGAAAAACAGCTCCAAAAAAATCAAGGGGGGTAGTTAAATTTGCTGTTTCCACCTGAATTCCGGGTTGGGCAGTGAATGGGGGAAGTACTGCAGAATCAAAGCGTTAACTGTGTGAGTGTTTTACTAGGGGGCGGGGGGTGTGTGCTTCACTGTAAGCACACTGATCCGGAAGGCTGAGCTGAGCAATCCGGATCAGTGTGCTCAAACTGACAGGAAGCAATGCAGCCATCTGCTCTATCAGTGTTTGCTGGCAATCGCCAGGCTCCAATGGGTAATCACCGACCGGGACCTGGTGATTGACACCCGCGGCCACGATCGGTGCTGCGGGTAGGGCGGCAGCGCGCTCCTACCCCGAAATGCAGGATGATGTTTATAAACATGATCCTGCACACAGGTGCCGTCTTGCCGCAGTATATGTACTGTGGGTGGTCCCCTAGTGGTTAAGCATGCACAGGTCCCTGCGACCTCTCACTCAGCTACTACAAGAATTGGCATATCCGCTACCAGTGGCGGTTCCCTTTTCAACTCAGAGCATCACAGAATGGTAAATCTGCACAGTTCCCTTGGGGACTTGCCCACGTTTCTTGGCACTTTTGAGCTGCCACGGGAGTCCCTCCCGGACTTGCCCTTCCCACCTCCGACTCCCGGTCTTCCATTTTCCTCATCCTGGCAGCTGTCTGATCAGAAGAAGAGTTCCAGATCTTCCTCCCAGAAGATCCTGGAGGGCTGATCTTCTATCTGCATAAATAGGGAGGTCTCTCACATTCTTTTCCTCAAAGTTTGTGACTCCGCAAACCTTTACCCATGGTACTTGGTCCTGGGAAGTCCTTCTGGTTCCATGCTCTTGTTCCCATTGTATGCACACTAACTGCTATTTGTATTTGATATATGATTGTGATTTTTGCTTGTTTACAGTTTTGCCTTGCGATTGTGGCCTGGAGTTGGTTCCCAAGTCCGCCCTTGGTGTTTTACGGGGATGGCTGGGGGCTCTGGGCCTCCCCCCTATGGCACCTTAGGCCTTCAGTGTATTTTTTGTGACACACTGTTATTTAGACAGTTCTGCTTTCTATTAGTTTTCTTTTCTTACTTTCTTCTCTCTTTTGCTCTCTTTCAGTCCTATATCTATTTTCCGCTGGTGCTTTCTTTATTCTTATCTTCTTTTTCCTTCTTACTATTCCCTTTTCCAGTAGTTTCAGGAGGTGGGGGCAAATTGATGAGCCGTTGTCGATGATACACATTTTTCCTCTGTCAATTGCAGGGGCTTTAATACCCCAGAGAAATGGAGCCAGATGCTCTACCATTTTCACAAACACAGATCACAGATTTTGCTCCTCCAAGAGACCCATTTTTGCTCGGATAGTATACCTGTCCTCCGCAATCACTACTATACTCAATGGTATAATAGCACTAACCCACAAGCCAGGTCTAGGGGGTGTCAGTGACCTTCCTCATACTTTCGACCCCGAGGTCTTGGACTCTCTCATCAATCCTATTAGTCATTACCTTTTTCTTAAACTGAAACACCAAGATTTTGTCTTTACTGTGGCAAACATTTACGCTCCTAATCAAGAGCAGGGTCTGTTTCTCACGACGGTTCTTTCTGAGCTATCTGCTATTGGTGGCCCCTGTTTCATTGTTGGTGGGGACTTGAATGTAGCTGTTTCCCCTGGTCTAGACACCTCAGCAGGAAAATCCTCTCTATCCCTATCAGTTTTGTCTCAAATTAAGTCACGTTTACATGAATTGCACTTAGTGGACGTTTGGCGTGTCCAACACCCATCAGAGTGGGATTATAGTTTTTATTCGGCAGCTCATTCATCTTATAGCCGTATTGACTATTTCTTTGTTTCACAGTCTTTTCTTGATTACCCGATTGCATCCTCTCTTGGTCATTTCCTATGGTTGGACCACGCCCCTATCCATCTCATGGTTCATAATCAACTATTGTCTTCATGTCGCTTCTCGTGGCGTTTCAACAACACTCTGCTCAAGGACCCCTTATGTGTCACGGAGGTCACGCAGACTATTCACAATATTTTTCTTGACCATGCATTGGATACCACAGGCCCCCTTATCCAGTAAGAGGCCCTTAAATATGTTCTCAGAGGAGTATTTATTCAGCATGGCTCCCGCTTGAAGAGGGCTCGGGCGGCAAAGATGTGAAGGCTATTCTCCCTCATTGCGATTCTGGAATCCTGCCACAAACGCACATTGGATCCGGTTCACGAAGTGGATCTAACACCCGTAGACATTTACTCCAACTCTTAGACTCCTCCTCCCTTATTGCACAAGATAATACTCGTAACACTCCTACTCCTTAGCAAGCAAAAGTGGTCAACACCTGGCCTCGAGTACTCCACCCTCGACCGTCCCGCCACCAGATCCAACATATTCAGACGCCTGACAATATCAAACTCTTCCAAAATAAGGGAATCTTTTCCGCGTTTGAACGCTATTATTCTCAACTCTATAATTTGTCCTCAGTGAACTTTGCTGCTCCTTTGGATTCTTGTCTCTCGCCTATGTCCCAATATATTGCTGAGACAGTGTTACCGGTCTTGGATGCCCAGGACGTACTAGACCTTGAGGAGCCCTTTTCTGTTCCAGAAGTGTTTGGGGCAATTAAGGCCCTTAAAACTGGTAACTGTCCAGGTCCTCCATGATTTTATAAAACATTCGCCTCCCACCTGGCTCCGCTTTTTAGCCCAAGCCTTTAATGTTCTCAATGACTCTAACTTGCCCTCCAAGGCCTTTTTGTCCGCCAATGTCTCTAAACCAGGTAAGGACCCTTCTCTCTGCAGTAGTTATCATCCAATCTCTCTTAACTTGGATACCAAGCTTTTTGCAAAACTCCTGGTGAACCACCTTTCACCCTTCCTACCTGCCTTGATCCACCATGATCAGGTTGGCTTCATCCCCAGTCGAGAAGCCAGGGATAATACTATAAAAACAATCAACATTATCTCTTATGCCAAACAACACAGCTTGAAGGCTTGCCTTCTTTCGGTTGATACCGAGAAGGCGTTCGATCGCGTTGATTGGCTTTTCCTGTGTCTCACTCTAGAGCAGATAGGTTTAGGTTTACGGTTACTTGCTAAGATTATGTCCCTATATTCTCATCCCACAGCATCTGTTCTGGTGAATGGTTCGGTTTCCTCGTCCTTCCCCATTGAACGGGACTCGACAGGGCTGCCCTCTCTCTCTTCTTTTTGTTTTGGTTATGGATCATCTCGCGAGGGCCATGAGAGCTAACGACTATCATGGGGATTCATTTCACGAGTTTCAAAGATTCGGCTTGTTCAGTAACTTTAAACTTAATGTTGCAAAAATGGAGGCTCTAAATATTTCTTTACTTTATCATGTCATGTCACACCTATGCTCTAATTTCTCTTTCCAATGGCGACCTAAGGCCATTTCATATTTTGATCCTGATTTCCTCCGATCTCAACGCTCTATATTCACTTAATTATTTACCCCTGGTTTCACACTTAATGATTTGGATTCATGGGGCGCTTCTTCCTTGCCCTGCTTTGGACACATCAACACCCTTAAGATGGATATTTTGCTCTACATCTTCAAGACTGTGCCTGTTTCTGTACCTAGGAGTTTTTTTCTCTCCTTGAGTTTTCTTTCGATCAAATTTATTTGGCATAGAGGGTTCTCAAGATTAAAATATAAGTTGCTCACTTACCCAAAGCTCGGGGGCGAAGTGGTCTTGCCTGACTTTGAGCTATACTAAAGTAACCAGGACAGCAACGCGGCTCTAGATTGGTTCCCTAGACCCTTTCGTAAAGCCTCTTGCATGATAGAATAAGACCTATCTCTGGTTGATATTCGAGCCCTGTCTTGGGGCTATGGCCATGACTTTCAGCGTTTTTCTAGCTTATCTCCATTGACTGTGACTGTATTGCGACTGTGGTATCAATGCTGTGTCATCACACTCCTGTCTTCCGAACCCTCCCTGCTATCGTCTTTATTTGATAATCTTATTCTCCTACAAGGGATGGGATCCTCTGCTGTTGGTCCCTTTAAGCGCTCTTCCTGGCCTGTAGCTCGGGATTTTATTTGTCCCCAGTCAGGGCTTCCGCTTCTTCAGGGAGGCTCCAGAGACTGATTGACCACCTTACACCTATCCTCATTTTGTAAACATTTATTATCTACTTCTCGTACTCATTGTTCACTCTCTAAATTTGAGTGCTTGTGATCCCTCTCTGAACCCCCAAGACATGTTTTGGCTTCCCTCTACAAAGTACTTCACGCTGCACTCCACTCCGACCTTCCTCCTTTACGGGGGCGTGGTCTCAAGAAGGAAGGCACATGGGAAGGCACATATCGGCAGAGGACTGGACTACGTCATTCCATTTCACTCATAAATCTTCTATTTGATGTTATTCACAGGAAAAAAACTTTAAGCTCCTTTCTTGATGGTATAGAGATCCTTTCACCCTACACAAAATATTCCCTTCTACATCCAATCTCTGCTGGTGTTGTAATCAGGCTGTCAGTACCCAGCTCCACATCTGGTGGGATTGTAACCTGATACAACCCTTTTGGTGTCAAGTCTTTGATATATATAACAAGATCTATGGTGAGTCCTTGGCCTCCTTCGCCGGATATTGCTCTTCTCTCCATTTTACCAGTCTCCTTGGCAATGCAGAAGAAATGTTTGTTGAATTTCTTTTTGTCAGCAGCTCGCTAATTGATATCCCTTTCTTGGAAAATGACCACCTCCCCCCTTCCGATGTGGGTCTCTGCGATTAATGATACCAGCCATATGAAAGAAATGTTGGCATTTGCCCGCGATACCTATGATACACACAAGCTACTGGGGTCAACCTGGCTCCATCTCTCCTCCTCTTCGACCCTTCGGGAGTTGTGTGCACTTGCTGTGTCCCACTTGAGTTGGGCCTTGTCTACCTGCATCATTGACCTGCGGTTATTGGTTTGGCCTTCATGTTTATGCTTTATTACATATTGCTAGGTCATGCCACAGGGGTTCCCTGGTGGTGTGTCATTGCGATCCTGCCCTGGGTCTTCCCCGCTTCCCGAACCCCTCTCTTTTCATTCTCTTTCCGTTTCTGGTACTAACTTCTTGTTTCTCTTCTTTCTTTCTACACTCCACTATTTTTCCTCTTAGTCCTGTTTGGTACATTAAATTGTATGGAGGTACCTCTTGATGATCTATGTATCTCACCCAGGGGTACCTCCTGGGGAAATGTGTTCCTGGCATCTCCATATCATGGCATACCCCAACTGAAGAAGTACTTTCGTACGAAACGCATCTTGGAGGAGCCTACACGCCGGTAGCCCCCACATCATACCAGCTGGTCAGTGCACATAGTGGCGCTTCTTTGTTGCTGCGTTACTCTGCATTACATGTTGCTATATTATTCCATACTGTGTTGCTCTGGAAGGATGGTGTCCTTTTATTTATATACTTTTTATGACTACTAATAAAATTTTATTGAATTACTAAACTTTGGGCATTCCCCTTATGGCTCTTTGTTGAGCTTTTTATTCCCCAGAGCTCCCCCTGGTGACATCCCTGGTTTATGAAGAGGCAATAGGCAAAAAAAACCCAACAAAGCATGATCCAATTTGCTCCTGCTGGGAATAAAATTCCTTCCTGATCCCCCGAGAGGCAATCCGATATTCCCTAGATCAACTTTACCTATAAATGTTAGTATCCAGTTATATTCTGTGTATCTAAGAAAGAATCCAGGCATTTTTTGAAGCAATTCACTGAGCTGGCCAGAACCAACTCTTGAGGGAGTCTATTCCACATTTTCACAGCTCTCACTGTGAAGAAACCTTTCTGTGTTTTGAGATTAAATCTCTTTTCCTCCAGACATAAAGAGTGCCCCCTTGTCCTCTGTGATTACCTCAGGGTGAATAGCTCTACACATAGTTCACTATATGAACCACTGATGTATTTAAACATGTTGATCATATGCCCCCTTAATCTCCTCTTCTGAAGAGAGAATAAATTCATTTCCTCTAATCCTTCCTCAAAGCTGATCTCTTCCATGCCTCGTAACAGTTTGGTTGTCTCTATACTTTCTCAAGTTCCCCAATGTTCTTTTTGTGAATTGGTGCCCAAAACTGAACTGCATATTCCAGATGAGATCTTACTAATGATTTGTACAGGGGTAATATGATATCTCTCTCTCTCTGGAGTCTATATCTCTTAATACAAGAGAGGATTTTGCTTGCTTTAGAAACCGCAGCTTGGCATTGCATGCCATTATTAAGCTTGTGATCTACCAGAACTCCCAGATCCTTCTCCACCATTAATTCCCCCAGTTGTACACCCCCTAGTATGTATGATGCATGCATATTCTTAGCCCCCAAGTGCATAACCTTACATTTATCAACAGTAAACCTAATTTACCATAGTTGCCCAATTAAACAGTGCATTGAGGTTGGCTTGTAAGTTGAAGACATCCTGTAAGGACGTTATTCCACTGCACAGCTTGGTGTCATCTGCAAAGACTGAAATTAGATTTTTAATCCCAGACCCTATATCGTTTTAAATATATTAAAAAGTAAGGGTCCCAACACTAAACCTTGGGGTACACCACTGATGACCATAGACCATTCAAAGTATGAATCATTAACCACTACTCTTTGAATACACTCTTTTAGCCAGTTTTCTACCCATTTACATACAGATTTTTCCAAGCCCGTAGACTTTACCTTGCACATTAGCCGTGTATGGGGAACTGTGTCAAATGCTTTTGCAAAATCCAAGTATACCACGTCCACCGCCACCCCTCAGTCAAAGGTTTTGCTCACCCCCTCATAAAAAGAAATCAGATTTGTTTGACAATTGTTATCACTGAAAGTGAAAGTAGAAGAAAAACCTAATTTTGGATTGTCCCCAGAACAGGAATAGATGGTAAATCTTCCAATGGGGACACTAGTACTTGTGTCCCGGTTAACAACTAGCGGTTCTCTCACTTTAAAATCGTGTCCCCCCACTTTCTGTTTTGGGTTTTGGACAGGAAGTGAAGGAAACTCTCCCAAGAGAACATAGATGGCAAAAACAAACCTGACAGGGGTTATAACCCTCCATTACTTTTTCCAACATAAAAAAAGGTTTGCCTGTACTTGAATGCATCCATCAAACATGGTATTAAAGGGTGACCTAATGCTAGATTAAGAAAGCTGCCCAAACTGTGGAAGCAAACTCCCACAGTCACCAAAGCACCAAAGGTTCTCATCTGAAGTGATGCCTGTATAAAATCAAAGAAGCACCACACTACCATTCAGCCAACCTAGTGTAGACTTAAAAACAGCCTCAGACCATGAGTCTCCGCCAAAGCCATGCCCCCTGACATGTTTCGCTCTGACCAAATGAGCTTAATCATAGGGACCCTATTCAAGTCTTTCTTTGTAGGGTATTTAAAGGATCTTGGTATCTTTAATGTTGTCCTTTAGGAGTTGTATATGCATTATATTCCAATCTGTAAAAAGAGACTCAGGAAGACATGAGCTTGTTGGAGTCATTTCAAAACCACCACTACCTATCACTTATTATTGAACAGCCTACATCTCCTGATTGAATGATTGGACACAATGTTGTCTCGGAGGACGCTTTGTCCGCAGGTGATGCATTTGAGGCACATTTAGTTGGATTGAGACTTGGCATTGTGGCCTGTCTTTTGGGTTTCGGACCCATTTGTTACCCCATTGAATGATATTGTACGTAGTGAATCCTAAGCTATATGGCTATCTTTCTGGCTCGTACAAATCAATGTGATTTACTTTATCTGTAGCTACCCATCCTAACATCCCCTTCACTCTTTACCCATTCTCCCCCATCCTCCCTCCCCCCCCCTTCCTTTTTTTTTCTTTTTTCTCTTTTCTCTCCCCATATTCCCCCCAACCGTGTTTCCCCAAAAATAAGACATACCCATAAAATAAGCCATAGCAGGAATTCTAAGCATTTGTGCAATATAAGCCATACCCTAATATAAGACATAGTGATGGACGGGCAGCCCTTCTCATCTCCCCCATTGTGACAGCTGCTATGTCGGAGGTGAACGGAGAGGTTACAGGCAGCCCCATAAAAAAGGTTGGCTCCCGATCATTCTGTCATTCTGTGTGTGCTGCAAGTTGATTTATAGAGGGAGACAGTGAAGACGTAGAAAGTGAAGGTAAAAGTCTCCTCAGTGAACTGAGAAGCAGGACGCTCTGCTTTAAGTACCGTATTGTGTGTCCTCAGGGGGAAGAAGTAAAGCTGTGCCTGCTGTTTTACTCAGCACTGTGGGTCTCTCTCCCCCAGCACCAACCAGCAACAGTCTGTGGGTCTCTCTCACCTCCCACAAACACCAAAAAAGCCTCTGCTCCCCAGCACTGACCAGCAACAGTCTGTGGGTCTCGTGGATCACACACTCCCGAAATGGGCACACAAATCATAACAAACACATCATAATGTGCTATTCTTTCCCAACACTTCATACTTCCTCAACATAAGGGCTTATAAGTAGATAGGTTAGCAATGAATATACCTATAACGATTTATATATTATACTCTATGTATCTGCTGGTTTGCTATATACCTTTGACATAAAGAGATACCTCACCTCGATTTGTAATAATGTTTAAACCCATGGCCCGTCTGCGAAACGGGATGCTATATATTGTGTCTATGTCCGGACTGTAATCTATATTTGCATGTACATCGACCTGCCTTAACTTTCCTAATAAAAAATTATTTTTGGAAAAAAAAAAGAAAAGAGAGGCATTGTTGTCTGGTGAGTCCTTTTCTGCTAGGGAGAGGTGTTTGAGCAGTGGAGT
Source organism: Staurois parvus (assembly GCF_062004578.1). Lineage (NCBI taxonomy): Eukaryota > Metazoa > Chordata > Amphibia > Anura > Ranidae > Staurois > Staurois parvus. Next base: position 17,268,069 of record NW_028317802.1, read on the forward strand.
ACTTTCTATTCACGGTGGAGAGATTGAACATTTTTTACTGTTACTATTTAAACTGTTACAGGATATACTAATACATCCCCATAGCTGCAAAATCTCAAATTTTTTTATGCAAGATAAATCCTGTTTTAGATTATATCTCAGGGAGCGTGGCTTATTTAGGTGCTTTGGTACTATGAAGGCACCACACAATGTATCTGCAAGCTTATGTTCTGCAGGTGAATTTCTGCGTTATCAGCCTTAGTTTGTAGCCTATTCTGGTACTTCAACACTCAGAACTATTTGTGCCTATTGCCTTTCAGATAATAACCTGACTTGTCAATGTCTCCTTGCTGTCTATTTGTTATCTATTGCCTGATCCTGGCCAATTTCTACCGAACACATTTCTGAAGTCTATTTTAAATATTTTGGGAATAATTGGGGATGTGGGGATAGAAGAGGGCTCTGTATATGGGGACAGGAGGGGGTTCAGGTGATGTGGAGTTGTGGATCTGAATGCTTTTGACATTTTATAACATTTTATGAAAATGCAGTGTGGTACTGCATAAAAATAGACTCTCACAAATTACAGTATATCATTTATCATTGTGCCAGATCTGTTGTGACTGCTGCTTCCACTAATTCAGTTCAGGCCTAATAAAGACTGGCAAAAAAATCAGGTGTTTCAGCCCAAACTGCAAAGAAAAGCAATTTTTCTATTGAAATTAATCATATTGGGGCACTGTAGTTGTTGTTTTTTTTTTACTAAGTTAAGTGTAAAAAAGTTTTTAAAAAATCAATTAACCTCTTCACGCCGGCCACACACAAATGTGCGGCCTCCCAATGTCTGGGCCTAGACGCCAAGCAGCCGCACATTTGCGTTCTATTAAAAAAGACATATGTGCCCAGAGCGCGCGCCCTGCGCGCTCCCAGCACACATGTCCGGTACTCATGGAAAGGTCCCGATCTCCTCTTTCGATCGGGACCTTTCCCGATCATGTGACCGCCGTCACATGACCCTAAATCCCAGCTTCTGGAACCCTTAAAGGGTCGGGAGGCACCGGCGTGAAGGGGTTAAACATCCAAAATATGTGACTCCAGAATACAGAATCTTTGATGCTGGCCCTAAAATAGTACTATTCAGGAACACCACATACAGCTTAAAGGAGGCTTCAAAGCATGTCATTTCAAAAAAATTGGTGTTTTTCTGTTTCCCTCAAAGAAGTATTACATACAATATTTTTCTCTTGTACCATTTTTTTCTAATTTTGCTTTGTTAAATGTCCCTTATGACAGTGTCCAGCTCTCTATGGATTTGTATGTCAATTTTTGCCTATTAGCCCCAGAAAATGGCCAGCATTTAACAACAGGATTCACCCCTTACTTACCACTTAAACAAGACTTGTTTCAAAGCTCAGTTTTGTTGAACTTTAAGGCACATGCATCTGAACCCTCAGCAAACACTGAATCCAGGTAGATTTGCTCATCACTATGAAGATAAAGCCCAACAGCAAGGGAGAAATCTCTCCAAAGTAAGGTAAATATCCTCTTAAACCTGTACAGTTGTCCCAAATGGAATTTACCTTTTTTCTTGTTCTAGAAACAATTAACTTTTTTTTATTTTCCCTCATTTATAATAATAATGGTTATAATGAAAAATAAAAAGGGGGACTCTTTCCAGCAAGGACACCAATAAACTCTTTACAGGGCTTCTAACCATTTCACTCTCTATGCAAAACTAAAAAATAATTTTAAAAAAACTAGCTAAATAATTCAGCAGGTTGGCAGTGTGTTAATAGGGATGTTCCCATAACAAATTAGCTAGATCTGTGTCAAATTCCAGTTTAAATAAATGATGCATTGACAGTTGTAGAAAATGTATGCAACCTCTAAAAATAACTAAATAAATAAAAATGGTAGCTAAAATGAGGTATTGCAGTCAATATTCCTGGTGTTCAAAATAACTCTGGGGGTGGTTAAACTTTCCCTATAGGGTAAAAAAATATACATCAGCGTTTGTTTTACCGGTTCACAAAAAAGTCCATTAAATTGGACACATCTAAACCATTGTTGATTCCATTACAGCTTAACTCTGGACACAAAAGCTTTTCTTTAAATATATTGCTCAATAGCTAAAAATAATGCACTTTGTGTGCACCAAATGTCTTTGCAAATTACGTTATTACTATGTAAAAGTACCAGTTACATAATCATTAGAGCAGCAGTGAATGGTCTTGATTACAGATAACACTTGTAGAACAGAAACGTTCCACACTAGATTACTGCAAAGAGCTGGAATAAAATACACACAGTACATTAAGAGTCATGTAAGAATAGACATGCCTCTTGTATTAACACAATATTTGCTGATCCTTCAAATATCTTTAGTGTTCTTTTGGTACATCAGAAACAAACAAAATAACAAAGGTTGTTGATCTGGTTTAATATAGTGTTTAAAAGTGTTTGTTATTTTAAAGTGTTTATTCAAAGTCTCTTATTCTTTAAACATTTCTTCACCGCCCTATAGCAGAAATATTGCTGCAGAGCGGCACAGGTGTGATTTTGCAGTTCCAGGTAGGGGGTGCACACACGCCCTACCAGCTCTGCCATTTGTAGCCTCGGCTGTCAAGCACCGGGTCCCAGCTGGTGATTTGTTGCCAGCACCCGGTGATTGCCGAGTATCTCCTGTGGAGGAGAGACCTGTGTATGAACAACACAGATCTCTCTCCTGTCAACTCCTGCACACTGCATTGTATGGCTCTGCAAAGAAGAGCCATACAAAGCAGTGTGCTTACAGTGACTTACACAGCACACAGTTAACCCTTTGATCGCCCCACATGTTAACCCCTTCCTGCCCAGTGCCATTAATAGAATATTAGTGCTTTTTATTAATACTGATCACTGTATTGGTGTCACTGGGGATGTCAGTGACACCAAGTCAGTCCCCCCCAGTGTCAGAATGCCTGCTGCAGTCCAAATATATTCCAGTATACATTTGTAAATGCTATAACTTTCACTTAAACCAATTAATTAACACGTATTGAGATTTTTTTTTTTTTTAGCAAAGACATGTAGTAGAATACATTTTGGCCTAAGTTTATGATGAAATTAGTTTTTTATTAATTTTTTTACTGAACTTGTTTAATAGCAAAACGTCAAAAGTACTTTTTTTCTCAAAATTGTTAGCCTTTTTTTTGGTTATAGTGCAAAAAAATAAAAAAATGCACAGATGAACAAATACCATCAGAAGAAAGCTCTATTTGTGGGAAAAAAGGACTTAAATTTAATTTAGGTGCAGCGTTGCATGACAGTGCAGCTGTCAGTTAAAGTAACACATGGCCTGGTCAGAAAGGGGGGTAAATCCTCTGGAGGGCAAGTGGTAAAGTGCAAGCAGCCATACCACTCACTAGTGATTGCAGAGAAATAACATGTTAAATTCCTGCAGCATTCATAGGGAAACAGAATAAAGAGTGTACTGATCTCTTCCCAAAAATACAGAATTCCGTCTGAGCTGTCTTTCACTGCTTTGCTTCTGCAGATATTTAGATAGACCATGCCAGAGAATTAATTAATAGTAAGTACTTTTCAAGTCAGTTTAAAAATCATGGCAGCGTGTAAATTTAATAACATTAAAATTACAAAAATATCTTCATATACTGTATATACTGTAATATATCAATTTTAACTAAACTTGAGTTCTCCTTTAATTTCTGTTGTTACTTACAAAAAAATCTAAAACAATACAGTATTTAATTAACACTGAATAGATTTTTCTATTCTTACAAATATTAATTTTCACTTACTTTTCTTTAGCTAAAGCTTCACACTATTGAAATAAAACAAGTTAACCTGTAAACTCACACTGCGAATAACAGTAGAAGGATATGCTGTAAACAGCTATAATAGCATTTATTTTTGTATACCTTTAAATGTAATATTTAAAATGCAAGGAGTATATTTATAAATCAATGAATCTGACATTTAACAAACATTTGCTGCATATGTATGTGGTTTAAATGACAGGAATTGATTTGCCAGCAGTTAATGTTTAGTGAACATCAGAGTCACTAAATTATAAATACACTCCAAAGTGTTTAATTCTCAAAAATGGTTGTAAAGGGAGAAGGTTTTATACAGGGGCGGACTGAAAACTCATGGGGCCCCCGGGCAATAGGGGATCATGGGGCCCCTGTGTCCTCACCCACACCCAAAAAAGCCTATGAAAAAGGTACCAGGGGCATCTCATGGGGCCCCCTAATGATCCAGGGCCCTCGGCAGTGCCCGAGTTCCCAAATGGTCAGTCCGCCCCTGGTTTTAAACCTTCATACATTCTATGCATGTAGGTAGAAAAAAAGTAAGTGTGAAGCTCCCCCCACAGCCACCCCCCCATACTTACCTGAGTCCTATCTTCATCCATTGCTCTTCATGGGAGCCTCATCTCTCCCGGGTCTCTCTCTCCTCACTGGCTGTGCCACAGTGAATGAGAAGGGAGCGGAAGTGGGACTGAACCAATCTATGTGTCCCATGGACACACAGAGCTGGCTCGGGAGTGAGCACGCAAAAGTACCCCCAGCAGAAGCAGCTTGCACTGGGAGTGCTCGATGGGGTGGAAGAGTCACAAGATCCAGCAGGGGACCTGAAAAGGGGAGAATTGGGGCTGCTTTGTGCAAAACCATTACACAGAGCAGGTACGTATGACATGCTTGTTATTTTAAAGAAAACAAAACACTTTAACGTACTATTACTAAACTCCTGATATATTTTGTTTCATTAAAAAAAAATTATATAATTTCTCCAGTGTGGACATTGTCTTACTGTTAAGCATAATAGTTTGAATGATATCTGCATGTCCGAGAGTGTAATCCCTTCTAAACTGGCAATATCAAAAAACTAGTTACAGGCTGTATCTCTTTTGTTAAAAAGAATCTGTCATCTAAATTGAAAACCAAGTTGCTTTAGATATACTGTATGGACCAGGGATCTAAAGGTGCCTGAACATACTATAGTGGTATTCTAAACCCTACCTTCATGGCTGAAAGATGCCTGTTCTGACAAGCACTTGCCAAGCTCAAGCATTTAGTAAGCTAATAATGCTGAAGCATTCCTGCCCCTTCCACCCTCCTTTACATTCTTACTGGCTAACAAAGCTGCCCATCAAAGTGATAGGAGTGTTTGAGGGTAGGACTTAGCAGTAAGGACTGACATTACCCAGAAGTGTCAAAGCTTTGCCTGATAAAAAGGCATTGGTAGGTTGTTGGGTGTATGGTGAATCATCCCTAGATGACAAAGTTTATCTAAGAAAAGTTAGAATTCATAGAGATTCACTGAAAATGTGAAGTTTTATGAATAAACTTTCTAAGTGTCCACACGCTTGTACACAAATAAGAATAGTAATGAACACCTTGCTCAGTTACAAGACAAGAAGCCCAACATGCGTGACAGCTACCTAAATGCATACTATAACTATATTTTAAACTATTATTAAAAATCAGATCAGCAACAATGAATTTTAATACTGTTAACATTAGTAGAATCAATTCTAAATATATTACTTAAAATGATTTTTTAAAATACAACTAATTATCAATTTAAATTTAAAATACTCAAATCCATCTTCTGAAATCAATATGCTGTAATGTTCAATAGCCATGGTATTATTATTGTAATTGTTTGCATTATTCACAAATAATGAATTATACTTTACATTGTATCTATTATTTTGTTCTCAGACCTTTAATTGTGTTTAAAGCACTCTTCTAGCCTTTGAAATAAATGAGCCATTGTTACCAAAGGGAATACACATTGGAAGTTAATACAGTCTCTCTGTGTTATCATGCTTCAGTTTGTCTCAATTTCCTTGACTACTGTGTTAGTATGGGAAGATCACAGAGGGGACATATGGTATCACCAAAAGGTGGGAGCATTCATATAAATTGCCATATGGCTCATACAATGCACTGAAATCATCTGCAAAACGTCTTGTGGAGGAAAGCTGGTGGGAGGCATTATGTTAACACAAGAGATCTTCCTGAAATATACAAACTTCAAGTAAAAATTAAATCTGTGTTTACACTTTATAATTTCTCATGATTGCTGATATATTTGTATAATTATAGGACAAGATTTTGAAAACAGATTAATGTATGTGTAAGCTGCTACAGTAGCATAACATTGGTGAAAACAAGTCTTCTAATAGAATCATTGGTCAGATGTCCCATCATAACTAATAGCAGAATTTCAGTTCATGACCCTAAAACTTTACTTTGTCAGTTGTGGTGACATTATTTTGCAAATGCGGTGCATTCAAGCCCCGTGGCAGAGGACAACGTTTCTGATTAGATGTTAATGTTACTACATTAAAGTTGAACTCCAGGCACCTATTAAAATACCAGTTAGTGGAGTTATGTGCTCATTAAAAATAATTACAATTAATAGTAAATGTAACTAGTTGAAGTAATTTCTTCAATCTTGTTATCAGCCTCTTTCAGTCTTCTGTACAGTAACAATATGCTGAGGACCTGGAGAGGGAGGGGCAGCACTAGGAGCCAGGTATGCTGCAGTGCAAATGTACTGACAGGGGACATGCTGACTAGAAGAAAAAGCGGACTCATGAGTCATTGGACATTTGCTTCTCCTTTAGTCCTCATGCACAATGGACATTTTGATAATGTTAGCTGTGTAAAGTCACATTAAAAACGTGAGTTTTTCAGCTTTTTTTTAGCATTTAGCGGCGTTTTCCAGCGTGGTTTTTAGCATTTTTTTTTACCAAAAAATTTTTTTTTTTGGTCCAAAAAAGTCCAAAAATGCCGGTTTGCAGTGGCTTACCACATTTTGCCGCGTTCTTCAGCGCTAGAGCGTTTTTACAGCTAAAAAACTCCTCTAGAAACCCACTAGTCCTGGGGGGTTTTTCCAGCCAAAAAACGTTGATTACAGTCTATGTGTGCATGGACACATAGGATAACATGCTGGGGGGTTTACTAGCTGTAGAAAAAAAAATGTCAAAAGCCAAAAACAACAGCTGTAAAAATGTCAAGTGTGCATGGGGACTCAATCTCAAATAACAGGCTGAGGGCATGGGGGTGACCAAGCTGCATTGTCGAAAATGTTTGCGCACCACTGGGAAAACTTATCTTAAAGATGGGCCTGCTATACTATGTACTTGTATGAAAAAGTATCCTGTTCTCTTTGTATTGCTCCCTTGTGTTCTCTGTCTTTCTGCTAGTCCCTCTGCTTTCCTATTTAAAAACTGAACACACAGGCAAGAGAGCACAGCGTGGTCAGTGCTCTAGCTGTGCTGGGAACTTAGTCTGTTCTTCTCCAGTGTTCTCCTGCAATGGTCAGACTTATGCATGCCCCCCCCTCCCGCTCTTATCTAGCTGAGTACAGAGTGTATGTGATCATTTATTAAAAAAAGAAAAAAATTAATTTTATATCTACACATAAATGTTTTGCCTTTTTTCTATTTTGCAAGGTAAGAGTTTACACATACTTTAACTCCCTGCCCAGTGATGTAACTGGAAGTTAGAAGAAATCTTCCAAAGTTTTGGAAATGCCCCTCTTAGACAGCTGTTCTCAGAACAGGTGTCTCTTTTCGAAAATTTCCCCGTACCTTTTGTTCTGGGGACATCTCTAAAATGTTGAATTTCCACTCGCTTTTTGTATCTGTGGCAATGGTCATTAGGATGTGTTGAATTTTACCAGTGGGGACACACACAGCAATAATAAAGTGACAGATGGTCTAACCCTTCTTTACACCATCCAAAACGTTAAAACATTTTTGACTAGAGATGCACTGTACCTGTGACAGAGAAAACATCTGGTGTCTGGTTGGGCTGTTTAAATCACTGGGCTAGATGGAAATATATACACATCTTTTGGTAGGTAAAAAAGCTCCTGTATACAGTTGTAGTGATGTGATATTTCCTTTGCCCATTTTCCAGTGTATGCTTCTGTTATGCAGTGTTTGTTTTGCCCTTTTCCAATATGGCTGCTATACTCTCTGGGCACTGAGGATGAGGTCATCAAAGAGAGCACTGTGGAAAAAAGAGGGGTGTGGAATTCCTGCAGAGAGAGAGCTCAGACTGTAAGTGTTGCAGCCTCCCCTCACTGAGACATGCAAAAAAGGCTGTTAATGCTTTAATGTTCTTGTTTGGAAAATACTTTATGATGGATGGTTCACTGAATGTGATTTCTTCAATAAAATGACTTTCATATACAATGCTGTGTGGATTACTGTCTATGTGGATAATACATTTCTCAGTTGGGATTTCACTTGTTATCCACAAGCCCCAATTAAGTGCAGGCACTAGCGCTTGTTAGAGATCTTGTTCTGATCACACAGATTATAATGACTCTGCTCTTAAATACTATACAGGTGGCGCCATCATACCCCAGTAGCCACAAAGAGTGTAAAAATAGAGCTACATTTGGAGGCACTACTGAGATAATATATCTTGGATCAGATACTAAGGAACGACCATGTCACTGTTATCAACAGAAGCTGTGAGACAGTGGGCCCTGGAAGAGGGACTGCCACCTGAGAGGACATTTGCTATTTCGTATGTGCCTATCACTGTGATTTCCCACAGACTACAGGAGGCACTAAAAGCAAATGAAACCTTGCAGTATGCCACTGTTGTGAATAAAAGAGAAGAACATTAGAGTTTTGAACTTTATACCCATTATCTTTGTCTCAGTGAGGTGGATTCAAATCCAGTTAAAGGGCCCTTTTGCATAAATACCAAAAGGGGCTGAAGAAATTGGTTGTGCTGTAGTATTTCCAGTGATTTCACCTCCAGTAAGGCAAAAGTTACCAGCACTGCCTGTAAAGTGTGAACCACTGAATACAACTAGTTCATCAGGAGAGACTGTAATGTTGCCTGCTACAGGCACTAAGCAGGAAACAAAAATTGAGCATCTGCTGCTAAAAGTCACTGAAGTCATTGCTCAGAATTTACATGCTGATTCTTACCGCAAATTAAAGGCTTTTTCAGGAGTGCTACCTGTCCCTGCAGGTGAAGAAAGCTTTGAAGTGTGGAAAATTTTGCACAAGTGATAGAGGAATGGACCTGCTCAGAAGAAAAGAAAAAATAGCGCATCATGGAAAGCTTAAGACCACCAGCATCCATTATTGTTAGAGCTTACAAGGACACATATGTGAGTAGCAGTGCTCAAGAATATATTGATATTTTTACAGATGCTTATGGACTGCACCGTGACTCGGATCAGATCCTTGCTGATTTTTAAACAAAAGCATAAAGAGGGAGAGGATGTTTCTGTGTTTGTGAGGAGGCTAGAAGTGCTTCTAGGAAGATTGCTCACCGAAAAGGTAATCTTTCCTACAGATGTTGATAAATTAAGGATTGCTCAAATCATAAAGGGGTTACTGCTGCATCACCCAATGTCACCAGTCGTAAGAGTTGTTTTGACAGAGAGAAGCTTTACTTTTACTGAAACTATGACTGAAGTAAAGAAACAGGATGCTGATATCCTTTTTAGTATCCCTTCTAAAAGCAAAGTTCATCAGAGTTCTTCGGGTGAGCACAAAAATTAGACAAACAAAGAAGTTGGTAGACTTCCACAGCCTAGAGCTCTATCTGCTGATAAAACCTCCAGTGATAAGCCTCTCTTCCATATTAAATGTTTCCACTGTGGACAAGACCTAAAGGTGGGGTTTCATGGCTCTACATTTGGCAAGCGTAGCTGGGCAGAGATCCTGAAATAGCTGATAGCTATGGCCCTGGAATCTCAGGGACCCTATGGAGCGGGCTGCTTGGTGGAGCTGTTCCTTTGTGCGGAAATAGTGGAATTTGGCAATAATATTGCATGGTGGGTCATCTGGGCGGTGAGGGGCCAATGCCCTGTGAACTCTATCCAGCTCAAAGCGTTCAATAGGTATTGCTGGGGCCAATTCTTGAAATAGGGCTGTGACTGTGGAGAAGACATCTGTGATTGATTCTGGGAGACCGCGGATATCTAAATTTGAGCGGTGGGCCCTATTTTCTAAATCCTCCAGGTGGGACTGCAGGGTCACAGTTTCCCCAGTTTGTGGATTTCTTTAGACAGCTTGTTAGTAATATGATCCAAGGTCTGTTTCAGGGCTTTGTGCAGCATCCTCTCCAATTGTTTGAGGAGTTTAGGAGAGAAAAGGTCAGAGGTGGTAGTGCATAGAGGGGTCCCCAGGTCAGAGTCAGACTCACCATCAGAAGTGCAGAGGGAGCTGGGATGAGCAGCCTATAGTGCAGCATAGCGCTGTGCTTGTCTGTAGATAGAGAAACGACGACCACCTTGGACGAGGCTCTGGCTAAGGCCTCTTTGATCGGCTTCACCTACAGTTGTGGCTGGTGCTTAGCGCCTCCCAGGACCATCCCTGTGGGTGCCGGGGGTTTCTATGAAAACCCGAAGAGTCACAGGGCCAAGATCAATGTCCGGGAGGCTGCTTCCTACTATATGCAGTGGAGCCTCAGGCGGACATGTCCGTACCAATGGCCCCACGCATGCGCACCATAGTACATTTTTAACCACTGCCTTAGTATTGTCTGTCTGAAAATTATCATCCCTCTGTAGTGAAATGGAATGCCCACTCTACCTATAACAAGCTCACCTCTGTTAACGACCTTTCTATCTCCAACCGCTTTAACCTACTAACTGAAACCAAGCGTCGGGTGTCTGACCCTGCCTCTCCAGCTGCCCTTTCCCATGTTGACCTCCACTGGACTCAATGGCCTACACCCTGTGGACAACAGGGAGGTGGAACTGGAAAACTTCTATTCCTACAAAGCTATTTTCAAGTTTTCATCTACCAATCATTTTCTACCCCTCTCAACTTTAGAATCTGTATTTTATCTTTTTTCTGTCCAGTTTGTTTGAAGATTGTTGTGATTTATTAGCCTCCAGGATCGGTATTACACTTCTTTGGGGACTTCGTTCAATATCTTCCCTACTTTTTCTCTTCCAAAATACCCACTATCATTCTTGGTGACTAAAATTTATGTTACACTTTGGCTACCTCTCAATTTTCTTAACCTACTCTCTCTTTTGACTCAGCACAATGGACACACAACTCTACTCTTTTTAATGGCAACAGCTCTAACCCAGTACTCTCCTACCTCTGCAATACTTGCAACCTCTCTTGCAGCCTTATTAGTTTCACATGTTCTTCATCCTTAACCACTTCAATACTGGGCCCTTTTACCCTCTTCCTGCCCAAACCAATTTTCAGCTTTCAGCGTTCTCACAATTTGAATGAAAATTGTGCATTCATGCAACGCTGTACCCAACTAAGTTTTTATCATTTTGTTCACACAACTAGAGCTTTCTTTTGGTGGTATTTAATCACCACTGGGGTTTCAATTGTTTGCTAAATTAGTGATACAATACTGAAAATAGTGAAAAAAAACACTTTTTCTGTTATAAGTTTGCAAATAAATAATTTTTCTTCATAAATTTAGGCCAAGATGTATTCTACTATGTTTCTTTGGTGAAATTAACCCAAATCAGTATTTATTATTTAGTCTGTAGGAAAGTTATAGAGTTCACAAACTATGGTATATATTTGAAAATTGATCAATCCTGAAGTACTGATGGTCAATCTAATTTCTTGAGGCCCAAAAATGTCAGGACAGTAGAGATATCCCCCAAAATACCGCTTCTTTGCAAAGTAGACAGTCAGAGGTATTTAATAAGAGGCATGTTGAGTTTTTTTGAAGTTTTTTTTAATCATAATTTTTTGGAAAATGAAGAAATTAAAAAAAAAATGTTCAAAACATTTTTTTAACATACTGTCACCAGTGCAGTAAAGCATCATCATATAACTGGTGTGGTGGTGATCAGGGACACTGACTGGTGACAGTACTATATTATTACATGTTTTTTCTTTTTTTTAAGATTTTTTTTCAAATGCACTGTGAACAGAGTAGTATACTGTTACCATGGTAACATTGTACTACTTTGGGGAAGTGACCAGTATTTTTTTTACACAGAAGGATTGCTTATAGCAAAGGATTTCTTTGCTATGAGCAAGCATTTAACTGAATGAAATTGATTCACTCAGGTTTTTTTGTTGTGATTAGCTGTGATTGGCCCAGCCTGTACATGTGACCAATTGCAGCTACTGACAAAATTGTATACAATGGATGGCATGAAAGGAAGCCATCCATTGTTTACAATTGTCATGTGACTTGCTGTGATTGGTCACAGCAGGTCACATGGTACTGGCAATGGACCGGTACACAGATCTGTCATCGGCTGTGTCTGAGGTACACAGCTGGATAAAGATCTCAGCACAGCATGGCCCTGCAGGTATGTGTGAGGCTCAATCTGGGAAGGACATCATATGATGCCCACCTGGATCGACGAGAGTCTCGCCTGGCCATCATTCTGCTATTGGCTGGGCTGGAACGGGTTAAACCTTTATACCTCCAACCAGCAAACAGTTGACTCTAAAAACCTTCATCACTTTAACCCTTCTCTTCTAACTCTGCTACTAACAACCTCTAGTGCCAAATCTCTCCCCTGTTTTGTCCTGGCCTGCCCACTTCTTCCTTGCTTCTATACTACATAGACACACTTTCTCCCCTCTCTATACACAGCTAACATTAACACCCTCTAATCAAGTCCTCTTAAATACTTTTCTGCCTTTAAATCTCGACTTTGTTCCCCAATGTCTACACCCATTAACTCATTCACTGCCCAGGACATTGCCAATCATTTAAAAAACAAGTTAGATGCAATTTGTGATGAGCTCTCTACTGTATATATATCTAACCCACATAACATACCATGTCTACCACCATTCTCTTTTAATTCTGTTACTACAATGGGTGTTTCTAAACCCAACCTCCTGCCCCCTGAGCCCCATTCTCTCAGTATTCTTGTTCTTTTTTATGTTCGCTAACTCACATCTTTAATCTCTTCCTCTCTACTTGCATCTTTCTCTCCTTTTTAAAACCTGCATTGGTTAAACCCATACTAAAAAGCCCTTGCCGAACCCCACAAGCCTGAACAACATAAGTTCCATCTCTCTGCTCCTGTTTACTTCTAAACTTCTAGAATTCCTAGTCTTATATCATCTGAGCTGCTATCTCACAGAAAACAACCCTCTTGACTCTGGCTTTCATCTACAACACTCCAATAAAGCTGCCTTACTAAAACTAATTACTTACAGACTGACAAAATCAATGGTCTATATGCCATTCACATACTATTAGAACTGTTTGGCTGCCTGTGATACAGTTTATCACCTGATCACTGTGAAAAGACCTCCAAAACTCTGCTCTTTCCTACCTAAATAATCCTTCAGTGTCCCTTACAACTCTATTTCCTCCTTTTCTTTCACTCTGGTGGGATCCCTCAAGGTTCTGTCTATTGACCCCTTCTATTCTCTACCTGCACCTCTTCCCTTGGTGAGTCAATAACCTCCCATAGCTTCCAATACCATCGTTATGCTGATGACAGCCAAATATACCTCTCTACGTCTCATGAGATCAATCAATCAGGTTATTAGTATTACATTACTTATTTACTAACTGACATATCAATATAGATGTCACACAGACTCCTAAAACTCAATATTTCCAAAACTAAACTCATCATATTTTCTCCCTCTGTGCCCCATCAAGATCAATAACTTGATTACCAATTCCATTCCTCATGCCAGGATGCTGGGTAGAATCCTCAAACCAATGACAAAACCAAACAATGAATTTCCTCTCGTTATCTCTTGCCTCGACAAATGCAACTCCCTCTTAGCTGGACTACCACTACACTACATTCATCCTTCAGTCCACGACTACCACTACATAAGATATTCATCCTTCAGTCCACATAAACACTGCTGCCAGACTCATGCACCTTACCAACTGAGTGGTTCTGAGTGCTTCATTAGCTTCTATCATGTCAGCATGGTCATTCCAGTATGTAGAATGTTACATCTTTGCTAATGTCTACGTGGAGGAGGAGGCTGGCTAATAGCATCACAGGTTTCTACTAACTGTGCATATGCCTGAGAATGTGCGCATACACTGGTTGCTAAGGCTGGCACAAAACGGCTCTTAAAAGTGGTCAGTTGGACATACTAATGCTGTTTGTGACTTCATGCCTGGTTATCTGTTATTGATTTAGCTTGCCTTGACCTGCTCCTGATATCAGCCTGTACAGCTTCCTCTGCCACTGATATCTGCACCTGGACTACACTTCTTCCTGGTTCTTCTGTTCCTGACCTGCTCATCTGTTACCAACTCTGGCCTGAACCCCAACCTCACTTGTTAATACAATTGTACCTGAACTGATTTTTAGTTGCTGATCTGGTTTTCCTGACTTTGCACCAGTCCTGAGTTTCTGTTCCATGGTTACTACAAGCTTGCAATCTCCAAGATGATGTTTCCACCTACACACATGCCTAAGGCCACAGAGGATACTTCCAGTGGTTCCACCTGTCCTCTATACCTATGGTTGTCACCCACTGCTGCATTATTAAGATTCCTGTCTCAAGTCTGCTGTCCATCATCTGCTAACAGAAAGCTACACGGTGCTTACCAGTCCAAATATACATGTCTACCTGTAACTATGAGGCACATGTGTCAATCTGTACCCTTGCACCACCCATTCACTTTAGCAGGGGCTCTGAGCTAAAGGAGCTCAGGCTCCTCCTCTGGGTGCATGACATGCTCACCCAACAAATACAATTTAACAACACTAACAACAAACAAAGCCATCCACAACTCTGCCCTGAGTTACTGTAAATCCCCAACCTTGTTTCAATGAATCTCCCAGACTGCCTTCTTTGTTTCTCTAAAGACCTCCTGCCCTCTTGTTCTTTTTTCTCCCACTCCCATACTCTCATCTGAACTGATCAGGTGTTTTTCTTATCTTATAGAACTCCCTACCCAAATCTGTCTGGCTTTCTAGAACTCTGTGCACCTTTGGATGATCCCTAAAAACTAATTTCTTAATTTCTATGTACTTTTTTCATCTGCTCCTCCCCTCACAGTTATCACCTTTTTGTATAACTCCCCCCCCCCCTACACACACACCCTTTTTAGATGCTTTTAAAAATTGGACCTTCCCAACCACCTTGTCTTTGTACTGTAATATCACTCGTTGTAGTAATATAAATACTGCTATTGATTCATTTTGGACTGGTATACAACCAGGGCCAGAGAAGAGAAATGCTGGTTTTCACACTTTGCTTTCTAAGCACGTTGCATCAATGAATCCTGTTCATTCTTTCTAATCCAAGTTCCATGGTCATAGTGTAGTCCAGCTTTCTCAACCAGGTTTCTTCAGGGGTGCCTTGGCTAAAATTGAACAAAACTTGTATACAAGCCAGCGGGTGGAACAAGCCTCCCTGTTAGTTACACAAAGTTACAGGTTTTCATTGTGCACCATTACAAACTTCTAGCCACTGACATCCTGACAACAAATGACATCATCGGTTGATAAGGAGGATGTCAGCTGCCTGCACAGCATCCTAGTTTGACCCTCCCCTGCCACTCTCCATCAGTACTGGGGTCACATTAGCTCAGTGATGGAGAAAAACTGAGGGAGAAGAGAAACACTCAGCACCAGTGTTCAAAAATGTATTTACTTCAGAAGAATACATCACCTCTAATGTTGGGTGTCCTACATGTGTGGATGTTGCTGCATTATATGAAACTATTAGAATAGTTTTTCACATTTTAGAATGGGGTGCCCTTTAAAGTATATGGACAATCTTGAGGCACCCCATTTTAGAATGGGGGTGCCTCAAGACTGTCCATAATTTTAAAGGGTGCCTTGACTGGAAAAAGGTTAAGAAACACTGGTGTAATCAATAGTATGGGTCCCAGTGCAATCCAACTGTCATCTCCAATTTAATTTGACAGTGTCAGAGACTGGGATTGAACCTGGGCCTTCTGCAGTGAGAGGCAATGTTTCTTCTCACTGAGCCACCTGGAATGCTGGACAGCTCTCTTGACAATTCTTTGGATGATCCTGCCTTGGCCCTGTTTGTCTTGAACTCCTTGCTCCTCCCATGAACTTCCTATAAAAGCCATGTCCATGCATTTCCTCCTTGCCAGATTATTGTGCCTTCCCAGCCAATATCCCGCTTATCGTTCCTGCTGCTGTCTACATCTTCGTTACTGACCTTTGGCTTGCTACTGACTACGATTTTGCCTCATCCTAATCTACTACCATTTGTGACCGACCCTTGGCTTGTGACTGACTCTGCTTCCATTTGATCCCTAAACCGTTTGATCCGCTATTGGTTTCCCTGGTGGGGTGATCCTGAGATCTGCGACCTAGTATTAACATGCAGCCAAATCCATCTCCACCATTAGGAGCTCTGGTGAAAAAAAACGGTTAATACTTAGACCCCACACCTCAGGCGAGCCTGCATCATTCCCAGGGGGACCGCTGGTGTACCTATCCTGCTGGTTTCAGGTAAGCCTTACACTGCTGTAGCAACTGGTCTCTGAACCTGACCCAGACCGTGACAGAATAATCTGGCCCAAAACATGGAGGCCGCTATAGCAAATGCCATGGCTCCTGTCAGGCAGCAAATTTCAGAGCTGCAAGATTTTGGTGTTACCTACCAAAATAAATTTTCTGAACTGCAAGGTGTAGTAGAGAGGCAACAGGGAGAGATTCAGCCACTGCAGAGACAACTGCTGAACCGTGATGATACTAGTTCACATATGCCCCAGCCCCAACCATCTAAGTTTAATGGAGACCGCCACCACTAAAGGGGTTTCCTTAATCAATGTCGTATATATTTCCAAATGTACCCTGCTGCGTTTCCTTCAGAGAAAAAGAAGGTAATGTTTATTATTGGGCTTCTGACTGGGGAAGCTCTAGCCTCCCCTTATATAGAGCAAAACCATAGCATTCTGAATAATTTTGATACCTTTTTGACCGCGATGAATCAGGTTTTTGATGATCCCAACCGTTGGCTACTGCCAAAGCAAAATTGCATAGTCTGCGGCAGGGTAGACGCTCGGTCACTGAATACACAGCCGAATTCAGAAGTTGGATGGCAGATACCACTTGGAACCCTGCGGCACAAAAGAGCCAGTTCCGCCAAGGGCTTTCTGAACAGGTAAAGGATGAGCTTGCCAGAGTAGATATTCCTAATGATCTTGAGGAATTCATCCAATTGTGTATCCGAATCAATGAAAGACTTACAGAAAGGAGGAAGGAGAGGTTGGGAATGTTTGGAGGTAATAGGGGCATGCATCTCTCTGCTAGTCCATTTGTTCAGCAGGATTCAAGAGTCTCTCTGGGTTCTAACAGTCCTGAGCCTATTCAGGTTGATGATATCAAGAGATCCATTTCCATTCAGGAGAAAGAGAGAAGACATTCAGAGAACTCATGTCTATATTGTGGGGATTCTGGTCATTATGCAATTAATTGTCCTAACAAAGTTAGAAGAACAGTTGCTGTGACTGATGTGATGTGATTGCGCCTGAACAAATAAACTCTATAAGCCAGTCTGTCTCCCCACTGATTCCTGAAGAGAATAAAGTGAACTCCCTGCTCTCTCATTTTGTTATCCCCATTAAACTTGTATCTCCTGCTCAGCTATGCTGGACTCTGGGGCTGGGGGGAACTTTATGGATATAGAGTTTGCCCACAACCATAATATTCAAGCCAGAAATACATTTACCCCTATTGATATGGAGACAGTTGATTGGTCACCTTTATCTTCAGGACCTGTTACCCATAAAATGTTTCCCCTGAAACTGTTGTTTGAGGCTGACCATTGTGAGGCCATCAGCTTTCAGCTGATTACGTCACTCAAGTTTCTCATCATCCTGGGCATTCCTTGGTTCTCCAGTCACAATCCCTCCATCAACTGGGGAGCACAGACTATAGATTTTACGACCCCCACTGTGAAAAACATTGCAAAAAACCTTGCCGACCAAGTTCATCACCAACCAAGGAAGCGCAAAGTAATATAGTGGCTAGCCAGTCTAATGACAACTTGCCCACACATTACCATGAGTTCCGGGATGTCTGTGACAAGAAGAATGCGGATCAATTACCCCCTCATCGCCCATATGATTGCCCCATTGAGCTGCTCCTAGGGGCAGAAATACCTTTCGGCCACCTTTTCAATCTGTTGGAACCTGAATTAAAAGTACTCAGGGTGTGGATGGATGAGAATTTGGAGAAGGGCTTTATTAGACACTCAACTTTTCCTACGGGGGCAGCCCTGTTCTTCGTTGAAAAGAGAGACTCCACCTTGCGTCCATGCTTTGACTACAGAGACATGAATAAAATCACTATTAAAAACCGCTATCCATTACCATTGATCTCTGAAATGTTGGAAAGACTTTGTTCTGCCAAGATCTTTACCAAGCTTGATCTACGAGGGCATATAACCTTGTCCACATTCGTCAAGGAGATAAATGGAAGACTGCCTTCAGAACTAGGTATGGGCATTTCGAATCCTTGGTGGACTTTGCAATGCCCCTGCAACGTTTCAACATTTTATCAACAATGTTTTTCATGATCTGTTGGACCAATTTGTAATTGCCTATCTGGATGATATCCTTATCTTTTCTGATAATTGGGAAGAGCACCTCAAACATGTTTGCACAGTTTTTCAAAGATTAAGGAAAAATAGACTTTACATTAAATTGAAGAAATGTGAGTTTGAACAAACCCAGATCCAGTTCTTAGGCTATATCATTTCTCCAGAGAGAGCGAGCATGGATCCCAACAAAATCAAAGCAGTGGTAGATTGGTCAGCACCTGGAAATGTTAAAGAGATTCAACATTTCGTCGGGTTTGCCAACTTCTACAGAAAACTTATAAGAAACTTTTCTAGAGTGATAGCTCCAATCACACAGCTTACAAAGAAAGAGGTACCCTTCGTGTGGACCTCTGAGGCACAAGCTGCGTTTGAAAAGCTAATAACTCTTTTCACTTCTGCACCAATTTCGGTACATCCCGATCCTGAACTACCCTTTATAGTGGAAGTGGATGCTTCCAATTCTACCGTGGGAGTGATCCTGTCTCAGCAAAGTGATGAAAAGATGCAGCTTCATCCTTGTGGCTACTTTTCCCGTTTGATGTCCTCAGCCGAAAAAAATTACAACATTGGGAATAAAGAGCTACTAGCAATTAAGGAAGCCTTTTCTGAATGGAGGCATCTGCTAGAAGGGGCTAATCATCCTGTAACTGTTCTCACTGAAAAATCTGGAATTTATTTGTTCGGCCAAGAGATTGTCTTCTAGACAAGCACGCTGGTCTTTATTATTTTCCAGGTTCAATTTTGTAATATCATATCGACCTGGATCGAGGAATGGTAAGGCCGATGCCTTATCAAGGATGCTGTCTGAGCCTCCCCAAGAGGGCAACTCTGAATGTTCAATTCTAACTCAAAAGAACTTCCTAGGGGCCACAAGTGCAAAGACCTTCTTGAGTCTTCTCAAAGAGGGGTATGAGAATGACCCACTTCTCAGGGATCCTCCTAGGGACATAAACCTTGAGTACAAGAACGGCTTTTGGACTCGGCTCGGGTGGAAGTCCTCAAATTAGTTCACGACTCCAAACTGGCGGGACATTTTGGGATCTCAAAAACAGATGACCTTCTGTCACGTTCCTTCTAGTGGCCTAGTTACAAGAAGGATATCAAACGCTACGTGGCCTCTTGTCTGACGTGCGCACGTCATAAGACACCCCAAGCTTCTCCTTTGGGGTTGCTCCAGCCACTTCCTGTTTCATCAAGACCTTGGGGGTCAATTTCTATGGACTTTGTAATCGAATTACCTCCCTCAAGAGAAATGACTACTATCTTGGTAGTTGTCAACCGTCTTACTAAAATGGCTCATTTCATACCTGTTAAGGGGGTACCGTCTGCTGAACAGACTGCGGAGCTGATAGTTCGAGATGTTTTTAAATTACATGGAATCCCTGATGATGCGGTATCTGATACAGGTGTACAATTTACATCAAAATTTTGGAAAAGCTTTTTTTCAGCTTTAGGGGTAACCATTAACCTGTCATCTGCTTTCCATCCACAGTCCAATGGTCAGACCGAAATGACCAATCAAACTTTGGAACAGTACCTTCAATGTTTTGTCAGTTATCTTCAGGATGACTGGGTGGACTATCTACCTACGGCAGAGTTTGCCTATAACAATGCTAAACATAGCTCCACCTCCCAAAGCCCCTTTTTCCTCAATACGGGGTATCATCCAGTTTTCATTCCTGATCTCCCTATCACAACTCAAATTCCTGCTGTTGACAACAGATTAACTATATTACAGAAGATTCAGGCGAAGTTGATCGAGACCTTGGGGGAAGCTCAGGAATGTTATAAAAGGGCTGTCGATAGTCATCGCAGATCACTTCCTACCTTTCATGTGGGCGACAAGGTTTAGCTATCTACCAAAAATCTGAAGGTTCATGTTCCATCTGCAAAGTTGGGCCAAACGTTCGTGGGACCTTTCAAGATTTCTGCTCAGATCAACCCAGTCACCTTTCGCTTAAAACTTCCTGACAGTATGAAGATTCACCCTGTTTTTCATGTACCACTTTTCAAGAATTCTTCCACCTCCTCCACCTGTTGAGGTACAGGGTGAAGAAGAATATGTGGTGGAGAAGATTCTTGACTCTAGGATGTTTAGAGGAAAATTGCAATATCTTGTCCAATGGGAAGGATATGGGCAAGAGGTAAATTCTTGGGAGCCTGAGGAAAATGTTCATGCTCCTAGACTAACAAGAGAATTCCACCAGAGGTTTCCCCACAAGCCTGGTCCTAAGACATCCAGGGGACGTCCTGTGAGGAGGGGAGTACTGTCAGAGCCTGGGATTGAACCTGGGCCTTCGGTGAAAGGCAATGCTTCTTCTCATTGAGCCACCTTGAATGCTGGACAGCTCCCTTGACAATTCTTTGGATGATCCTGCCTTGGCCCTGTTTGTCTTCAAACTCCTTGCTCTTCCTATAAAAGCCATGTCCATGCACTTCCTCCTTGCCAGATTATTGTGCATTCCCAGCCAATATCCCGCTTATCGTTCCTGCTGCTGTCTACATCTTCGTTACCGACCTTTGGCTTGCTACTGACTACGATTTTGCCTCATCCTAATCTACTACCATTTGTGACCGACCCTTGGCTTGTGACTGACTCTGCTTCCGTTTGATCCCTAAACTGTTTGATCCGCTATTGGTTTCCAGCTTGCTCATTCCCTGGTGGGGTGATCCTGAGATCTGCGACCTGGTATTAACATGCAGCCAAATCCATCTCCACCATTAGGAGCTCTGGTGAAAACTGGTTAATACTTAGACCCCGCACCTCAGGTGAGCCTGCATCATTCCCAGGGGGACCTGCTGGTGTACCTATCCTGCTGGTTTCAGGTAAGCCTTACACTGCTGTAGCAACTGGTCTCTGAACCTGACCCAGACCGTGACAGGTAGTCGTTTCTGTTAATTCCAGTCCAAATCTCTGAGCAACTTATTTTGTACTTTTTTGTGGTAGGTAATAATAAAGGCAATGGAACCTGAAAAAACATAATGCACTATATTCCACCAGATTGTATCATATTACTTTTATATCCTTGTATATTTAATCAAAAATAAAGTATGCATACTCTGTATTAAAATATAGATTTTCTGTGCTCTTATTTTAGGTAAATCATTTTATTTATGGATTTTGCATTTGTAAAAAGAGCAGTCATTGAAATTCTTTTAATTGCTTTGTCTGTTATGGAAAAAGGAAATGACCTTTCTCAGAATTGAAACACTGCTGTTGTTTACTGTCATAAAATGATAATTTTATTTCAGTGTACTCATATCCTCCACCAGAGGAAGCAGTAACAGTATTCTTGCTTGGGTTCAGCCTCAGAGGGGATTATATGCATTCTGTGTTTAGCTCAGTAATCCTGGATAGGAACATTTGTTTTGTGTTAATTCAAAGATGAAGATTTATCCCCTAATTGTATATTGCATACTATTAAAATGATCTCTTTTTTCACAAATCTATTTCATAAAAATGTTCTGTCTAAATGAAGACTTGTTGCTGACATAGTTAACCTAGGAAAATAATTTTTGGGTTAAGTATAAATAGTTACATGTAGAGAAATACAGTATTTTAATGCTCAAGCAGTCATAAGCCGTATGTTTTAGCTGTGCACCCTCTCTGCCGGTTTTTATTGTCTAATCACTAGTGCTATGTATTTACTTAAGATAGTCTTAATGCACAACATAATTTTAACATCAGTATCCATAAGATTGAAAGAAGACCACAATCTCTTAGTTCAGTACATGTCTCAGGGAACCCTCTGTACAGTGTAACCAATATGTTACTCCATGCTGAAACCTAGAGAGTGGAAAACATCAAGACACAGGCCAAATCCATAGCTCAATACTCATAATCTGCATCATACAGGTTTAGTGTTATCTAGGAGGTGGTAAGGAAATACCTTTACAGAGGTCACATTTCACTAACTATGGCTTCCTGCCTCCAAATATAGTTATAATTGAACTTTCAGTAACTTTATATGTCTACAGAAATAAATTGCTGACATGTCACAAAATAGAGAACATGATGTTTCTGCTGTTTTATTAAAAAGCAGTCTTTGGGCAAAGATTGCCAAACCAATTTCTTTTTTTTTCTTTGTGGACATCCATGATTTTTTTCTTTTTGGAGACACCTCAAATTTTTCTATTGTGCAAAAAAAAAAAATCACAACTTGTACAATTCCACTAGTTTTACATGAAGTAAAAAAGGGCCTATTGGCAACACTGCCTTGAACTCCAGTCAAATGATATTGCCTAAACTGAGATGATGTCATCAGTTTGACTTCCTACATCCCGATACACTGAAACAATTTGAGAAAATTCTTAAGAAGTGTTGAAAAAAGCTTCTGATTATATCTCTGATAGTCTTTCCCAAGAGATTTGTGAATTGGACGAACTCACTACCAATCTTGAACAGGCAGACGACCTGGATACCCTCACTCAAACTCATGCTGGTTACTTGGAGTCACTTAGGGAGGAAAATCTGTCTTTACAGTGACATCGTCAGGACTTTAAGAATAGAGTCAGTTGCTCAAACCTCCACATTTGAGGTAGTCCAGAATCTATTACTGACCTTCACTGCGAATGCCCTATTCCGGAAACTACTATGACTGCAACTTGAGCGCCATAGAATTCATAGAGCACTTTGTCCACAAAACACGAAGGTCCACCGTGTGACATAGTGAAATTATGCTATTTTTGCACTAAAGAACTGTTATTGGCAGCAGCACAGGGCAAAGATTAGCTTATATTCCAGGGCCACAGCTACCAACTTTTTTTGTAGATTGGCCCCCCTCATGATCTCTAAACAATGTTCAGTGAAACCTCAGCTTCAAGTCCTGATGCGTCACCAAATCTCTTAGATGTGGGGTTTTCCTTTCTCCATTTGCTTCTATTACTGGGGTTCAAGCTTCACATACTGCTTTTCTGAGATACTCCAGTTTATCCTGCAAGAACTTCAATTGGTGACTCCTATTTCTTTAGTATTTTGACCACCAACTCCAATCGCCATCATGTTCTCCACAGAAATCATCTACTTGGGCTGGTGACAGAGGTTATCAAAGCCCTTGTAAATGAGGTTGTTATACATTTCCCCCCCATGCACTGTCAGACTCCATGGACTGACTGTCTAACTATCTCTTACCATTCTATTTGTCTACTCTTCAGACAGGTTGAAATTAAGACTTTTTACATCTCTTCTGCTACTGCACATATGCATAAATACTGGGGTTCCTCTTTAGGGATTCTGCAGGACTTTTGATATTCATATCAGCTAATTGAGAGTTTTTCTTACCCTCCTATTATTAGTTATACTCATTGGTAGATAACTGTTTCTTCCCCTTCCCCCCTCAGCCCCCCTTTTTCCTTGATTACAAGTCCTTTTGTCTGGAAAATTTAATGACTATCATTTCTATGATCCCTAAACCTTATACTGATGACACCTCCTGGTCTAATTATAGACCCATTTCCCTTCTCAACCTGGATATTAAAATTCTAGTAAAGACTCTCTCAAGCTACTTAAGATTTATAAACAGCTTCTTAATCCCCAAAGACCAGGTGGGATGTATACCAATTTGTCAGGCTGGGACAATGTTCATAGAACTGCTCTCCTTCTCCATGCAGCCTGTGTCCAATGCATCCCAGCCTGCCTCCTATCTTTAGACATCCAGGAGGCCTTTGACACTGTCTTATGGTCCTATCTCCACTATGCCCTACAACATTGGGACTTTGGAACCCACTTTTTTGGCTGTTTCATCTCTTTACCCTAATCCTAGAGCTTATTTGAAATATGCTGAATCTGATCTGTTCGATGTACACAGGAGTACTAGGCAGGGCTGTCCACTTTCCCCTTTCCTTTTTGCCCTGGTGATAAAACCATTGGCTCAGCTTATCCACACTGATCCTAATTTTAATGTCCTTAAGCTCGAAAGTCATCAGCATAAGTTATGTCTTTTTGAGGATGATGTCCTGGCTTTTATATCCTGACCACAAATCCCCACATGTCTACGACACTAAACATCTCCTTACCTTATCATTCTCTATGTTCAATCTACTTTGCCATTCTTGTGGTCTTCTCACCACCTCCTACTTAGGTATTAAGCTGACTGCTAACCATGCTGATCTGCACACTGCCAATTGTCCTCCCAAGCTGACTCAGCTTATTAAACTAATGGTCTACCCTTCTGCTATCTTGAATAGGTAAGATCACAGTAGTAGATGCCCATTCTACGTTAAATATTGTACCTATTTTGTGTATTGCCTATCTCTTTTCCGGCTAACATTCTAAAGATTCTGCCATGCCAATTGACCTCTTACATCTGGGGTATGCTTAAACTCCACCTCCTGAAATTCACCCCATATGCCCCAAGACTTCAGAGTGGCCCTGGGCTGCCAAATTTCACTAAGTACTATTATCACTTGCCACAGTTGCCAAAATATCATGAAACTCCACTCTAGGTAATTTTGGAATCCATGGATTGTGATCCTTTGCCTGTGGCTAACCTGCTTTGACTACATTCATCGGACCAAAGTACTTTATCTAATCCAATCACAAAACATTTTCTTGCTATATGAGATAGACTTCAGCTGTGCAATGTCCTACAATCTCCTCATATCTCAAAAACCCTTCAATGTATCCAGCTAGATATTCTCCATTCTCTTTTTAAGCTTGGCAAGTTGCTAAATTTATTAGAATCTATAAATTTACAACATCCACATCCTTTAAAATGTTCCCAGCTCTTCAGGAAAAATATGGGGCTTCCAAGCTCTGAACTTTTTGATAGCTACAAATCAAGCACTTTTTTATCCCTTACTTCAAATAGAGAACATCATTAACTTGCATGTGACTCATTTTGAATGTGATCCCCATGCTGGGGCCTTATCTCCGTTTTATAGGCCCAATTACTTATTAAGCCCACCTCTGCCCTTCCTTCTTATGCAGCTAAATGGGAGAGCAAACTAAGAATCTCCTTTGGAGCTGACTCCTGGATCGACATTTGGCGCAAAATGAAGTCATCTTCACAAAACATTGTAGCTCTGAAAACTAACTGAAAGGTTCTCATGCAGTGGTACTTGGTCCCTGCCAGGATTGCAAAGTTTGCTCCTAGTTAGTCTCCTCTCTGTTTTCAAGGCTGTAGCAGTGATGGTATGTGTATTCACATTTGGTGGGATTGTATTGTAGTTCAAACTTTTTGGACGGAAATATTTCATATGCTTTTCTTTTTTTTTTTTCCAAAAACAATTTTTATTGAGAAAAGAGGCACAATGATAACATATACAGGTTACATTCAGATCATGGATAGTATCAGCAAATGCAAGTATCCCCTGTCGGGATATACATCTGAAGTATACATGGTTTCATCACATAATAATGCTGAAAACAATAATAAATGGAAAACAAAATCCAAACAAAAACAGACAGGAAAGATGATGTGAACATAACAATTGGGTACATGAATTAGCAAATCATCATATAATCCCTTTAATTATAGAATGCAATGCATGGTGAAAGGGTGATTATATCAGTGGGTTATTGGATGTCCACCCCTGGGGTGGAAGCTTATGAACTGTCTTTGTACCAGTGGGTCTTCAGGTAATTGAAGTTCACCTAAACACAAAGAAGTGGGAAGGGAATGATAAGAATGTAGGATAGAGAGGAAAAAGAGGGGGAGAGGATTGGAAGAGAGAAAAAAAAAAGAAAGGGGGGGGGGAGAGGGGGTTTGGCAGCAACTGCTCCGGGTCAAGTTGTTCATGGTAAGCAGAGTAACAGTCAGAGGCCCTGTATGTCAATCTTGGTTGGCATGTGTTGTATTCCAGGATATATGTCAGTCCCAGCAGTATATGGGCTCTATTATTCAGTCTCAGTCAAGTGGGGTGTTTATTATTTGCATGACTCCAACATGACTCCAACATGCCCACGTTTTCCTGAATCTCTCGGGGGAGTCTTTTGCTACAGAGATGAGTTCCTCCATTTTGGCAACTTTGTTTATGCGAGCAAACCATTACCGGGCTGAGGGAATGTGTGTAGAGCGCCAATGTATCGGGATGCACTACTTGGCAGCATTCACCATATGCTTAGCGAGTGACTTGGAGTAGGTTTTAAAAGAGAGCGAAGAGTGATGTAGTAAGAATTGCGCAGGTTTAGGAAGTAAGTTGTTACTTGAGCAATTATCGATTGTATTTTGCTCCAGAACGGTTGGAGCATTGGGCAGTCCCACCATATATGGAGAAGTGTACCAATCGCTTGGTACTAGAATCAAATCTGTGGAGTAAAAAGGGAACTTTATACCATCTTCAGTACAGTTTGTAATTATTTTCTTGGGTCGAAACACACATGGATCCTTTATGTATATGACCATATACATGGTTCTAATCATCAGAGGCTAGGTCTAGTTGCAGATCACTACTCCAGGCTATGCAAGCCTTTCTATACGTGATTTAATTTGCATTTCCCAGGCATGTACATAGCTTGGAGACCACATGTCTCTTTGGGGAATCTGTGGATTTTCTCAAAATGGGTAAGGGGCCTAGCAAGCTCTCTCTGATGTGTTGGGCTCTGCAGGAAGTGATGGAGCTGCATGTACATCTATGGTGTAAAGGTTAATGTTGGCCATTTGTTCAAGAGGCATTCTCTCGTCAAAAACATGCCATCTTTGAAGAGATGGTATAGTCTTGGGCAATCGTGAGGTAGGGCCCCAGCAAGGAAAGCACTAGACATTCCAGGGGGGAAATTGGGATTCATTCAGATAGGCGTGAGTGGACCAGGTGTTGAGGACAGGCCCGATTTCCGACATACCAAGCGGTAACAAGACAATGTAGGACCAATCAGCGGGTGTTCTCTGAAAGTGGATGGGATATGTGATCTCTCCAGACATGGAGATGTGGCTAGCGGGAGAACCAAAAAAGCGGACTCACCCAGGCCTTTCGTACATAGTTGGTAGACCAGTCTACTATTCTTGCCATATGGCAGGCCCAATAGTAGCGATTGATGTCTGGTAATCCAATACCTCCCTTATCTTTGGCCATTGTAAGTTGCTCAAAACTGATTCTGGGACGTTTATTGCACCATAAAAAAGAGGTGCCTAGTTAGGGAGCCTGATTGGGACAGTTTGCATAAGGTACAATAGCCGGGTGAGCACATTCATCTTGAGGATTGCTGCCCTTCCCAACCATGAAAAGATTGGTTTGTCCCACTTCTGTAGATCTTTAGTTACATTGTGTAGAATAGGTAGGAAGTTTCTTGCATATAATTCTGAGAGGTGGATGGTAATTGAATCCCTAAGTAAGTGATGGCTTCAAACTGCCATATGAAAGGGAAATTTGCCCGTGCTTGTCTGACTAATTCTGGGGGTAAGATGACATTTGAGTGCATGGGATTTATTGAAGGTAATTTTGAAGTTAGCGGTATACGGAAAAGTTTTGAAGTCTTGAAGTAGATTAGGGAGAGTGGTGTGTGGGTCTGTGAGGAAGAGTAATATGTCGTCAGTGAAAGCTGCTATTTTGTGCAGTTTGTCTTTTACCATAATTCCTCTAATATTTTCATTCATTTGCATGTGTTGCAGGAAGGGTTCCAGTGTGAGGACAAATAGGAGGGGAGACAACGGACACCCTTGTCTAGTTCTGTTACTGATGGAGAAGGCTTCCGACATGAGACCCTTGACTCTTACTTTGGATGTTGGTGTGGCATATAAAGACATGATAAAGTTAAGGCGCAGAGGAAGGCCAAGTCTAACCAGTACCACTTCCATATAGTCCCATGCCAACCTATCAAAAGCCTTATCCGCATCAAGAGAAAGAAAGAAGCCAGGTTGTTTCGATTGTGTCAACCAGTGATGTATGTTTAGAGCTCGTACTGTCATACTTATCTCTTGCCTCTATACCTGGAACAAACACAACCTGGTCAGTGGATATGGTGGATTCAATGATGTTTAAGAGGCGGTTCGTGAATATTTTTGGGAAGATTTTTAGATCTACGTTCAATAGGGAAATTGGGCGATAGTTGGCCGTCGATGTCATATCCTTGTCTTCTTTTGGTATGAGTGTGATATGGGCTTCAGAAAGAAATCTTATGGGCTGTCCCGGGGTGTCTAATGAATTAAATGCATTTAAGAATGGTTGTGCAAGAATCTCCATAAAAGATTTATAGTAAGTTGTCATAAACCCATTCGGGCCTAGGCTCTTGCCTGATTTTCATTGTACGATGGCCTTTTGGAGTTCTGCAAGTGTCAGTGCCCTATCTAGTTCACTTGCTTTTGATCGAGAAATAGGTTTGGGAAGGTATTGTGATAGAAAGCCTGGATAATGTCCGTACGTGATCTATTATCGCCTGTTGGCCGTGGAGCTTGTAGGAGGTTATAAAGGAATGTATAGTAATTTTTCAAATTCCGCTGCTATGTCCAAGAATGTTTTAAGTATTCGACCTTGCTGGGTATAGATTTGGTGAATAGTGTGAGCTGCTTTTTTTGCTTGCAAAGCCCTAGCTAGGAATGTACCACTTTTGTTCCCGTGTTCGTAGAACAGTTTTTGAGATAAAGCAAAGTTACGCTTGGTTTTCCTTTCCACTTCTTCCAGTAGTTGTTTACGTGCAGATACTAGTTCAGCATTAATTGTCAAAGCCTGTTTATGTTTATGGGAGCATTCTAATTGACATACTTTCTGGAGTGACAAGTTAAAAGACGCCTGTGACGCGCACTTTTGAGAGGCCGTGATTGCAAGTAGAAGCCCATGTGTCACACATTTATGTGCTTCCCATTGGGTGAGTGGGGTAGTTTCTGTGGATATATTTTCCTGAAAGTAGTTAAGTAGACACTCACGAATTTGGAGAGTCTCGGATGGATCTGTAAGAAGGAACGGGTCAAGTCGCCAAGTTTTGGGAGTGATTAGGCATCTGGGAGATATATGGTCATAGTAATGGGGTGATGATCTAAAAGGATCATTGGTTCAATGGAAGCCAACTTTAAGGTAGGGAGATCTTTTTGCGAGAGAAAGAGATAATCAATTCAAGAATAGCGATTATGAGGATTAGAAAAGAATGTGAAATCTTTGTCAGACGGGTGTAAAGTACGCCATGTGTCATACAGGAGGAGGTCTGTAAGTTCCAGTTTGATTTGTTTAAGTGCTCAAAATGTTTTCGAAGATGTACCCGTCGAGGTGCCTTCCAAGGGGTTTTAGGCCACATTAAAGTCACCACCCAAAATCCGGATGCCCGATTGGAAAGTTGTTAATGCTTTTGAGATTTTATGGAAGAAGCTGACTTGTACCGTATTGGGGCTGTATATGTTAGCCAATGTGATTGGCCTGTTATGGAGGAGACATTTAAGGAAGAGGAACTGACAGACTGAGTCCTCAAGAGAATCAGTAATTGTAAGCAGGAGTCTCTTAGGAATTAAAATGGATACACATTTTGCTTTCACCTCTGTGCTGACTGCATGGTATACGGTCAGGTACATTGCGTTGGAAAATTTAGGGACATGGTCAGTGCAAAAGTGAGTTTCCTGAATAAGTGAGTTTCCTGAATAAAGAGCACGTCTGCTCGTAAGCTTTTCACATACGGGTGAA
This sequence comes from Staurois parvus, assembly GCF_062004578.1. NCBI lineage: Eukaryota > Metazoa > Chordata > Amphibia > Anura > Ranidae > Staurois > Staurois parvus. The sequence goes on from NW_028317802.1 coordinate 17,298,106, forward strand.
ACTCGAAAAATTTGAATATCGTGCAAAAGTTCATTTATTTCAGTAATGCAACTTAAAAGGTGAAACTAATCTATGAGACAGACTCATTACATGCAAAGCAAGATAGTTCAAGCCGTGATTTGTCATAATTGTGGTGATTATGGCTTACAGCTCATAAAAACCCCAAATCCACAATCTCATAAAATTAGAATATTACATGCAATCAATAAAACGAGGATTGTACATAGAACAATATCGAACCTCTGAAAAGTATAAGCATGCATATGTACTCAGTACTTGGTTTGGGCCCCTTTTGCAGCAATTAATGCCTCAATGTGGCATGGCATGGAAGCTATCAGCCTGTGGCACTGCTGAGGTGTTATGGAAGACCGGGATGCTTCAATAGCAGCCTTCAGCTCTTCTGCATTGTTCGGTCTCATGTCTCTCATATTTCTCTTGGCAATGCCCCATAGATTCTCTATGCGGTTCAGGTCAGGCGAGTTTGCTGGCCAATCAAGCACAGTAATCCCACGGTCATTAAACCAGGTTTTGGTGCTTTTGGCAGTGTGGGCAGGTGCCAAGTCCTGCTGAAAAATTAAGTCAGCATCCCCATAAAGCTATCTCAATCTCAATAGGTGACTCCTGGGGTCTTCCAAGTAGATCATTAAAAATGGTTAGGACCGTGTGAGATAACTGACCTGCCTCAATCACATCAGGTATGCCACGCACCCTTAAGTTGTGACGCCTTCCCCTGTTGTCCAGGTCTTCAATATGATGATTAATCTCACGCAGATGAGTGACATGTGTATCTACCAGCTGGTGACTGTCATGTAGGGCAAGATCCTGTGTGATTATTTTGTCCTCCACTACTTTTAGCCTTTGTGCCACTGCCTGCAGGTCAATGTGTAAATATGCAATTGCTGCAGAGAGGGTCTCTTTAATATCCAGTGCCACTGCTTTAAGATCCCCCATAGTGGGAGGGGATCCTACCGATTGAGGTGCAGTGGCAGCTGGGGTCTTGTTGCGAGAGCGGGATGCTCTGTGTGCAGAGTGGGAGAAGGCAGCAGGGGAGGAGGCCACACTGTGATCCAGGGCCTGGGACCATAATAGCTCCGGGATACTGCGGCTTAACTGACCGCTCGTCAGGTGGAGGACCGCGATCGTGGGACGGAGGCTTTCCTATCCGCATTCCCCATGGTGATGTCGGCTCTACCTGCTTCTATCAGTAGCTGTGCTCTCCGTGTGTTGGAGCTGCAGGGATCAGGCGGCCATCGTCCTCCGGGCTCAAGCCACACACCCCCTTCATATGCTTTTCAGGTTTTTCTCCACAAATATACTTCCTGAGCCTTCAATAGCTCTCCCTAACAATTGACCCTTGAATCTGGCTTTTAGTCAGTTCAAACTATTGCTGCAGGTTACTACTGCTGCCAAACAAACCAATGCAAATGAGTGGAAGTCTCCCACTCTTAGTATAACTGAAATTAAGAATAGAGTTACTCAGGCCATGATCCATGCTGAAGCTGAAGCTGCCTATCTGAGCTCATCTCTCTCCTTATCTCACCTCTCACTTATCCAGCAATGGCTAACTAAGTAAATATCTTCTGTTTTAGAAGTCAGCAGTGCAGCATACTGTTCACCTTTTCCTGACATATTTTCTTTCCAGGCTTCAGAAAACAACACCACTGGATAATAAATAAAGCTGGGTACACATGGTCCAAATGTTGGCTGGTTCAGCAGGAACCAGCCAAAATTTGGACTGTGTGTACAGCTGTCCTTCTAACAGAAACTGGTCTAAGAACCAGCTTTTGTCAAAAAGACATGCTGAAAAACTGGAATCCAATCAGCACTCACAGCTGATGGCTGCAAATGCTGATTAGTGTGTTTTGGAGAGGGGAATCCCCCAGTCAGAACACAATTGCACTAACATCACTTGGCTAGTTCAGCAATCTCTCAGTTTTTTTTTTTTTCGATGAGCACCCAAAGGTTTGCTTTGAATAAATATAAAATTTGAGCAAAGTTTACTTCCAATGAGTTCTCATGTCACCTTAGTATAACAAGCAATATTAAACTGAGCATTTAAACAAATATAATTACACTAAAAATAAATACCGGTAAATACATTTAAAAAAGTCAAACTGACTGTGCTGTGTTGTCCTTCCCATGAAACCCACTGAGGAAATAAAGCAAACACTGCTTAGAGGTGAGATAAATGTTCTTGAAATAGCCATGACATTAATTCAGAAAACATAATGAAAATGTTGTCAAAATGTTGTCAAATGATGCATTGGTAGACGATCTGCACATGTGCGTTCCCTTTCTTGTTAGTACAGTTGCATCATATGTGTCTGTTATCTTTAGTGATGTCCTCATGTAGCTAAATAGCAATGAGAATCTCTTGATTTGACTGCTAATTCCTTGATTGAGTAAATAACTGTATTGCAAAGATATGTTTTACAATGGGATTTTATGTTGTAAATTGTTAAGAAAGAGGCAAAGTGTTTAATTTCTCCTTGGGAATTTGACAGATGACACTAATGAAAGATATCAAGACAAAAAAAAGCCGAGTCAAAAACCAAATGAAAATTCTTGTTGATTGTAGAATCATCTGTTTTTCGCATCAATAGTGAACAAGCTGCGGTACCCGATTTCCGTGCCGCAAACAAGTTCCTGATCCAACTTGCTGTATTTTTTTTTTTAGAGTAACTAAATAAATGACGCACAAGTGTATGAACTATTTCCATTTTTCAACAACAGAAAGTAAAATTTTCTACTCATCTATGGCTGTCCTAAGTATTCAAACTAATAAGGCAGAGAATATGGCACATGATATATTAAAGTGAACCTGTGCCTAGATAATGCCACTAAAGTATAACATATACAGGTGAAACTCAAAAAATTAGAATATCATGCAAAAGTTCATTTATTTCAGTAATGCAACTTCAATGGTGAAACTAATATATGAGATAGATTCATTACATGCAAAGCAAGATAGTTCAAGCCGTGATTGTCATAATTGTGATGATTATGGCATACAGCTCATGAAATTCCCAAATCCACAATCTCAGAAAATTAGAATATTACATGCAATCAATAAAACAAGGATTGTACATAGAACAATATCAGACCTCTGAAAAGTATACTGAAAAGCATGCATATGTACTCAGTACTTGGTTTGGGCCCCTTTTGCAGCAATTACTGCCTCAATGCGGCGTGGCATGGAAGCTATCAGCCTGTGGCACTGCTGAGGTGTTATGGAAGACCAGGATGCTTCAATAGCGGCCTTCAGCTCTTCTGCATTGTTCGGTCTCATGTCTCTCATCTTTCTCTTGGCAATGCCCCATAGATTCTCTTTGGGGTTCAGATCAGGCGAGTTTGCTGGCCAATCAAGCACAGTAATCCCATGGTCATTGAACCAGGTTTTGGTGCTTTTGGCAGTGTGGGCAGGTGTTAAGTCCTGCTGGAAAATTTAAGTCAGCATCCCCATAAAGCTTGTCTGTGGAAGGAAGCATTAAGTGCTCCAAAATCTCCTGGTAGACGGCTGCGTTGACCCTGGACTTAATGAAGCACAGTGGACCAACACTAACAGATGACATGGCTCCCCAAATCAACACAGACTGTGGAAACTTCACACTGGACTTCAAGCATCTTGCAGTGTGTGCCTCTCCATTCTTCCTCCATACTCTGGGTCCTTGGTTTCCAAATGAGATGCAAAAGTTGCTCTCATCAGAAAAGAGGACTTTGGACCACTGAGCAACAGACCAGGTCTGTCTTTCTTTAGCCCAGGTAAGACACTTCTGGCGTTGTTTGTTGTTCAGGAGCGGCTTGACAAGAGGAATACGACATTTGAAGCCCACGTCCAAAGTCCATCTATGTGTGGTGGCTCATGATGCACTGACTCCAGCCTCAGTCCACTCCTTGTGAAAGTCCCCAACACTTTTGAATGGCCTTTTCCTGACAATCCTCTCCAGGCTGCGGTCATCCCTGGTGCTTGTGCACCTTTTTCTTCCACACTTTTCCCTTCCACATAACTTTCTATTAACGTGCTTTGATACAGGACTTTGGGAACATCCAACTTCTATTGCAATTACCTTTTTGAGGCTTTCCTCCCTTATGGAGGGTATCAATGATGGTTTTCTGCAAAACTGTCAGGTCAGCAGTCTTTCCCGTGATTGTGATTCCTACTGAACCAGACTGAGAGACCATTTAAAGGCTCAGGAACCCTTTGCAGGTGTTATGGCTTAATTAGCTGATTAGAGTGGGACACTTTGAGCCTAGAATATTGCACCTTTTCACAATATTCTAATTTTCTGAGATTGTGGATTTGGGGTTTTCATGAGCTGTAAGCCATAATCATCACAATTATGACAAATCACATCTTGAACTATCTTGCTTTGCATGTAATGAGTGTATCTCGTATATTAGTTTCACCTTTTAAGTTGCATTACTGAAATAAATGAACTTTTGCACGATATTCTAACTTTTCTAGTTTCACCTGTAAACCCCTTCTTCTTGCACCAGTTTCTCAGCCATTTTTTCAGCATTCTAAGCTCCTGCTGCCTCTCTGGTATGGCTTGCGGCATAGGGTATATTTCTGAAAAAATACCACCTTGGAGGTCCTTTTCTTTAACCCCTTTGTGCCGGCGCCTGTTATTCTTACTGAACTAGACTGAGAGACCATTTAAAGGCTCAGGAACCCTTTGCAGGTGTTATGGCTTAATTAGCAGATTAGTGGGACACTTTTAGCCTAGAATATTGCACCTTTTCACAATATTCTAATTTTCTGAGATTGTGGATTTGGGGTTTTCATGAGCTGTAAGCCATAATCATCACAATTATGACAAACTATCACCTTTTAAGTTGCATTACTGAAATACATGAACTTTTGCACAATATTCTAATTTTTTGAGTTTCACCTGTACTGAACAAGCAACAAATCCTGATCAATCTCTGTATCAATAAGGTTTGTGAAGAAATTCATTTTCAAACTTCATAACACAGGCTTTGTGGTTTTCCAGCAAAAGCAGATCTTGGTAGCTTGCCAGCCCTCTAATGTAGACACACAGCTGGTGGCACTAAGCTGTTAACCACCTTAGGACTGCCCTATAACAGTTTTGCTGCTACAGTGTGCCCCTCCTGTGCAAAATCCACACACATGATTTTGCACTTTCGCCAGAGGGGGCACGCGCATTCCGCCAGCAGCTTGGTCCTTCTGTGAAGACGCACAGCAGAAGCCAATGTTATCCTTTCGATGAAGGACATCAATGTCAATCAGCTTGCGTTATCTGTATATGGTTTATTCAGCATATACGATGTACATCGGACCACAAACAAGATGCAGTGTGGTGGTTATTTGGTTAGAACATCCACTTTTTATTCACATATTTTAGCAGACTATCTATGGCCACATGTTCAGGGAGAATGAGTGGGTGAGTGTCTGTCCCTGCCAAACATCCATTTGCTGGCATAAAGAACAGAGCTCTGCCTTTGTAAACAAGGCAGAACTCTGTTCTGACATGTGGGGAGTGAAAGGTCATGTGTCCCTGTGAAGCTGGGAACACGATTTTTCACTTCCCATAGTACCAGTGACACCTAGTGTATATAAATCACATAGCTAGGCAAACACTTAACCCTTTGGTTGCTCTAGATGTTAACCCCTTCCTAAGTGTCATTATTACAGTGATCAGTGAATATTTTTAGCACTGATCACTGTATTATTGTCACTGGTTCCCACAAAAGTGTCAGTATATAAATATCGGCCGCAATATTGAAATTCCGCTATAAGTTGCTGATCGCTGCCATTACTAATATTAAAAAAAAATTACATTATATATACACCACCATTTGTAGATGCTATAACTATTGCACAAATTAATCAATATGCACTTATTGGGAATTTTTCTACCAAAAATATGTAGCAAAATACATTTTGGCCTGAATTTATGAAGAAATTAGATTTTTTAAATCTTTTTATTGGATATGTTTTATAGCAGAAAATATAAAATGTTGGATTTTTTAAAAAATTGTCTGTCTTTTTTTTGTTTATAGCACAAAAAGTAAAAAATGCAAAGGTGATCAAATACCACCAAAATAATGCTCTATTTGTGGGAAAAAGGGACATAAGTTTCATTTATGTACAGTGTTGTATGACCACACAACTGTCAGTTAAAGTAATGTAGCTCTGTATCGGCCAGATCAGAAAGGTAGTAAATCTTCCAGACTTCAAGTGGTTAAAAACCAACTGAAACCCAAGTCTAGAGTGTTTGTTGTGATCAGTGAAAAGAAATACCTTCATGTTAAAAGCAGCTAAAAAGGCTTTGAAGGCCTTAACCTGTTTAACTCCTTCGCTACCAGAACAGCTTTTGCTTTTTTTTTATTTTTGCACACATGTTCAAAATTCATTTTAGGCCTGAAGATTGCATAAACCCCCAAAACATTATGAATTTTATGAAAGCAAACACCCTAGAGAATAAAATAGTGGTAGTTCCAATTTTTATGTCACATGACATTACCGCACAGGTCTAGGAAATACAAAATTTCAGAAAAATGTTAATTTTAGGGTGCACAAGCACAAAAAAATTACGTTTTTTTGTAAAATATAAAAGATGAGGTTGCACCAAGTAAATAGATACCCCACAAACCCTACATTTACGTGCACCTGTGAAATGGCAGAAAACTTCAGTACCCCATATTTTTTATAGACAATGCTTTAAATCCCCCTATAGGTCAATAGTTTAATGTCAAGGAGGAGGTCTGAGGTTCCTGTGTGCCTTGCTGGATTGAAAGGGGGCTCAGGTTAGTATTAGGATGGGCTGTGAGGGGAGCAGCACACAGGAGGTTCTTTTTTAACTTCTTGCATAGAATGCATGAAGGCAAAAAACCTTCAGCCTCTACAACCACTTTAAAATCTCTATCAAACTAACTCTTGTATAGGGATAAATGTGATCCTTACTATATCCTACATCATAACAGTACATCTTAATGAAAGGACAGTAATAAAAATGTTCAAATATGTTATAAGTATATGAGTGTCTTGGAGTAAAGTCCATTACACTAGTAATAGCTATTTTTATTATGCGTATATAGATATATCCAATTATAAGTTAATATATATGTCTTAATATAAATTGTATTTTTCTATTTGTAATAAGCAGCTAGAATGGCATTTTTAATAATTTGTGTTCCACTATACATCACAGGTGTTGTAAACTGATAAGCTATGATGTGCTAAAGAAACCCTATAAAAATGGGAACTGAATCAACTTAATCAGAGCACTAGGAGGCCAGAGGGCGTGCTCCCATACAGCTGTATCTTCACCAATAAATATGTAATTCGGAGCTCTCGTCCTGACAGGTTGATTATTTCAGGTTGAAACCTCAAAATTGCATACTCACTCTCTGAGGCTTTAGTCTTGCTTTCTGTCCCAGTGGCAATATTGTGACCTGAACAGAAACTTTTGAAAATCTCCAATAAGACAGAAAAAAGGGGACACTGGTTGCAGCCTTTGCTTAAACTGCTAGAAACTTTTTTTTTTTTTTCACTGCTGTCTCTGTTTATGATTGCCCCTCACTTCATATCTTTGTAACACTTTGTCAACTGAACAAGAAGGGAAAATAAATCTTTGAAATGGGGCCACAGAGAGCAGCGCAAATAGACATAAGATCTAACTCTTCTACACTTTGTCCAAACCAAAACAAAAAATTGCTGAAGATAAACTTAAAGCAGCGTTCCACTCACTCTGTCAAAAAATAAAACAAAAAATTGCTGAAGATAAACTTAAAGCAGCGTTACACTCACTCTGTCAAAAAATAAAAGTCAGCAGCTACAAAAACTTTAGTTGCTGACTTTTAAATAATAGCCACTTACCTGTCCCTTGGTCCCGCGTGTGTGTCCCCCACAGCCCGTTTCACCAGCCATCCTGGATTCCAGGAGGCCAGCATCTTCACTGTGGGCACCCGGCAGTGATAGGTTGCGGCTTCACAGCCGGGTACCCACTGCGCATGCTCGAGTAGCACTGCGCTTCATGAATGGTCCTGTAGTCTTCTGGGACCTGTCACGTGTCCCAAAAGAGTACAGGGAGGAAACCTTCCACTTCCAATCACCTAGGAGATCGGACCGGAAGTGGGAGCGGGTACCTGTCACATTCAGGTACACGCTCCCCCCCCCCTCCCGTAGGTGCCAATCCTTAATGGGGAGCAGGGGAACAGTCCTTAAAGTGGAACTTCCCCATTTGGGTGAAGCTCCTCTTTAAGGGCCCTTTTCATATCTACAGCATATGTTTTAAAGCTAATATGCTGTAAAATGTATATTTTAACTATGTGGCATTGCAACACACAGCAAATCACACACGCTTATCACACAGCAAGTCCAAGCCTTATCCTAAATGGTTTATCTACCCTAATTAAGGTCCATTGTTTGGAAGATCCTTAACTGCTGTTTTGGTGATCTGGAGGAGGATTCAAGTGACCGGCTTTCTGGATTTTTTAACAATGCGTGATTGACCACTCTTAACAAGAGGTCATGCCTTTCTGGTAAGCCTTCTGTAGTAGTGGTTGGTGACACGACAACTGTCCTTGGTTTTCTTTTGTTTCATCACAGCTTCTTGGACTTTTATTTTCTTTTATATTTGGATGGACTATTTTTTTTAGACATTTTTTACTGTTTTCTTATGATTATTTGTAACTACTGTATTTAAGCACTGCACTTTCATGTATTTAGTGAGGAGAGGACTGCCGATAACAGGAATTTCCTTGTATACATGTGGTCAGCTGTGATTGGACACAGCTGATCACATGATAGAGCCTGTGTTATCGGCTCTTTACTGCGATTGGTGATCTGCTGTGTCCCAGGGACACAGCGCACCACCGATTGCTGCGCCGCACATTCCCAGGGGCGTGAATGAGCATTTAGAGTGGGAGGACATCATATGGCATCCTCCCAGAATGGGAGAGCCACCGCCTGCCCGTCATTTCCTTATATAGTGGGTGGGAGGTGGCTAAAAATAAATGAAGATATCCTATTTACAGGCATAGTGATGATGCATCTGCTCTGAAAATACATATACATATTTTGTCACTGTAAAGTAAAAGTAATTTTTGTTTTCTTCTGAAAATTCATCTAATTTTTTTTTTTAAGTTTCTTAGTAGAAGTAAAGAAAAGATAATAGATTGGTTGCTAATGACATAGAACTGTGGGGTTGAACTTAAAACTTGAGAGTGCAAAATCTGGTGCAGCTCTGCATAGTAGCCAATCAGCTTCTAACTTCAGCTTATTCAATAAAGCTTTGACTAAAGTCTGATTGTTCCTATACAGAGCTGAATCAGATTTTGCACTCTCCAGTTTTAGTAAATCAACCCCTGAGTGGTTTAGCAGCACACTTAGCATGCCACACAATTCCAAAAATCTTGTATACACAGGTTGTGTTTAACACGTTTGGTCCCTCTGCCCCGCTGCTATCTCTCACTTGTTAGAAATATCCAGCCCTTAAAACGAAGGGCAGGAGCAGCACTGGCATATATTGCTGTAAAAAAAAAAGGTCATCTGATGTATTGTTTATCAACACTGTTCAGACACAAAATAGAAAGATACAAAATAACATTGTTACTTTGAATATACTCTGCTTACACAGTTCAGCCCTAATTAACTCATTCTCCCTTCAATTATTATTTTCCTTTTGTTTTTTATCTCTATTTTATTACCCAGTAATATTCACATTTTCCTCATTTTTATTTATTTTATTTTTTTAGTGCAGCATTTAAAAAAGGCAATAAAGTAAAACTAAAATCTTGTGTTTCATTTAAAATTATGATTCTGGTACAAAACACTACAACATTTACAAACAGAACAAACTATAAAATACCATTTTTGTTTTTTACCTACACTAACACTATTTTTTAAAATAAACACTGTTCAAAAAAAAAACAAAGCTAAAAAAACTATTTTTTTTTAAGTCTTTGTTGAAGGATTGCATAAATGAAGAAAACAAGGTAATGTCGCAAAGTAGCCATGTTTGTCCTTAAAAAATATGTATTACTTTGATATTTTAAGTAATAACATACAGAAGTTATTGTCCATAGTATAAGTGTAAAATGTATTCTGTCCATAGGGGGTGTACAGGTGTAAGAACTGAAGTAATTAAAGAAAAAGGAGATTAATGCCCATATAGCACTAAAAGAAAACTGTCAGTAACAGTGTACTGTACATATTGAGGGAAAAGAAGAAAGATATTAGTTCAAACAGGAATTTTTATGGAGCTCCTGTCTGGCTGTGGCACACAGAAATCACCTATTACCTTTGTAATAAAGTTTCCAAATAGAATGTTGTGTAAAATATGGCTTTAAAGATAAATAAATCACCAAAAAATTTAATATATTGCAGCTTATCAACACTTAGATGTGGTGGATGCATTATTCTGATATTTTTAGGCTATGAACTTTTTTGGCAAATACAGAAAATAGCTTTAAATCTTGCTGGAAATGTCCTTGTCACCGTGGAGCTGGATAAAAAGCAAAACAACTTTTGTAATGAAAATGAATAAAAGGCAGACATGTTTGTAGTCCAATCTAGGTGGCAACCATGGCTCTTTCTATAGATACAACATAGGAAACAGAGACAGAAAGTAGTTTTTGCAAGATTACCAGGTGAAATTAAAGTGAAAAAATCTAGGAAAAAAATAAAACTAATACAGTCACCACATCAAACTGAAATATATTACATTTTTGTTTTGGGGTTTAGGCATGATTTAATTCTCATTTGATGTTATGTGTTAATAAAGGTATCCATAGTTATAGTCATACTAAAATGTCCAAGAAGAAAGACAATAGAGTAAGCACATTTTGGTTCATGGCTAAAGATCAAGAACATAACATCTTACTGGTTGATGAAGCAAATGTTTCATTTATCACTTTCTGACCATCTTCTGGAAAGTATAACTGTTTAATCAAATAAGATTTACCTATTTTCTCAAAAAAGAATTTTACATAAGCTGAAGTGGGGTTTTTTTATGTATACAGCCACATTACCATGCATCCTAAATGCTTTATTGTTCATATCAGTTTACTAATACAAATATGTACAAGGAATACACAAAAGGCAATTTTTGTACAACCAAATTTAAATTAAACAAACTTCTCTAGCTAACAAAAAATCTTCCAAATACGTACATCTATTATTCTCCAATATCCAGAAAATGGATTTTGCAGTTTCTTCATTCTGAAGTTTTAACACATATAGGGAATGTTATTCTTGAAAACTTGACCTTTAGCTTGTTCTCTGAGTGAGTCTTTTGCTGTTCGTCTTACTGTTTAGTTTTCACATCTACTCAGAGCTACAGTTAAATGCTTCTTTTGTTGATCTTTCTTTACAGTGCTGACATTTCAAAACTGCCTCACCTCTATACTATTTCAGATGATTGAAATATGCCTTGGCCACTTTTACTTGATTTTTTGCTCGTACAAAACTGGAAAATTTATATGTATATACTAAAGTTAATTAAAGAAGGCCCTAGGCTAAATGTGGAATAAAAACATAAATATGCAATATAAAATTACAGCCTGAGACATTATTGAGGAGAAAAAATAATGCTCTGAAAAACTGGCATCTGGCCAGAAAGGATCCTCTCTATTAGTTTTCAGATCTTTTTCATAACAACGCTCATTATACATAATCCATTTCAATCCACAATGGATACATTTTCATTGTGGGTGTGGCCTACTCAGCTGAGGTATTTAAATGTAAAATGTTTGGAGGAAATCATAACAAGGACCAAGACATCAGACTATTTGGGCATACAGTCTACACAGAGTTAATATAAATATATGTAGATACAAGCAAATAGATTACATTTTACAGTTGTGGCCAAAATTATTCAACCCCCACTGAAATTGAGTGTTTTGGCCAGTTTGACATTGCTTTTGATCATTCAGTCATCTTGCTTACATTTACATTAAAGAGGCACTTGTAGGTCAGACAAATATAACATAACAGTTATAATGAAATAACCACAAATGTCTTTTCTGTGCTCACAGCATTATCAGTTTTATTCAACCCCCAAGTGACATTCAATCTTAGTACTTAGTACAGCATCCTTTTACAGTTATAACAGCTTTTAAACGTGAAGCATAGCTTGACACAAGTGTCTTGCAGCGATCTACGGGTATCTTCGCCCATTCTTCATGGGCAAAGGCCTCCAGTTCAGTCACATTCTTAGGCTTGCGCACTGCAACTGCTTTCTTTAAGTCCCACCAGAGGTTCTCAATCGGATTTAAGTCTGGTGACTGCGATGGCCACTCCAAAATGTTCCAGCCTTTCCTCTGCAACCATGCTCTAGTGGACTTGGAGGTATGCTTGGGATCATTGTCCTGTTGAAAGGTCCAACGTCTCCCAAGCCTCAGGTGTGTGACGGACTGCATCACGTTTCCATCCAATATCTCCTGGTACTGAAGAGAATTCATGGTACCTTGCACACGCTGAAGCTTCCCTGTACCTGCAGAAGCAAAACAGCCCCAAAGCATGATTGACCCTCCACCATGCTTCACAGTAGGCAAGGTGTTCTTTTCATCATAGGCCTTGTTCTTCCTCCTCCAAACATAGCGTTGATCCATGGGCCCAAACAGTTCTAATTTTGTTTCATCAGTCCACAGAACACTATCCCACAACTTTTGTGGTTTGTCCACATGGCTTTTGGCATACTGCAGTCGACTCTTCTTATTCTTTGGAGACAGCAAGGGGGTACGCCTGGGAGTTCTGGCACGGAGGCCTTCATTACGCAGTGTGCGTCTTATTGTCTGGGCTGAAACTTCTGTACCCACATCTGACAAATCTTTTCTCAGTTCCTCAGCAGTCACACGGGGACTTCTCTCCACTCTACGCTTCAGGTAGCGCACAGCAGTCGAAGTCAGCATCTTCTTTCTGCCACGACCAGGTAGCGTTTCAACAGTGCCCTTTGCCTTGAATTTGCGAATGATGCTTCCTAAGGTGTCTCTTGGTATGTTTAACATCTTTGCAATCTTCTTATAGCCATTGCCCTTCCTGTGAAGAGAAATCACCTCTTCTCTTGTCTTCCTGGACCATTCTCTTGCCTTCACCATGTTTGTAACCACACCAGTAAATGTCTAGAAGGAGCTGAGTATCACAGTCATTTTAAAGCTGCCTAATTGGTGCTTATTATGCTTGATTGCTGCTCGGTGACATCCACAGGTGTTTTCAATACCTGATGGAAAGCACCTGTATGAACCTCTGTTCTTCAGAGTGGTAGTCTTTAAGGGGTTGAATAATTGTGGCAATGAAGAAACCACATAAGAACCATTTACTACTGTATTACATAAACAATTGATGTCATTTTAGTTGCATTTGGGTAGTTACAACGTCCTTGTAGGATTTGATTCTGAATACAATTCCAAATGTACACTATAGTCCCTAAACCCCTTTACAGCATTGGGGGTTGAATAATTTTGGCCACAACTGTAAGTAGGAAACCTTAAGCCTATGCCTAACTTGCTTCTCAATAATTGCTGCGTAGGGTTTTAGGGAAAGGAATTAGTTACTTTAAAATATGAATGATGTGCAACATTGAATGTTTTTTTATAAATCACCACATTTCTAAAAAAAAAAAAGATGTCTTAATTTTCCCTCCACTAATAAACTGAAAACATTGCTATTTTTGTTGATGCAATATTTTCTTCACTTTTATATTTATATACTTGAAAATCCAAGGATATTATCTCGGTGTGTGGCAGTGAACCTACTGGTGTGTGCTGTGAGAAAAAATAGTCAATCAATAAACTTTATTTACCAGGCAAATTTTCAAGAGCTCTGAGGTTTGCTTCAGTCACCAAACAAATCAAAGGTAGTTAAGAGCCTTGCAAAGTAGAGACTTGATTTGATTATTGCAGATACTCCCTCTACAGCACTGTTAATTGTATTCAATAACGTTGGCTTTCTTCCTTTGAGCGCCTTATGGTATAAAATTAATTAGCATTCAACAGGGGCTTAAAATCTCTTCTAGATATCTACATCTTAAGGTAAAAAAATAAAACTTAACCCATGCTTCTATCTGAGCTCTCAATGACCAATGTCCAAAATATCTAGGTAAATAGACCCCGATCTTTAATTCACCTATGCAGAATAAAGTAATAATACCGTAACACTCATGCCATATGTACATCAGCCAAGTAAGGCAGAAGGTTGTTCTGCAATGTTCAAGAATGGGAGGATATTTCAGTACATATTTGTTCTTGGTGAGACATTTGCACATTCATACCCAAACATAGGTGGTGTTTCATTAAAACAGAAAAAGAAAATCAAAAACAAAAAATACAGTTTTGTGAATAGAACTGTAAATAGTTGACCAGGACAATTAAGTCTCCTTTCAACAGTTTTTCTGTTGCACTCCTGAAGAATTAGCCCCATACTAGGAAAAATAAAAAATAAAAAGCATACTAGAAGTGTATCTGTACTCACTTTCAACAGTTTTTCTGTTGCACTCCTGAAGAATTAGCCCCATACTAGGAAAAATAAAAAATAAAAAGCATACTAGAAGTGTATCTGTACTCACTTTCAAAAGAGTCAAGTTAAAATGAAGCCATATGCAGCATAAATATATACACCTTACTGGTCCTATAATTCTATTTTTGAATCACTGCCCCCCTGCCTGCCCCATTCAGCTTGGGAAAAGTAGAATGTCAATGGAAGCTCTCCTCCCCTCAGTCAATACCCTTGATACTGATACATATGAGATCTCCCCCCTCCCTAAGTGGCTCTCTATTCACTTGTGAAGTCCACTGACAATGGTGCATTTACAAACATTTAAAAACCTTTTCACAGTAGTGTGCTCAATAATACTTGGACAGGCAGGAAAGAAAACCTGTGTAGGATACTAAATGCATATTCATTAAATCACTGTTAATTCACATGAAACAAAATTTCATGGTAGCACAGTACATGGCCATAATCTTCTCTAGACAGGCCAGTAAAGGCAAATTTACCTTGTGGTTTGCTGCCCTAAAAGGGAAGGCAAAATGGTGGCATAGAACATTTCCTGAGCTGCAGCTCATAGTACAAGCTAAACCCACAATTTAAAATAAATCAATCACCTTTTCCAATCATTTACTAAGCTCTGAGGCAACTTACATCAATCTATTCATAAAGAAGGCCAGTAGTCCCTAAATTATGCACACAGTACTTGATCAGGTTTAAATGAAAAGTATGGACTTTTGAAAAACAATTCTACTCACCTAGGTGAATGCAGCATTGATCCGATGCTGCATCTGTCCCTCGTCAGCTCTACAGTGAGCAATGAACATTCAAACAACGCTGATCGCTCAAGTCTACCCCTCTGCTCTAATCAGAAAGCTATGACTGTCAGTCTTGGGGTCTCTGCTCTGCCCCTCCAGTGCTCATTGGAGAGATGGGCCATGGAGGAGGTGGGAGGGGCTGGCTCAGGCTCTTGGCAGATCACTGTGGGGCTGAGCCAAGTGCCGGTTGAGGCTTCTGGGTGGATCACGATCATATGGTCGGGATCTTTTCAGAACTGTCTCTGTGACGTCAGCCACGCTTTAACCCTCTGTTGGTTGCAAAAGGGTGAAGAACAAACTTAACTCCTGTGACCTACAGGAGAAGCATAGCCAAAATAGCTGTAGCTATACTTCTCCTTTAATGATAGGCTTATATAAAATCAAAGCAGTAAAATGTACATAATCATAATGTGGGACCATAGTTCCCTTCCACATGTATACATTGTAGGTTTAGTACTACAAAAGGAGTAGCAATGTCCTATAGGCTTATGACGTTGAAGCTATACTAAGATAAAATAGGCCTTGTCAGTAATTAGACCTTATAGGCAATGATCACATCCATATAATATAGATGTCACAAAGTCCTTTACATGAAAGAAAGATAATGTGGATGATTGTGCACATATTAAATACTCCATAGAGTATACAGTGTGTATATTTATCACCAAAAAAATTTTCCTTATTACATTAATATAGACGTCTTTAGACCAATCAAATTGCAGATTGAAGCAAACGGAGCTATTTACAAAAGTTTCCTTACCAGTCTCTTAGTCCCACTTTATGCAAATATTCAAGATAGCAAGCTGCTGTAATCAGCTTAGGGACACAACAAGACATAACAGTCCTATGGTCTTCCATGTATGGGATAGGCTGTAGCCACCAGCAGTGATCAGGAAAAAAAAACCTCAGGACTCATTGTACTGAAGTCAATTTATAGATCGACTTCAGTAAAAATAGCCTGCTCATAGATGGATTGAAATTCAGCTGGTTCCTGCTGAACCAGTTAAATTTTCAATCCATTTATGGCTGGCTTATGAACTAGACAAAAAGTATCAAGTAATCCATTAATACTTTAGGGAGATCCCCATGATAGCTAATGACTGATGCTGTGCAAGTTCAAGGGAGGGAGCATTATCATGCCCCTTAATTGGCCATACCTGGCCTTGTTAGACACCTATTATACATAGTTAGTCTGGCTGAAAAAAGACAAAAGTCCATCCAGTTCAACCATTATTCAAGGTGTCCTCCAGGCTGCAAGCTACCCACCGTTATTTCCAGTCCAAAAGAATGGAAGGGCTTAGTACAAGATCATGGCAAATGCCAAAGGCCAAGTGTGGCCAGGTGCATGCACTTCACTGCTCATAATGCCCCCCACTGCTAAGGCAACACAGACTGGCATCAGCCAACACAGGAATCACACTCAAGCAGAGGAGGCACATGTGACACCCATTCAGAGTAGAAGAATGGCTCCAGTGCAACATAGCTGGATCAGGTTGCAGGGTCAGTTCTAACACTCTTGGATGGTGGGAGGGAACTGCATCACACACTGTCAAAACACAATACAAAAAATAAATTGACATTGAGCATATATATTATGAAAAATAACCACAATTTCCCAGAAAATGTAATGGCTAGCTTGGCATGCCATATCTGGGCTAATACATGCAGTACATGTGTTAATAACAAAGTAGTGATGGATTGGTATATACAAAACAGGATAAAAGTATGTCATACTAGACCGAAGATATCCAATGAGATACATATTATAATGGCTAGATTGACAAACTGTGTCTAGGCTAATACATATTCTGATGACAAAATAGTGATTGATTTATGTATACAAACCAAACAAACACATGTCATACTGGACCAAACCTAACCAACAGGATACATATAATAACCATTTTGACATACTGGGGGAGATTTACTAAAACGGGTGCACAAAGAATCTGGTGCAGCTGTGCATATTAACCAATCAGCTTCTAGGTTTTATTGTCAAAGCTTAATTGAATAAGCTGACGTTAAAAGCTGATTGGTTACTTCAAATGCACAGCTGCACCAGATTCTGTGTGCATCAGTTCTAGTAAATCTCCCTCATTGTGCCTGAGCTAATACAACAAAGTATAAAATTTAAAAAAAAAATGCCACATCCCTAAGTGTATATCAGTATGCAAAAAATGGTAGAATGGGACTTTTGAGGCACACCAATTATTCATAAAAAATACATTTTTATTTCATCCATATTTTGACAAAATACATCTTCAATTGCATATAAAATGTTGCAACAATTTAACACAAAAATATTTCATTCATATACTATATCAGATCCAAGGAGAAATATACAATAAAATGTCCCAACACATTTCCTGGACAAAGTCCATTTCTTCAGGAGCCAATATATGCACCAATATATTTTTGACAAGATGCTCTTGTAAAAATTACCCCACAGGGATCCTTGTAGACATGATAAAGTGCCATAAACTTAATTATTGGCACATTATAGTTATGTGTATATAGAATGCATCACAGTTACACATCATCAGATAGATAATGCAACCATGGTGTTTCAAAATACAAAGCATTCCTCACTGGGTAACAAGCAGGTGCTAATTTGTCCATGGACACTATGTGCACTCTCCACACCTGAAGGTGTCCTTAGGTCCATCCCAAATGTCAGTGTTTATAGTAAAATGACTTTTCACAAACTTATATTGTGGTGATAAGCCTCTATCCCAGGGCATGGCTTAACATATTTCTGAACTATTTTATCTAAGCTGAGCAAGTACCATAATTTCTTTAGAGCTTCATATACTTGGTGATGGTATGTATATCCAGTGATAAATTTGACAGTGTTGGCATCTAACTTAGATTGTGTGTTAAATAGGAGTTCAGAGAGTGATTTTTCCATTGCCTTCCTATAGACCTTTTTAGAGACTTTTTACTATAGCTCCATAAGAGTAACTGGTGCCTCTGGGCTGCTACCTCTTTCTGAAAATCGAATTCACTGGAAATGTTTCTTTTCATTCTTACGTATTGCCCATAGGGGGTACTGTTAATTAGTGTCTTAGGGTGGGAACTTTAAGCTTGCAGAATTATATTACCTGACGTTCTTTATGAAACATGGTCACTAATGTACCATATGATTGGGCCGAAACCTCCATATTTAGGACTGAAATTCTTTTCCAGGTATAGGTGTATGTAAACTTCAAATTAATTTTCCCACAAGTGTATGAAGCTGGACAGTTGCTCAAATGATTCTGTTCAAACCATGAGAATGGCATGCTCTGATGATCTCACCTCTGACAAAATGTATTGTGTGAAGCTAGGATACATAGATGCCAACATGGATGCAGGCCAGCTGTCTGATACCATTATATACAGCAGGATTTCAGATATTTCCTATTTGGGCACGTTTATTTGATCAGAATGTGAGTGTTTTTATTGTATTTATTAAAGACGTTTTAGAGGTTTTACACTATGGACTGCCATTTTTTGTGTTTGATTACATATCCCACATATACCAACTGGAGGATTACTGGAGAGTTCTATGTGCACTGACAGCAAAAGCTGCTAAAGTGGTTTCTTGCTTTGTAACATCATAAGCACATTTGACCACTCATTACATAGTGGTCATATAGCTCCGATAAGCTGCTTGTGCATGCACAGTAGTGGTGTGTTGCATACATGGATCGCTTGAATGGGCATATATTTTTTTCACCTTTTAGCACCAGTAAAGAATTTATATGGACATTTTTATTGTTGGTTGGACACTTATTTGTTTGCACTTGCAGTGTGTTCACTTTTTTTAATTTCTTTGACATTTGTTATCGTTAAGGGTCCATGCACACTAGGCAGCTGAAAAAAAATTCAGAACCCCTGGCAGAAAAAGCAACAGAAAAAACGCTCATAGTGGCTCTTATTGCATAAGAGTTTATGCACATTTATGAGCATTTGCCTCTATAAGCGTTTTTTCAAAAACATTTCCCTCTGCTCATTTTTTTTTACTATAATCTATCTATACTTAAAAATGCCGAACTCTCTCAAATGCTGCATTTATGAGCGTTAAGGCACATCAAACATAGCAAAAAATGGTCTGGTCATGAAGGGGGTAAAATCTTCCGGTGGGAAAATGGTTAAATTATATCTGCAAGTTTAAATTCTTAACTATAACCCTAGTCACCAGCATACCCTAAACAAGTTTCATTGAATTAACCTAACCCATGATCTGTAACAAACTTTAAACTAAGCATTGCGGTGTTTGTAATATGTAAGTATTACTTTGTAAGTAACCCTAAAAGATAAATTCACCTTCTGAAAAAACAATAAATGCACATTTTTATGAAGGTAACAAAATGAGCATTTATTTTTTTTTTCTAAGACACCTACAGAGCAATGCGCCCACGACCAGCAGATCGTGGGTGCAATATCAGGCTCCTGCAGGCTCTCAGGATATCTGTCTGCCCATAACTCTCATACAGACAGGCAGTTATAGTTAATTGAGAACTAAAAGCCATCATCCACAATGGCTGGCAGTACTTGTAGTTTATTCATTCACAGGAAACTGAGAATGAGTAATGCAGCCTCTGGGTTGAGCCTCGTGCGGACTTCCCTGTTTTCAAATTGTGACAGAGGGTGTAGATGTTCCCCTACCTGCTGTCACAGGGAGTGGGTGCGTGCTGAACATTTTACATGTTACACCCTAAATAATGTAACATGTTCAGAAAGGTGAACTTAGAATGAATGCATTTGTAATATCTATAGCATCATTCAGGTCTAAAGCTATATACACTGAGGAAAGACTGTGTCCCTTTTATACTGCTAAAGCGTAGAACAGATGTGCTGAATGTCAGGCGGCATCGTCCGGTTCAACAGAAACCAGCCGACATTTGGCCCGTGTGTAGGTCAAAAGGTCTTCCAATCATCTCTCAATCTGTGGTCTCAGCCAGTGGCTGAGAGGGCTGGCTGGAGTGTTCTGCCTCCCTGTCAGAACACAATAGAACAGTACAGTAGAAGAGATCACTGTACTAACATCTGATAGTTAGTACAGCGGCTCCTCCTGAGTTGTCAGGTTTTTTTTCATTCAGCCCAGTGGGTTGAACAATAAAAAACTAGAAGTGTGTACGTGGCTTAATTGCAAAAGTCACAGTACAGCTTAATCATTTATTGTGCCCCGTGTTCACCAATAATCATTTTTATATCATAGTACAATCTGATTAGCTGTATTTTCCAAGGGCATTGAGCAACATTAGTCATAGGATTAAGTGTGTTACCTTCTCCTAAAACACTTTCTACATTGATGTCTTCTTTACCCTAAACTGGTTGCTAAGGCCACTAATTTAACCATTATTACCTGATCAATAGCCAGATATCTCACAAATCAATAGAAGCTGTGGCAACGAGTGCTCTTTACCCACCCTAATTTGCATCAACCCTAAATAAAGAATGGGCACTATGACCACTACCACATTTTTCCAATGTTTCTGCCACCTCATATTTCTTGTCAAACTCCCTCTTCAAGTTTTAAGGAGATCTATAGTCACAGCATACACTTTAATTTTTTACCATCAGCACTGTGATAGTAACACAAACAATAGTTATTTTTGACAATACAATAAAGGCTTACTTCAAAAATGTCCTTTCATGCTGTGAGTTCTGTTTGTCTGCTTGACATATCTGTTCCCAACTCCCTGCATGCTTTGCAGCCTCTTCTCTGCTTTATAATGTCCATTTCTAAGGCCTACATATCCCATGGTACCTTGCTGACGGCAAGCAGGAATTCCTGTACTGACTACCTCTTGAAACTCCTCCTTGCAGCTCCTCTGAAGTTCAGAAGGCATACTCTGTGAAATGTGTGACACAACAGTGTATACTCACTGGGCATACTGAATATATACTGTATCACAGAATTAAAATAAATAAATAAATAAGTGGGGATCTTCACAAAGTTTGCAAACTTCAAAATCTTTCAGATAAATAAGAGTAGGCTAGACATAATTGAAATGCAATGTGGAAATAAACATATGATTTAAAATTTTGGCCATAGACACACTTTAGTGAACAGCAGTAAACATTATCATGTTTGGCCATTGCCAATTTGTTTTTAACATGGGTTCAAATGGTACTAAATTGTGCTTACTCAACTTTGCATCCAGTGGCACATTTCTTTTTTGATGATGATGAGCAGTTGCTTCCTGGTAATGACAAAAATGACTTATGTTAATCATTTTACTTGACAATTGCACCCAAGATTGAGTTGATTGAAACAGATGCTGTCTATGACTTACATTTAAAAAATTCAAACTGACAAAGAAATGTTTTTTTTCACTTCAGCCTGCTTGTCAAAACAAAGTATTGAACTTTACTTTTGTGGAGCAATAAAATGTTATTTGAGACATATATATACATATATATATATATATATATATATATACACACACATATACATACACACACATATACATACACACACATACACATACACAGTTGGGCTCAAAAGTTTGCACAACCTGGCAGAAATTATGACATTTTGGCATTTATATTGAAAATATGACTGATCGTGCCAAAAAAAACCCTGTCTTTTATTTAAAGATAGTGATAATATGAAGCCATTTATTATCATATAGTTGATTGGCTCCTTTTTAAAAATCACAATGATAACAGGAATCACCCAAATGACCCTGATCAAACGTTTACATACCCTGGAATGTTTGGCCTTTGGTACAGACACATAAGGTGACAAACACTGGTTAAAAGGGCAATTAAAAGTTAATTTCCCACATCTGTGGTCTTTTAAATTGCAATTTGTGTCTGTGTATAAATAGTCAATGAGTAACTTAAGGAATAGGCATTTATTAACAACATATCCAAACCCATGGCTTCACTCCAGACTTGCTTATTTCATCCCTCAGACAACCGGGGTTCTAGATGACTTACATAAAAACATAAACCACACTCCAAAGCATAGCTCTTTATATAATTAATTTGTCAAAAAAAGACTGCATATGTCTCTACCGCCCCTGTGTAAATTGTTAGATCACTTCGGGTTGATTTCCCTATACAAATTTAAAAACTCTAAATCTCATACTGTCTGTTGTCTGACCTGCCTAGATGCCCCTACTAAACACCAGGTCTCCTGTGTCGTTCCTTTTTTATGGGCTCCTCTCTCCTCCCTGTAATATTTAAGGGTAAAGTTCACTTCTCCTAGCTATGGATATCTCTTTGCTTGACTGGGAAGTAGCCAGCATACAATCACTGGCACATATGTACTCTCAAACCAGTTTGCACTCTTTTTTAACAAGTCCTCCTTACCAGAGAAGCTGTTGAAACTTATGGACACTCCACCATCTCTTCATTTGGGAGAATAACCTATATACCGTCTCCTTTCTCATCCCTCTCTCCCAGAAAAAATGAATCCATGGTGTCTTTGGAACTTATCTTCCAATTTTCAGCCACCTCAACTCAATGGCAATTCACTACCAATTTACCCCTTAAACACTTCAAATGCCTCACTCATTGGGAATCCTCTCAGAAACTCCTACATAAATGTTACTTCTTCCCTGATAGATTAGACACTATTTTACACACTATTTACCCAGCACTCTTCACAGTGCTGGAGAAATTGTGGCTCTGTAGGCCCAATTTCTCGTATTTGGTGGTTCTTTCCACTTATTAATAATGTCTGTTTTCTCACTGGCATTCTTCATTACTAGTATATCACTCAAGCCTGACCCAAAATTAGCCTTACTGGGAATAAGTATGGATTCCTGGCCCTTCAAATTTCACACTATTCTAACACATCTATTTATAGCTGTTATATTGACCCTAGCATGAAATTGAAGCAATTAACACTGATTGTAAACCCCTGATCGTTCAACCACAATAAAAATGTTATATCAATATGACCTACTTGAGTACAGGTTAGCTAAGCTAATCTTTTGCAAGATAAATTTCTTCTCAATTGGTCTCTCTGGATACATAACCCTCATTGTACCTTATCCTTATAACGCCTTCCCTTTGTCATTACAATCCCACTGTCAATATATCGCCTATGGAATCCATCCCTTCTCTCCAATAGACTGATGTTACTGAACCAAGCTTAGCCAATGATGTATAACTCTCCCTACCCTCTCTTCCCCTTTATGATAATAATCTTAGGGTGTCACACCTACTACTTATTTCCTTATCTCTTCTTTGCTTCTCCCCCTCCTACTTTGCTCCTATGCAGTTTTTATAAAACATATATTTGAATGCATCTGTTATGCAAAATGTTATTGTAAAAAGTATAATTACAGTAGAGAAGACAATAAGACATATTGAAACAAAAAAAATGCATTCATTGATGTCAAGCCAACCTTCCTTGCAGTGCTTCCACCACTACTGGATACTACTGCTCACAGTGGTAGGGGAAATTCCCTTATTCTTGTGAGCAAGCCAGATCAATGCATTTTTGTTGATAAATTAAATACAGTAAGAAGAGGTAAACTTTGGAGTTAATGTTTGTAAACAAATGCCCCTTCCTGTACTGAGTTTAATTGACAGCAGTCAATACCATGTCTTCACATTCCCTTCTATTTAATGAATTATGTTTAGTATACAGCTCATTTATAGAAAAGTCCACTAAAAACAATATTTATGAATGAGCTGTATAAGAAACAACTTGTTAAATAGATTCTATACAGGTGATATGAGTTAGCATATTGTCATTTATACTGAGCACATGAATGGGTATTTGTTTACAGACATCAAGTGCCTACCTATTGTGGTTGGGAGCAAAAAGAATTTGATTACATGTCAGGGGCTTCTAGTAGAGTGTCAGGAGCTTCTAGCACAGTGACAGGGGCAAGGGAGAAGGGAGGGGGGCAAGCGAAAAGGACTGCCAGGATGTACCCTCATGATTCCACTATAGGGAGTAGCCATGTCTTTTTGTTTGCTTATTTGTCTTTTAAAGCTTGCCACTTCCTTTCAAAAAATTAAGACTGCCTATACACTTGGAAAATATTCTGTTAAGAAACCAAAAGCTATCACCAAAGACAACACAATTACTTAAAATGACTCATACAATATACACAAAAGGTTAAAATTATGTTTTTTCATATTATCATATTGTTTGTTTTGTACCTTTATTTTTTCCTTTTTTCTCTTGTGGTACCATACGCCCTACATACCTTTGTGCTATCATTGTTGTGTGGCGTACCTACATTTATTTACATAAAATGAGAAATATCTTGGGTCAAATTCAATTGATTAGCAGGAAAGAGTTACATGTTTGAAGACACTTATATTACATTATATCAATACAATTCAATTAGTAAGCCCCAAGCATAATATTCATATGTAAATGTGTTTCTGGAGGCAAAACAAGCAAAATGCAAATGTAAAATCCCTGGCATGTTTTTCCATAGTGCTAAATTCTCTGATACATGTAAATAACACATGTCACATCTGTGTAGCAGATGGATAACACTGTTTAGATAATTTTCCCCAGCTACTTTCTGGGACACAAGAAAATCCTTTAATTTTCATTTGGTTTATACAGATCCAGCAAGTTTGTCAATAGTTCATAGTGTAGTAAAATTACATTTGCACCTTAAGATAACTGAGCTGTCAACCAAGTTTGTAAAGATTATAGAAATTGTCAAATTGATTTTTTGAAGTGCTGGGATCACTGACATTAACAACAAATTGTAAACTTGGTTTTATGCCAGTGTTTAGCATAATAAATTAATAAAGTGCTAGCTGAAAACAAATCATGATATTACAAGCAATAGTATTTTTACTAGACCTAAACATGATATGACAATTGTAAACACCTGGGATATATTTTAAATATAATGCGGTTATACAGTATAAATATGAGCACTGTCCATGATATTTTTCTAGTTGCACTTACAGTTATTGTAAATATTCAGAATAAAATAAATTAACTAATCTGATCACAAAGGAAAATTGGACCTAGAAAAAAGGAGCAACTGGAAAGCTGTTACTGCAAATAAAAACGTGTCATGAACAGCCCTCAATTGTTTTGTTGAAACTGCACTAATTTGGCTACAATTGCCCTTGGTTTTTAATAGAAAATAAGTTGTGATTTGCACATTAGTTTTTTGTGCCATGTTTTTTGTTAAAACACAGCAAGTTCAGAAAATACCTATTGATCTACCAACAATCCAGTGAGTTCGTAACTCCTCTTTGGGCTGACAACTTAGAAACCCAACAAATTTGTCAGCTCTGCTTTCTGGATAACAGAAATCCAAATATACCCCATCCCCTCTGCCCTTTCCACATGCAAACATTTAGTTATTTTGCAGAAAAAAATAGCTGCTGCTTTGATTTTGAAACCCTGCCAACACTCTGTGTGTAGGGAAATGGCTGTTGGAAGATGTAGTTCTGGGGGTGTGTAGCAACTGACCTCCCATAAGATGCCATTGCAAGAATTCTACATGCCTAGGGATAATGCCACAATTCATAATAAAAGTGGTTTCTACTACAAGATCAAGAGAAAGCAAGAAATCATTCTGTTACATGCCCAAGAGGAGGTCTGGGTGTATATTATAAGTAGTAATCTAGACAAAACTGGGTAGTGCTCAGTTTCCAGTATGAGTAAAAAAATGCTATAAATAACTGCTCATTTTCATAATTTTGAAACCCACCCAAAAATGAACATTCAGATGGATATACTGAAAATGTGTCAAATGCGATAAAATTATATTTTTAGTGAATAAAGTTGCTCAAAACCTTCTTTGTAATAGACACAGACATTAGGCTTACTTCACAAAGCTAACATAAAAGCTAACATACTAGGATCAGTATACTTATTTTAAAAAAAAATTAACAAGACTTATCATGCAAAAGACTGTCTTTTATTTGGGTGATTTCTGTTATTATGATTTAAAAAGGAGCCAAACAACTACAGTACTGTATGTGATAATAAATGGCTTCATAAGATGACTATCTTTAAATAAAAGACAGTTTTTTGGTATAGTCATATTTTCAACATAAATGCCAAAATTGCACGATTTCTGCAAAATGTATGAGCACAACTGTATATTGAGCTAAATCCAATGAGATTTGAGAATTACAGTCACGTAGTTAAATTAGAGAATCTTATCCTTGTGTTAAAACTCTGTATATTGAGCATACAGTACAGAGGTTTATTTGTCAATATTTTCTTTCAAGATTCACACAGTGGTCATCAGAAATTCACGTTTTTCATATAAATTTCAACTAGTGAATTATATGTAGCCTACACTGGGGACTGTTCTCACTTGTCTCTCACAATGTTCTCACAATGTAATCACTAAAATTGCTAGTATTGACAACACGTCTGTAATTCCTCCTACTTCCCATAACATAGTTGCTGACATCTGCATATTTCCCACCAGCAGGTATAACATTGTGTCAGTTTTAGGGGTTTATTACTCAGGTCAGACTTAATGTGTACAGTATATAATTCCTATCTACAGTATATATCTATGCACAAGAAACGCATTGGGTGGAGCCTAACGTGCTGAGGTCACGCCACCGCGTCTGTGACTCGGAGCGGTGGTCATCTTGATAGGTGTTTGTAACACATGTTATATATCTTACCACATGGATTGTTTTTATACTCCTTTTAAATAAATATTACACTATATACCAAATCCTGGGCTCCTGTGGTGAGCTTTTCTCTCCAGGAGGATCCCCCTTTTTTATCTGGTTTACCAGTACTCATTGGAGAAGTCCGTTTTGCACACATGGATCCTTGAGGTTTTCACCTATGTGATCAGCATTAATGCTACTTTACCAGTAGCTTTCTGGTGAGTGCATAGCCATTAGCGGTGGTGGATTCCCGCACTGGTTTAAGAGCACTTTTTGGATATTCCACACTGGTATTGCTGTGAACAGGGGCGGACTGACAACTCATGGGGCCCCCCCCGGGCAATAGGGGATCATGGGGCCCCTGTGTCCTTGCCCAAACTCAAAAAAGCCTATGAAAAATGTACCGGGGCATCTCATAGGGCCCCCTACTGACCCCGGGCCCTCAGGCAGTGCCCGAGTTTCCAAATGGTCAGTCTGCCCCTGGCTGTGACTTTCTTCATTAGTGTCTCCACACTTTACTTTATTATTGGATGGACATATATGTATCACTAAATTACTTCAGTGTTATTGTTTACACATTCAATTGTCTATAGATATGCTTTTAGCATATCTATAGACAATTGAAAAACTTAAAGTTACAGAAACAAACTTGGCTAGTTCGCCACATGGTACAATCAGCACTTGGGTATTTGGCTACCTTCTGTAATCAGATAACATGATTCTAAATTTCATAGAAATCTGCAAATCTTTCAACTGTTTACTTTAGTTCAATGAAAAATACAGTGATGTTGTGTATTTCTTTAAAGTATAACTCTAGTTTGTTGTTTTGTTTGATTTTTTTTTCAACACAGGAGTGGAAGGTGACTAAAAATGAAAAAAAAGTTCTTATCCTTCCTACTTTCCAGCACTGCCCCCTGATTCCGTCTCGGTCCAGTGCTGACTGTCCTCTTTGGGTATGATGATAGGCATTCTGTCCCATTTCCTAAGAGTCCAGCCTTTTGTTTTTTATGCTTCCTAGGGGGTACATCATTATGCAGGCTGGGCTCACAGTACTCAAGGATGAGCATTGGTCATACTTCATTATATGAACTCTGCTCAGTCTAGTAAGAATGCTCACCCAGCCCACTACTGCCAGAGGAAAATGAGGAAGCTGCCATAAAGTCACCAGACAAGTCAGAAGACTTCATAAAAAAAGGCATCTAGAGAGTGTTTTTCTTTTCTAGAGGGAAGGGTGCTTTGGGGGTTAGGAAAAGGTTAAATGCCTGGTTTTAAGGATTTACATATAAGTAAAGAGTTTATATTTTATGCTAAATTATTATGAGCCAGTAGAGATAATCTGTTTGTGAATCTGGCCAATCTGTCAAATTTCATTTTTTCTTTATAAATTAGAAAATTACAGCTTTTTAAATAACTTTAATATACATTATGCTTGCAATTTATATTGATATAAACCTATCTAATGAATTCTGTCTTTATTCATGAATTTTATAATTTGCCAGATTCATAAAGAAATTTACATAGCTCTGCAAGTTAAACACTGTTGCATTTTACACTACCATATATCACTGTAACCTTCAAGAATAAATATATAAGTGTATATGTAGATTTCAACATCTTACATTTCAGATTATATTTTATTCTTTTTTGTGTTTAACTTATTTTCATTGTTATTTTCATAACAAAATAGGAAACCATTACAGCAAAAAAAACTTTCATTTAGCTATCACATCTAACATCGAGGTTTCCTAGCTAAGAACAATATAAAAAGGATATCCATTAAAGACAGCCTTGAGAAATGTCTCACTGTAGCATTTATAAAAAAAATAGACAAAACATCAACTTTTAAAACATGCAGCATCCATCACATCATCCACTGGTGGACAAAATGTTCACACAACAACACGGCACCCAACAATGTTGACTCTCTGTACTACTGCTGCAAAATGACAGAACCCCAACTGGCGGCTGCATGTTAAACTATACAGAAATCCTAGATGATAACATTGATCAAATATAGTCATATTCATATTTGGTCTAGAACATTCCTTTTGATCCCCAGCCATTTTTTTGACAAACAGCTGTCTTTTTAGCCAGCTGTCTATCATTTAGCAGTTGTAGCACTACCACCAAAAATGACAGTTCCCCACCTAGCTACTGTTTATTAACAAAGCGGCTGGGAATCTAGCGATGGTTAACAATAATGCAGTGCAATTTTTGCACTAGCACTACTGTCACTAAATGACAAATCCAAGTATGGCTTGTTAAACAGCAGCTGGCTGGGAATCTGTCTCTTTGCAGAAGTACTGTCTAATAGACCTTGGATGCCTCCATCAAGAGAACCTGTGACCTATACGCTATCCATAGGCCTGTGCACAGGATGTGCCAGTTGTGCTTGGGCACACCCTAATCACCCTGTGTGCATTAGCCTTATCCAGGGCTTATTTTCAACTTGGCGGTACACATTCTGGCACCTCCACCAAAAGACTCAGTGAGGGAGCAGAACTTTCTACAGCAGGTTTTTGGCAGACAGCCATGTAATCTAACACAGTGAGCAGAAGGTAACCTAATCCAACACAGCTCCTGTAGTGCCATCTGCAGCCCTGAGAGAGTAGAAGGCAGAATGAGATCAGCTGCACTCTCCCTCTTCCTGTAGCAGACCAAATCCTTCTCCCTTTTGGTGCTGTGAAGAAGAGCTGCACTATGGTGTTATGTCCTAGCCCAGCAATGGGCAAACTACAGCCCGGCGGACCTTTTAATCCGGCCCGCGGAGCGTGATAAAAAAAAAAAAACAGCCAGGGCAGGCAAACATCGGCTGTCAGGATGTGTGTAGGCGGGGCAGCGTGACGAATGTGAGGGGAGCTAGGCTCCTCTCACAGTCCGCCCTGAAGACCGGAATGGCGCGGGAACTCGGCGAGAGGAACGCGCGGAGCAAAGGTAAGCAAATTGACACAGAGGGGACTTGGCTTACTACTTGGGGGGGAATAGTACTATGGGGGATGAAATACTATATGAGGGATGAAATAATATGGGGGATGAATTAATATGGGGAATGAATTACTATAGGGGGGATGAATTACTATAGGGGGGATGAATTACTATATGGGGGATGAATTACTATATGGGGGATGAATTACTATGGGGGATGAATTACTATATGGGGGATTAATTACTATGCTTACTATGGGGGAATATTACTATACTTACTATGGATGGCATGGTAGTGTTTAAATTAATCTAAACATTTAATGTTACAAATTTTAATTTAATTTATATTAATTCACACATACACAACATTCATCTACTCTTGGTCTGGCCCCCGGGTCCAATATATGAACCCATTGCGGCCCTCAAGTCAAAAAGTTTGCCCACCCCTGTCCTAGCCTGTCCTGACTGCTCACTCTCCTGCTGAGTACATTGATTTTGCTAATTTAATTGTCAATGTTGCTGTATGGGGGTTGTCTATTGCTGCTGCCTGGATATGGAACTGTCTCTTGCTGAATATGGGGGCTGTTGCTTGTTTGGGGATGTCTCTCGCTATCACATATGGGGCTATTGGTACCCTATGGAATTGTAATAAGATTCTGAAAAAAAGGGGGTTAAAAATGTAGAGACAGGAAAAAAAATAAAGTCCATCAACACATACATGCACAAAAATACAACAACCCATGCATTGGGGTGCCTACATATGAAAACAGCAATTGCCCTACATATATAGCACCAGAGTTCCTGGGTAACTCTAAACTGATGACCTGTAGAGTCTTTTAAAGGAAAAGAAAACTATATAGGGTACTAAAATTTGTCACGTTTCATGGGTGAACACAATTTTAAGGCTTGGCATTTTGGTGGGACATATTGGAGCATGCAAAATCTGGTGCAGCTTTGCATAGAAACTGATCAGCTAACAAGTTTTATTGTCAAAGCTTAACTGATCAAGCTGAAGTTAGAAGCTGATTGGCTACCATGCACAGCTGCACCAGATTCTGATTGCTCCAGTTTTAGGAAATGTAAAATAGGTACCTAATGAGTATATATTTTTAATTACTCTGCAACCTCATCGTTTCATAAACTGTAGAAGGGAACAATGTACTATGGCTGGGTTTTTAAGGCATCACACAAGCTTGTAATTAAAACAATTAAGTTTATTTTTTAAATCAGAAGAAATCTAAATTAAATATCTCTTTACACATTAAATAAAATAATTTTCCACATCAAAGTAGGATCTCTCCTTGCTAAGACAGTTTCAGTTATATTCAGTTCAACAAACAGTGGGGAAAATAATTAATTGATCCCCTGCAGATTTTGTACGTTTGCCCACTTACAAACAAAATGAAGGGTTTAAAAGTTTTATCATAGGTGTATTTTAAATTATAGAGAAAGAACACAAACCAAAAATCCAAAAAAAAAACACAGTTCAGTGAGTAAAATAAGCATTTTATCCCCTATCAGTCAACAATAATTCTGGCTCCCACAGACTGGCTATGTGCTCATATGATTGTGGTACAGATTAGTCTTGTCAATTTAAGAAGGTGCTTTTAATGACAACCCGTAATGTGTATAAAAGACACCTGTCCACAGAATCTCTTTCTTCCATTCAAACCTCACCCCATAGGCCAAAGAGCTGTCAAAGGATGTCAAGGACAAGATTGTAGACCTGCACAAGGCTGGAATGGGCTACAAGACCATCAACAAAAAGCTTAGTGAAAAGGAGACAACTGTTGGAGTGATTATTCGCCAATTGAATAAATACAAAGTATCTATCAATCACCCTTGGTATGGAGCCCCATGCAAACTTTTGTCTCATGGGTATGGATGGTCATGAGAAAAGTGAGGGATCAGCCCAGAACTACATGGGAGGAGCTTGTGAATGATCTCAAGGCAGTTGGGACCACAGTCACCAAAAAAAACATTGGTAACACAATACGCTGCCATGGATTGAAATCCTGCAGCACCAGCAAGGTCCCTCTCCTCAAGAAGGCACATGTAGAGGCCCATCTGAAGTTTGCCATTGAATTGTAAAATCTTGGATGAGAAACTTCTTCAGTCAGCCAGAACACTGAAGATGGATCATGACAATGACCCAAAACATACCACCAAGGTAACAAAGGAGTGGCTCATGAAGAATCACATCAAAGTTATCGAGTGGCCTTAGCCAGTCTCCAGACCCTAATCCTATAGAAAATTTATGGAGGGAGCTGAAATTCAGAGTTGCAAAGCAACAACCAAGAAACCTTAAGGATTTAGAGAAGATCTGTAAAGAAGAGTGGACCAAAATCCCTCCTAAGATGTATGCAAACTGGATAACCAACTACAAGAAACTTCTTACCTCTGTGCTTGTCAACAAGGGTTTCTCCACCAAGTACTAAATCATGTTTTGCTTGGGGATCAAATATTTATTTTACTCACTGAACTGCAACTCAATTTATAACATTTGTATCATGTTTTGTTCTGGATTTTTGGTTGATATTCTGTCTTTATAATTTAAAATATGCCTATGACACCCTTAATTTCTTCGTTAGTTGGCAAACTGCAGGGGATCAAATAATTATTTTCCCCACTGTGTGTGTATATATATATATATATATACACACACAGTATACCGTGTGTGTGTATATATATTTATATATATATATATATATAAAATTTATAAATACAAAAGTGCACAAAATTACCACTTATCCAACACCATTATACATATTTATACATATGTCTCATTGGATTCATCTAATTGAGTAAATGCATACCACAACTGAGGAAATCTCAGCTGAGGCCGACGTAGGGCAGTAAAAACGCACAAAATTACCACTTATCCAACACCATTATACATATTTATACATATGTCTCATTGGATTCATCTAATTGAGTAAATGCATACCACAACTGAGGAAATCTCAGCTGAGGCCAACGTAGGGAAGTAAAAACGAGAGGAGTCCTGCATAGGACCAAAGCCCGGAGCAAGGCCACACACAGGTAGGACTAGTTGTAATTGAAAAATATTAGCGGAGTGCTCTGTGGCACTACAAATCTTAGCATACAGTTCAGAAAGAACAATAGTTGTAGTTAGCTATCCTCCATTATGCATTCTATGTGTTTTTGAAAGGAGCCAACTTAAGAAACCTGATATGTGATTCCAAAGCCAGTTGCTTGGCCAGGTGAGAATTTTGCTGAAGGGAAAGGTGATTGCAGGTAACAAATTATTGTTCCTTTTCTTGATGATCCTTGATTATAAAAGGGACCAGGATGTGAAGGTGGAGATGTGCGCCATTGTATTTTTAGATAAAAATGTAAAAGATCAACCTGATGTAAATAATCATATCAATATGTGTTCATGTTTTAAGGAAATGTTTATGGTTTTAGGCCAATATTATGTTCTGTCTAAAATTTTCCTTTATGCAAGACACCCCAATATGCGCAGACAGTATGGTAAGTTGCTTACTCAACAAGATCCACAAGCAGTGCAAACTCAACATGAAACACTCAAAAGGACTGGGAATTTTTAACTACGGGGATAGTGTAATGAACAGCAAAACAAAAGAGGATGGAGGAGGTGGTTATGGAGAAACATGTCAGTGCCACACAATGAACAAAATAAACAGACTGCTATGGAATACCCATTGTGTGAATAAATTGTAATTACTGCAATCATCCATTTAAGCAAGTAAAAACCCTATGGGGGAGATTTAATAAAACTGGTGCACTGCCCCTCCCCCCCAAGCATTCTACTTAAATTTCCATTGCAAACAGGTAAACAAAGGGCACACATCTTTACATGATTTACCGGTAAACTCTGATAATCTCTATTCTGTTATCAAATTAACTTAATCAGTTGACTCATAGAAAATAATGCACTTCCTTAGTGTGTTTATAGTAGATGCTAATCTACCTGTCTCTAACCGGTAATTTAGAAATCTCTAGTTTAAATTTTTTAACCAAATATCAAGCATGCAAAATATAAAATTTTTACCACCATTAAGGAAAATTGAAGAAAAAAACAGAAAACATTGCAACAATATGTTTAGTTTTTTTTTTGCATAGAAACATTAGCCCCGCTTTGACCAATGTAAATATGCATATGGCATACCTGACCAATCCACTTGTAAGCTGAAAATCACTGTAGTAGTCACCACTAAAACGGTGATAGTAGCAGTCTTCTGTGTCCACTGCCAAGCAAGTCCAATTTTGCATAGTAACTACAGGGGGCACTTCCACTGCCCTGACATTATTCAAAGAAAGCCTTTATTTTTTCAATGAATAAAAAATGTTTTCTGATATGGACAAAGTGGAGAAGCATGGATGTTGATGTCACAATTATATTGAGAGGTGCAATAACATTAATATATATCCTAAGTAAATTAGAATCTGTACATTATACTTCCTGTTATATAACTAACGGCTTGCCTAATTGCTCAGGATTTCCATCTAGACAGTAAATACCACTTTTTGCCATTAGCAGTGACAGTAAAAAACACAACTATCCCAGACATGTTTGTTTTGCTGAGTATGCCTGTCGTATTGCCAATGTGTTGTTTATTATATCTTTTTCAACATAATTGCTTGCCACAGCAACTGCTCAGATACTCTACATGGATAACAAATGTTTCATTCATTTAGAGAGATTGTTCTTTTGAATTCTTAGTTCTTTTTTTATTATTCTGTGTATCAGAAAGTTAAGCTACCTAATTAAAGGCTCGTTGGACACATTAGCTACCGGCACATTTATAGGAGAAATAATTTACTGGTCTAATGTTATCTGCTAAAGAGCAATTTAGCTTTAATTTAGACTGTGTTTTTGTATGGTTTAAGGAATTGGGTTTTTTTTCGGTTTTTCAAGCCAATAGAGATATTGTATATCGTTTTACAACATACGTAAATATGCATATAATTTCAGTGTCATTCATGATATTCTGTGACCAAAGTATAATCACACTACTAGGACTCAAAAATATTTGTATAATAGCAGTCACATGTGTCTGAAAAACATGTATTAAACAGGTTCTTCTTACAATTTTTAAAATAAATAAAAACAATTTAACAGAAAACCAGTCTGTGTTATGTCTGATAGAGGTTTCATAACCTCTGATGTTTGTCCTACAGGAGGAAGTTTGTGCAAATCTCAGATCTAATTGGCAACAAGCTTTTGCAAGGATAGACTTGAAAATAGGAAGATATATTTTTAGTTCTATGCAGAACTATGTAGATATATGTAAATATCAGGGTCCGGTTAGGACGTTTTCTACCAAGGAAAGACTGGGTTGGTGGCCTCAAATTGGGATACATTACCGTACAGCTATTGATCAGAGTGGGATCTGCAATGTAAAAGTTGCTGGCCATTATATAGCTACCTTATTCCTGTTCAGGTCTTTAATCACAACATCCAGCAGAGAGAAGACTACCAACTTTAACTTCCTTTATGCTGAGATATCATGTGAGCAGTTGATGCTGGAAAGTGTTCAAATATTCGGCACAGTAAAACATGTTCTTTGGGATGACCTACCTTTTATCATATCCCTACAATTTCTATGGAACACCTTATACACAGAAACCTGTCCTTACTATTAAAGGACCAGTTGCCCATGTTAGGCCAAAGGTCATCCCCTGATATCTGTTCAGTGTGGGCAGCATGTTAGATCTCAGAACTGGGAGCCTAGTGCTGCTAGTTTTAAAGCAGAACTTCAAGCACCAAGTAATAATTGCTTTTTCCCCCTAACTGTCCCTAATTGGAACCTCTTAATACTTAACCTTCCCATATCTGAACCCACAACACTTAATTAATCCTTAAGACAAGTCCTTATACCAAACTTTCACCTATCAGGTAACATTCAATCCATAACCCATGATCCATTTAAGCCTTTACATATAACTTGAACATAACACTATTCTCTTTTTTTACAAGACTTATAACAGTCTTTAAACTCTAAACAATTAAACTTCGCACCTCGACACTTAACTCTGATTTGGGATTTTCCACCACTAAATCAATAATAATGTTTTGGGGGCTATCCAAAAGTAGTAAAATTGGGTTATCCCTTCCTTTAGATTATTGCCTCTTGTGACTCAGCTGATCAGTTAAAATTCTATGCACTGAATTATAGGTATTTCCTTATTTCTGGCAGCAAACCTAAAATGTTTTTGGCAAAACCTATGGAACAGTGAACCCAAACCTCATTTCCAATTATGACTATGTTAGAACATGATAATGAATCCTGGAAATCATGTATTATAACTCTGAAATTTTTATTTTTTACCTATTTAAATATTTTATTCTTCAGATGAAATTTGTCCACTGACATGCAATACAAAAACAATTATAATCCCACAGCTTGGATGGAGAGACAACTCTCTTTAAAACAAGGGATGCCTTAGTCTTCTAGATCAGAATTCTTTGGTACTTATGAAGATTGACCAACTCATCTTCCATGAGCTAAATGTATTTTGCATTATCACTACTATGAAAGGGCAAATTAAAATGCCACTTTTTCCCTTTATTAAAACAACACAACTCTGCTTACATTAGCTGAAGCAACAGATAAAGTGGCATATGAACTAGTACATGAATCCAAACCAAGCAATTTAAAATCTCGCCAAACTCCCCATTAATACAGTGTAGTGCATTCAATGAATAATGTATCACACATTTAACAACACAAGCTGGATTTTAATAATGGCAAAACAATAACTCAATAAAACAAGCAATGACTTTGCTCAGATCTCTAAAAAAATGTTGAATGTTTTGTGAACTGATCGTTGACATTGTACTAATAATCTCTGTCTTAAAATAGCTTTGCTAAATTGGAATTGTAGAAGAACTTATAAAACACTGCAAAAATGGTAGCACATCTTTCTGATTAATAACTTCTGTGGCATTACTTCTGGAAGCGGCTCTTCTGTTTACTTTCCTTGACAAGTGCATCTTGCCTAAAAAAGAATGCTTACTTAATCAGAATGTTGCCTGCAAATGGAATTGCAGGATTATTGTTAAGTAAATGGCATACATGCCTGGACTTTACGTATGCCTGAATCAACTTGGTCAAGGTCACATTTATCAGTATAAATGTGTACATTAATTTTACAGCGTTACACACATTGTCTATGAAAAAAGCATCAGGGAAAAAAGTAATACTTTTATAGGGTAATGGCACATTATAAAAACAACATTCGTCCTTGTGAAAAATTACATATGATTACCATGAAATCCTCCAGTTATCTGGTGTTTTACCATAGCAGTTGTAAAATATTTAATACGGTATATGTCATTACAATGTTCCGGAAACCCACAGGCATAAACGAAAGGTCAAGTGCTCTTAACACATAATATGCAGCTGCAAAGTGAATAAAAATAACCTTATAATTTACAGCAGGCAGTAATATATGATATCCCTTGAAACATACCATATAAAGAAGCATAACACTGATAACACTGGATGTTAGCGGTCATTTTACTAAAATTAGGTTTTTGAACACAAATATGATAGATTTTATATATATATATATATATATATATATATTATAGATAGATAGATAGATAGATAGATAGATAGATAGATAGATAGATAGATAGATAGACACACACACGGTATATACACTGCTCAAGAAGATAAAAGTGAAACTTTGAAAACACATCAGATCTCAATGGGGAAAAATATTATGCTGGATATCTATGCTGATATGGATTGGGTAATGTGTTAGGAACGTATTTCCCCCAAGATCTGGACTAGGGCATTATTGAGTTTCTGGACAGTCTGAGGTGCAACCTGGCGACATCGGATGGACCAAAACATAAAACATGGGCACAGGGGCGGACTGACAACTCATGGGGCCCCCGGGCAATAGTGGATCATGGGGCCCCTGTGTCCTTGCCCAAACTCAAAAAATCCTATGTACAAGGTACCAGGGGCATCTCATGGGGCCTCCTACTGACCCCGGCCCTCAGGCAGTGCCTGAGTTTCCAAATGGTCAGTCCGCCCCTGCATGGGCAGCACAGTGGCTAAATAGTTAGCACTTCTGCCTGGTAGTACTAGGGTCATTGGTTCGAATCCCAACCACGGCACCACCTACCTGGAGTTTGCATGTTCTCCCTGTGCCTGTGTGGGTGTCTTCTGGGTACTCCGGTTTCCTCCCACACTCCAAAGACATGTTGGTAGGTTAATTGTATCCTGTCTAAATTGGCCCTTGTATGTGTATGTATGAATGTAAGTTAGGGACCTTAGACTGTACGCCCCTTGAGGGTTAGGGACTGGTGAATATACAATATATATGTATAGTGCTGCGTAAATTGATGGCGCTATATAAGTACCTATAATAAATGAATATCCTAGAAGTGTTCTATTAGATATAGGTCAGGTGAGCGTGGGGGCTATTCAATGGTACCAATTCACTTATCCTCCAGAAACTGCCTGTATACTTTCGCCACATGAGGTCAGGCATTGTCATACACCAGGAGGAACCCAGGACCCACTGCACTAGCGTAGGGTCTGACAACGGGTTCAAGGATTTCATCCTGATACCTAATGGCAGTCAGGGTGCCATTGTCTAGCCTTTAGAGGTCTGTGCGCCCCTCTATGGATATGCCTTCCCAGACCATCACTGACCCACTACCAAAACGGTCATGCTGAACGATGTTACAGGCAGCATAACATCCTCCAAGGCTTCTCCAGACCCTTTCACGTCTGTCACATGTGCTCAGGGTGAACCTGCTCTCATCTGTGAAAAACACAGGACACCAGCGGCGGACTTGCCAATTCTGGTGTTCAATGGCAAATGCCAACTGAGCTCTATGGTGCCGAGCAGTGAGCACAGGGCCCACTAGAACATACTGGGCCCTCAGGCCACCTTCATGAAGTCTGTGTCTTATTGTTTGGTCAGAGAGATTCACACTAGTGGCTTTCTAGAAGTCATTTTGTATGGCTCTGGCAGTGCTCATTCTGTTCATTCTTGAACAAAGGAGCATATACCTGTCCTGCTGATAGGTTAAGGACCTTTTACAACCCTGCCCAGCTCTCCTAGAGTAACTGCCCGTCTCCTGGAATCTCCTCCATGCTCTTGAGACTGTGCTGATAGACACAGCAAACCTTCTGGCAATGGCACATATTGAAGTGCCATCCTGGAGGAGTTGGACTGCCTGTGCAACCTCAGCAGGGTCCAGGTATTGCCTCATGCTACCAATAGTGACACTGACCCTAGTCAAATGCAAAACTATTGAAAAACAGAAGAGATGAGTAGGGAAAAAAATGTCAGTGGCCTCCCCCTGTGAACCCATTCTGCTTTTGGGGGTTGTCTCATTGTTGCCTATCTAGTGAACCTGTTGTTAATTTAATTAACACCAAAGCAGCTGAAACTGATTAAAACCCCTCTCTGTTACTTAACTGACCAAATCAATTGCCCAGGAGTTTAAATGAGTTGATGCTATACTCTGATTAATAATTGTTCCTTTAATTTTTTTGAGCAGTGTGTATATATACACACACATATATATATAAATATATATATATATATATATATATATACACACACACACACACATATGTGTGTGTGTGCCTGTGTGGTGTATGGTTACTAGAGATATGCAAGCTGAAAACAGTTGTTTTTGTTTCAAATTCATTCGTCAAGTCAATCATTAGGTTTAGTCATATTCTTTATGTTACAATGCTTCTTTTTGGAATTAGTTTCATATATTTGGTTATTTTATTGTATAGTCATTGTTCTGAATTGGTATTTGTAGAAGTTGGTTCAGAAGATTAGGATTCATTCAGTATGTCATTGTGTTATTTTGGGCGACCTGTGTGAGATTTTGATGCGACTTGCTTGCGACTTTGATGTTTTGCTTGACTTTGGCAAATAATAACAATACAATACGGAGTGTGCTAATAGTATTCAACTTACAAAACCCTCTGAAGTAACAAACAAATGACACAAATTAATTTATTGTTTTGTTATCATTTATTTTACATTAATTGAAATGCATTACTCTTGTGATTTGGAGATTTGGATACATACGAATCTCCAAATAACAATTTTCTCAGAATTTTGATTTGTAATGAAATTAACATGTCTAATGATAACCGAGATCTAGCAGATAAACATTAGCTGCACTTGCAGCTATCCTGCCAGATATGCCAATTTTGTTACTGAGATTTGGTAGGTAGATGTTAGCGCCACACCTAATTTTATTGCAACATTAGGTCCAACAACACATTCCCACAATAACAGATAGAATAAACAGCTTCAATATTTATATGCAACCATGTACTATGATAAAAGCTCCACATGGTCAACACTTACAGTTCACCAGTCCTCCAAGTCTACTGGATGTAAATACAGCCTAACAATTCAGGGGTTTTCTATACCAAAGTCCAAGTGTACTCCGTTCCCTTACATTAACTGGATTATCAGCAGCAGTAGGAGTAACAGAGCTGTGCACAGAGGCAAATGTCCTTTAATAATCCACAAGAGTTGGAACCCTAAACATTGGACCACTTTATTGTTCACAGTAGCAGCATTCTTCCCTCCAGTACACATGTAGATTTTCTCTTCCCTTAGGCTAGGTTCACAGTAGTGCGGGCTGTGGGAAGGTGTGTAATTGCATGATTCCGTCCCTTACAGAAAAAATGCAATTCAGTTTAGGAGATGAATGAATAATCCTGATGGCACTCCCACACACTGGAAACTGCAACTGGGGTTTCCCTCACTGGGACCACACTGCACTATGTAGTTTCCTTGTGGCTGGGAGTTCTGAAAAAGTGCAGGGACCTTTTTTTCAGTGGGTACAGCAGCCTATCATTATTCAAATGAATAGGCTGCTGTGCCCGAGCAAATGTGACCGTGGGGAAACTGTGCAGATATGAACCAAGACTTAGGGAATCTCCTATATATACTGGATTGAGGCATCCCTTACCCACCCCCTTATGAATAATATAGTTTCTAAATACTTCCCTTTTGTAGACTTTCCTGCTGGCACCAACAGCCTTCTCTCCAGCAAAAATGTGCTGATACCCCCTTCATGAGTAATAAAGTATCCATAATGTTCTCTTTTTCAAACTTCACTGCTGACATGTTCCTTTCTAGAGTCTTCAAGGGACAGAGAAGATCCTGTCTGGTTACAAATGTATGTTTTGGTGTTTTTTTTTAAATAGCCAGATGTATTTTTTTTCATCCAGCAGAGTGGGGTACTGCATGGCCACAGGTGTGGCAAACCATACCCATTGTGCAGTCCTGTGCTCTTCAAAATTCAGGCAGTGCTGACTGATTAGAATTACAATGGGGTGGTGAGGTGGCCAACCAATTTGTGCAAAAACAGCCAACTAGGATGATCACAAAAAATTAAACATTCCAGACACTGTGGAAGCAACATTTAAAGCAGAACTCCATAAAAACACTTTTCTTAATATTTGCTGTGTAAAAAATGTTTACTCGTGTGATGTATGCCACTGTTAGGATCTCTGCCTTTTTATATACAATTTCAATCATGATAAATAGTACAGCTTTCACTATATTTCTGGAACAGCAACTATCAGAGCTCTCGTACACAGAAGACATAATAACAGTTATCTATTTTTCCTCTCCCCTTGATCCTCCACAGAATGTTTTGCATTCTATGAACCATTCACAAAATGCAAGACTTTTTGTGAATAGACATGGGAGAGGAGAGGCAAATAAACAACTGTCCAGGTTTTGTGTATGAGAGATTCAGCTCATATAGTCGCAGTGCCAAACGTCAAAGCACCAAAATTTTAATTTCAGTGCAGACATTCCTAATTACTGGGACAGTTGAACACATTGTGGGCTCAAACAACTGCACCCAAGGCATTTGGTACTTGTGTTATCATGTGAAACACCTAATCTTGATCAGGCAAATAGGCTGTGCACTGCAAGTGCACTCTAAATGCACTTGGAAGTGCACTGCAAGTGCATTAAAAGTGTAGTTGCTCTAGATCTGAAGGAAACATGCAAGGAAAACAAAAACAGCATTTTTGCTTGCACATGATTGTATGAAAGAAATCAGCAGTGTTTCACCTCATTTCAGAGCTTCCCCTTGGATATAAAGCAATTGCACTTGCAGTGCACAGTATATTTACCTTTAGTAAATCAACCCCAATGTATCTTCAGCTAATACGTGCCTTTGCCCTCAGATATATGGCAAGTCCCTGAATGCAGAATTGACTGTGAACATTCACAAGCATAGACTTCAAAATTCTCAATTTAAAAAATAAGATAATAATTGGGTGAAACCATTTGCTGCATTTTTCAAAAGCTGTTTCAAATTAGTGTGATTTTTGAATGCAAAACAGTCAGTTTCCTGCTTGAAACTTTTGAAGCCAACTTCCTCCTGCATAAAGCTAAATGTATGAACTAAAACATAATTTCACTTGCCTCCTGAAAGTTGTATTAA
Source organism: Staurois parvus (assembly GCF_062004578.1). NCBI lineage: Eukaryota > Metazoa > Chordata > Amphibia > Anura > Ranidae > Staurois > Staurois parvus. The sequence continues at coordinate 17,340,332 of NW_028317802.1, forward strand.
AGTTGCCATAAAGTAAAATTTCATACACAAAATATAAAGTGGATCATAAAGTATGTGTCTACCCATCACCACCACTATAACACCCACTGTACCTTGACTGGGGCAGAGTGATCATCAGCAGTGCTCACAGATACTTTGAGAGGGGTACCTTTATAATTTATGGTATCTTTTTTTTAATGGGCTGCTATTAGAATAGAATGGGGAGGCACATACTTGTGACCCTCCAGCCATGAGCATGGCAGCCATTAAGTGTGCCATGCAGGCATCCTTTAGAAAGAAGGTATGCAAAATTTTTCAATTTCTAAAAGATAGTTTATTAAAAAAAAAAAAAAGAAGAAAAAATGTGTGTACTGATTGTCAGTGGACCTAATTGCCACATTGATGGTTTAGTCATTTTTATTAATTTTCCTATGGTTTCCTACCGTTTTTTTGCCCCCGCCAAAGTCATTCATTAGTACGATTTTGGAAAAAAAGTTAAAGTATATCTGCACATTTAGTTCTAATCCTCTATGTTTAACCCTGAAGCATGTCAAAAAAAGTCAGCAGGGTGAAGTAAATGAAAATGAAGACAATGCTATTTTCTTGTCCTCTAGTCTTCATTCTTTTTACATGTTGCTTTGATTGTGAGGAAATAACTAATAGCTTGCCCTAAAGTGTGTTGTTAGGAGATGAGCCTGTCTCCCAAAATTACCTTCTAGTGGCAACTGTGAGAAGATTCTTCACAAGCACAGTAATATGTAAATTAGGTAGCTACAAGCTGCAGTGTGTGAAACACTTTATTATCTTCATCAAAGTACCCCATCCTAGTAACTCTTTCTGAAAGACTGAAAAGACAATTGCATTTGGAGGATAAATTATGAAAATTAAGATACAAGATTTCAACTATCAGTATGCTTTTGGATATACAGAATCACCTAGATGTAACCTGCATAAACATGAGAATATATACAGTACATTTAAGGTGGAACTTCACTCTCTCAATCACCATTGGCTATTTTTAATCCTTAGTAAATAGATAAGAAAGTATATTATATTTACTTGTTTTAAACTTTTTTTGTTTACTTCCTAGTTTCCAAGCCTAGGCATATGATGTTATACATCGCAGGAGTCCTCTGGAGGGGAGGAGGGGCTTTCTTATCTAAGCACACCCTCCTGCCTGCATGACGGAGCTAAGGGCAGATGGATTTCAGATCCCAGGAAGTAAATTCATCTGCCCTTAACCTCCTTGGCGATATGATTCTTTCCGATTTTTTGTGCTGAAAGCGGTACCATTTTTTTGCATGGAAATATGTAGTTTTTTATTGTAGGCTGTAATTTTTAGGAATAACTCAATGAAATCTGTCCGAACAAGAGTCTAGTAAACATTCCGGATATGATAAAATTTGAAACACGAATCATAAATTATAATTTAGTAAATAATCATAAAAAATAATAATATAATAATAATAAATTTAATTCAATAATATAATCAAACCAAAAACACTGAAATTTGAAATACAGAGGCAAATTCGCACATCGCTGAGCAAAGTCGCAAAATTGTTTTCAGTGTCTGATGACGAATTTCCCCACAAATCATTATCACTCAATTCTACAAGTGGTTCTGATTTACTATCGCTGTTCTAAAACCGCTTTTGACGTAAAGGGACGCTTTTTGGACGCCATGGACTTTTCTAAGTTTCCAGGCAGAAAGAACATTCAAAATGCAGGCAGGGCACAGGACAAAGCAGTAGGGACAAAATGTATGTGAAATGCATTGAAATAGAAATGACAGCAAAAATGACATTTTTAAAAAAATTCAAATTTCCCGCCGGTTCCGGCGCCCGTACATCCCGACGTCACAGGGACCGGAACACAGAAGCCGGATGCCGGCATCGGCTGGAGGAGATGGCCGTTGACGCTGCAGGGGACACATCGCGGGAGTGAAGGACAAGGTAAGTGCTGCAGGGACCCACAGAGCAGCGCCGCATGGTAAGCCCGAGTGTAGCTCGGGGTTACCGCTTTTGGTATAGAAATTTTACCCCGAGCTACACTCGGGAACACTGCTAAGGAGGTTAATTAAGATGGCCTTGGCCAGAAATGCTAGGGGTGTTTTTCAAATTGATTTCCCAGCAAAATAAAGCACGGAGACATGAATCAATGAGGGAGTTTGTTTTGAATATTAAAGATTAATTAAGTAGTGTTTTTGGTTTGTGTTGCTTAGATGCAGTGTAGTTCCACTTTAATGTGAATAGTGTCAGAGGGCATATATAGCTAAATAAAACAAAATTGGCAACCACTCCAATTTATAACTAGAACAAAATATGTTTCCTAGCATATTTACCAGCTATCTAGCAAAAACAAACAACAACTTTGCACTGTCTAACAATTTGCATTAAACAGAGTGTTTAGTTGCACAACATTGGCAAATACTTGCTGAAGCCATTCTGCTTTATCAAAGCACCACTATATTGTGCAGTCCTAATTGTATCCTACAAGAGTCTCCATGTTGGAGAAGTTAAGGGTAAATTAAAGTGTTTGTAAAGGCTATTTTTTTTTTTTTAAATAACAAATGTTATACTTGCCTGCTCAGAGAACAGAACACCCCTGAAACTACTCTTCTTTTGTATCTCACCAGTGCTTTAGGCTTCTCCTCTTTTCTGTGCCCCAGCATAGGAAGCTGCTTCCTATACAGGTACACCAAAGTGCTGATCCCGAGCCAGGCTGTGTGCATCTATTGATACACACAACATGGCGCAGCCCTGCCCCCACAAGGGGTGTATTTACCACAAGGCAAACAAGGCAGTTGCCTAGGGTGGAATTTTTCCGGGGGCAGCACTGCCCCCTGGAAGAAGGGACACTTGCGGCATGGGGACCGGGTGGGAGCCGAGAGAGGCTGCGGACTGCTTGATGGTGTATGTAGAGCCCGACTCTAATTCCCAGGGATGTCCAGAGCTGTAAAGGTGAGTGACGTTCTCTCCAGGTGGGGGGGCAGGGGTGTTGTTGGTCATTGTCAGGCGGGGGGGTCCGATTTTTTGTTTTGCCTAGAGCAGCACAAAACCTAAATACACCACTGGCCCCCACTCTTTGCTCATAGGATTTGATTGACAGCAGCAGATTCCAATGGATCATTTTTCTGTCTCTGTGAGCAGAGAGAGAGGAGAGAGCCACTGCAGATGGGCTGAGCACTGGATTGACATAGGATTCATAGATAATGGGGTTTTAAGGCCATACAATTGCTGGGACATTTTTTTTACCTTAATGCAGAGAAATTATTAAGGTAAAAAAATGTATAGATCATTTTAATGGGCAGGTTTGCCTGGGGGGATCCAATTTCTCAAAGCCTTGGGGACATACCAGAAGCCCAGTAGTACACAATGGTAGCTGAATGCAGCTGAAGATCTATACATAGAATTCTGCTGTTGTTAGCCACAGATACTAAAGACTAAGGCACCAGGTTGTCCAATTACAAAGGGTATCATTATTTCAAACTAGAGTGTCTATAGTTTTGTATTTCTACATTCACAGAATTCAGGAATGTGAGCAATGTCCACAATAACATCATGTTCACATTTACTGTTACCATACTTACCTTTTGCTACTAGGCTCTGTCATTAAACTAATCCATTGTAAGCATTATTATATTCTCAGAAATATAAAGTCAGAGGACCAGGGTTTCTGAAGTAGACAAAAGGCTTTTGTTTAAGTAACACAGAAATAGAAATGAGCACAAAAATTCTTCATAATTTATTCTTCATAGGGTCTGTTATGTACAGAGTATCATGGTACATACGTATGTACAGTACATAGCTATTGTAGTGACTCAGCTCTCTTTACTTTGAAACGGTCTCCATACATTACCAGGTTATGACCAGACTCCTTTTTGCTGTTGCCAATAAGGAAGGGAAAGCAAATGGGATGAATGGCAGCAGAAAATGGACAGTGAACATGATTGATGAATTTGGATGTGGTAGCCATGACTCTGATGTTGCAACTTTGAAATGAGCCTTTTGCTCTGTCTTAAAGACAGGACAATAATGACTGATTGTGAATGATGTTTAAGAGTAATACACTGATGAAGGGTAACAGTGAAGGTGACCTCAGATTTAGCCAGGCCAAAAAGTTTACCAAGATGCTTGCTTGTTTCTCACATCATCAATATTAAAGGTCACCTTTAAATATTATATACAAAAATCCAACCACTTCTTGGACTCAAAGTAATCCTACTCTCTTTTTCAGCAGGATCTTCTTACAGCTGCTTCCAGTGGTGTCTGCAGTCTGGCTGGTAAAAATCTAGTGCCACACTGGCCCCACCTGTGCACCAACCTTAATTGGGATGTACATGTCCATTAAGAGGGATGACTACTGAATAACCACACTTTTAGAACCTTGCAATAAAATAAAAATGGAGATACTTTTCAGCAATTAAAAAAGGAAAAAAGGAAAGCTTTCAGAAACTTTCAACTTACAGACAGGAGGAAGTGAAACGTTCCTCTAGGCTGACATATTGCTTCATCCCCTGTGTTTACCTCTAGACTCTTTTGCTGGCAAAATAATCACAACAGGTCAAGTCAGTAGCACCCTCTACAGTTAAAGACAGATTTTTTCCCCTGTGGCTAGACCATGCATACATAACCAGACTGTAACATCTTTGAAAAAAAAGGTCACACTTTACTTGGACTTCCCTCCGCTCTCTGATAGCAAATACCATACACTAATAGACTTCATTGGTGTGCACACTAGACCAATGGCCCAATTTGGTATGATTTGCTATCCAACAAAAACCATATATACCTGTGCTCAAATCCCAATAGGTTGTACATGCATGTATCTATCAGGTGCTAAAGGAATGTAACCACGTTAACATTAGCAATTCTGGAAGAACTCCCTGCACATTGCTAATAAAAAAGAGGGATTTTTAGTTTACACATATTGCAATACATGTTTAAGCTGGTCAACTGCGTCAAAGTAATCCCTTTTGGCCAGTCCTACTCTGCTCTGCCTACGCAAATGCTACTGTGGACACAATGTCAACATGGGGAAAACAGACACAAAGTGGGGAGAGCTACTAGGTTTAGGTCTGGCTACTGACCAGCAATGCAACAGAATCAAGATATACCTGTGCTCAAATCCCAATAGCTTGTGCATGCATTTATCTATCCAGTGCTAAAAGGGTGTAACCACATGTTAACACTAGAAATTCTGGGAGAACCCTCTGAACTATTTGCAGTGTGCGGAGGATTCTTTCAGAATTTCTAGTGATTTGCTATCCAGGTGTTTTATTTTCCATTCTCCTGTGTCCTGGCAGATGATGTATTCAGCATGTCTGCTAATGTAGCCACTCCAAGGCATACTAAATTGCACACTGAAAGTCTGGGAAAATTAATAAAAACGTGCTGAAAAATGTGCAAAATTGTGTATATAGCATATTTACAGGTGCTCCCATTGAAGTCTACGGGATCAGAAATCCTGAAAAAAAAAAAAGCTTATTTACTTTCATTGAAATCTTCTTAAGGTGCTCATTGAGCTCATATGATATCTAATGAAGACAGGAAGTATAAAAGCAATGTTAGTATAACCTGTGATATTTACATTCACTGGTGAATCATCAGGAAAAGAGATATAACCTCCACATACGGAAAAGCATCTTCACAATAAAAGCTGTAAAATTGTGAGCTAGACTCCCTCAAGAACTGATTCTAGCCAGCTCAGTAGATTGTTTCACAAAAAAAGCTGGATGCATTTTTTAAATACACAACATATTACTGGATAATAACAATTATAGGTAATAACACCATGAGTAGCTGATCCAGGGAAAATCTGATTGGCTTCTGGGGAATCAGGAACAATTTTTTTTTCCTACTCTGGAGCAAGTTGTATCATGCTTTGTTTTTTTTTTCCTTCCTTTGGATCATCTGTGAATATAGGATTGTGTACTGTATATGGAGGTTTTCTATTTATTTTTTCTATTGGTTGAATTACCGTAGATGGACTTGTCTTTTTTCAACCTGACCAACTATGTAACTGTAAGTGTGAATAGGGGCAATAAGAAAGAATTGGATTCTGCATGTTCAGCATAGTCATGTGCAAGGAAACATGTTCAAGTGTGAATAAGGGCTTGGGGTGCCACAAATAAATATGCAGCATATGACTTTTGTCCCCAGAGTGCCTCATGTGCTGGTGCAGATAATTCCTTAATAGATATCTATACCCGAGAATAAAATAAAAAAATTATATATATATATATATATATATGTATATATATATATATATATATATATATACACACACACACATATACACACTGCAGATTACCAGTTCTTGGATATAGTGACTGCATTCATTTTCTTGTTGTCAAGCTTCTGCAGGGACAGGAAAATACTGTATCTGTTGATCCTGCCAGAACTTCTACCAGTGACTTTTTGTGCACAGGACTGATGTCTCAAATAATGTTATCAGCTTTCCTAGCTATCTCCTATGAATTTCAGAACACCTGTAGTCCAAATCAGGTTACAAGCCTGGGGTAGCAATAATGCTCTTCCATATATAGAACAGTGGGTGAGCATTGTCACTCTAGGATACAAAGTGTGTTACTGGAAATATCAAGAAGAAAATAAAAGAAGCAAAGCCTAAAAAAGAAACAAATGCATCCACAACACTAAAGGGATGGTAAAATGCAATATAATACATTTTTACATTTGCTTTAGCTATGCTTAAGCCTCAGATCACACCAAATGTGAAATTGAAATTGCACTTCTTTACTTGAAGTGCACAATTTCAAAGCTGTGGACCAGGTGCAATTTCATATGGGGTTTGCCTGACACCTGTACGACTTCATACACAGACATCAATTCAAGTCACACCTGAAATTGCAAAAATAGTGCAGGAAATATTTTCAAAATCAATCAAACCAATTTGAACAGTTCCATTGCAGACAATAGGATGTGACTTGTAATGTGATTTGTCAAATCGCATGACAAGTTGCACCGGTGTGAACCAGGGCTTAATCAAACCAAAATAGATTGTTATACCTTGATATAGGTAGTTTAAAATTATGATATGCAAAAGAAAATGGTGTAGCGATATCCCAGAGATGCTAAAACTTTATATACATATAAAAATCAAAATAAACAGTGTAACTCGGTATTAATTAATCCAGTGAAAATAATGAACCACACATGTGTGATATGATAAATTCCAGTAAACCGAAAAAAAAACAAAAGAAAGAGACAAAGCCAAAGACTGACCAAGAAAAATTCCCCTTAATGATATAAAGTAATTAAGGGAAGTGTTTTTCACATTTTTATTGTACAGTTCTTTATACTGACCATTTTTCTTGGTCAGTCTGTGGTTTTGTCTCTTTCTTTTGGTTTTATTCTGGATTAATTAATATCGAGTTACACTGTTTATTTTGCTTTTTATATGAAGTTTTAGCATCTCCGGGATAGCGCTACACCGTTTTGTTTTGCATACACACTTTTTCCTATCTGGGCATATAGTCAGGTTATAGCAGCTTCCCCTTTTCGTTGTTGTATAGGCAGGTAGCGTGGGAGGTTCATCCTATATAAAATTATGATATGATAACATTCGCCAGGGGTACAGTTAATAAGTATCTAAAGTATGTTTGACAATAACTCTATACCAAATTATCAGTTCTAGTACTTAATAACACTACTTACTGAAAATATTGATGCCAAGAGACCACACTATTTTAGTGTAGTGACTGTTTAAGTCTTCACACTATTGGCACTTAGACATGACTCAGCTGACCAGGGAAAAAGACCATGCTATGCTCTTTATTTCAGGTGGCAAATCTGAAAAGTTTTCAGCTAGCAATTTGTGACCTGCAAACCCATAAACCCCCTGGAATTCTCTGTGAGGCCATAGTACCCCTTGACCCAAACCTTTCCTTGATTGCTTACCCATTCACCATTACATTGCTTGGTGTCTGCCAGAAATGCTTTGATTTGGCACTTGAAAATACAGAGCAAATACAGAGCTGTGCGGTCATTTTTTTAAATGAAAATTGCATTGTTGATGGATGGCTTTTGTTGATGGCATCATGTTAGTTTAAGATGCTTCTGAGATCATTAACCCCTTCCCATCCAGCTGTCAATCTGTTATAGGCACACTCCTCCTTCTGAGTGTGTGTCATATGACATCCTGTCTAAAGGTGCCATTGAGCGACGCGATCTGTCACCGGCTCTGTCCACAGGACAGAGCCAATGACAGATCACTACACCGGCACGTTGCCAGTGTCATGTGACCACTGTGACCAATCACAGCAGTTCACATGACAATTGTATACAGTGGATGGCTTCCTTTCATGCTTACCATTGTATACAATTGTGTTGTTAGCTATGATTGGTTAAACCAGTCACATAGTACAGACTGGGTCAATCAGAGCCCATCTGTATCATGCGATGAGCTGTGCCCAATCACAGCTAATCACAACAAAAGACTGAATTAATCAGTTTCATTCAGTAATAATGGTTACATTGGTATTAGCAATCAATGTGTAAAAAAAAAAAAGAAAAAAGAAATCCTTATCACTTGCCCAGTGTAGCATGGTAACATTGTATTGCTCTGGTCACAGTGTGTTGAAAAAAAAAAAAGAAAAAAATTTAATAAAAAAGAACAAAATAATAGAAAAAAATTGGAAAAAATGTTAATTATTATTATTTATTTAATTTTTTTTTTACACACTGTCCCTGATCACTGCCACACCAGTTATATAATAACTTTGTACTGGACTGGTGATAATATGTAAAAAAAAAAGTTGACTTTTTTTTTTAACTTCTTTTTTCCCAAAAATTGTAACAAAAAATTACAACTTCAAAAAACTCGCCATGCCTCTTACTAAATACCTTGGACTGTCTATTTTCCAAAAATGGGTAATTTTGGGGGTATTTGTACTTTCTTGGTGTTTTTCGGGCCTCAAGAAATGAGATTGGCTGTGAGTACATTGTTTGATCAATTGTCAGATATATATACCGTGCTTTGTGGACTCTATACCTTTCCTACAGACTAAATAATATACACCGATTTGGGATATTTTCACCAAAGAAATATAGCAGAATACATTTTGACCTAAATTTATGAAGAAAGGTTTTTTATTTTTTTTTAACAGAAACAAAGAAAAACGTTTTATTTCAAAAGTTTCAGGTTTTTTTTGTTTATTTAGTAAAAAATAAAAAATTCAGTGGTGATTAAATATCACCAAAAGAAAGCTCTATTTGTGTGAAAAAAATTATTACATTTTGTATGGGTACAGTGTTGCATGACTGCACAATTGTCATTCAAAGTGCAACACTGAAAGCTGAAAATTGGCCTGGGCAGGAAGGGGGGAAAAGTGCCCGTTATTGAAGTGGTTAAGAATTCACGGACAAGTGCATTTGACCTGTAGTTAACCTCTTTCTGATTTGCAATTGATCTGCTGTAAGCAGATTTTGAATCCTCAAGACTCCCTTGAAGCAAACAAAAGCCCATCAATACAAGCCCATTTGAGTCAGCAAATGGACAATTAGGATAGAATTCTTCCTTGACACTGATGTCCAAATCATTATCTGTATTCTAAAGAGAAAGCACAGCTGAAGTTGTCTATTCTCTGTATGAAAAGAGCAGGCAGGGATCAGGAAGGAGGTAGAATTGGTAAACACTCATTCTGGTGTTGTGTTTACATTTAAGCTTAGGCTATTGAGCTTTATAGACAACAGCAACTTAAAGTGGTTGCAGATCCTAACATATACCCAGTGAAGTGACTGGCCTCAAGTGATACACAGAGATGAAACTAATTCTCCTACATAAGTTGTACCTTTCTATCTGTAGTCTCATCTTCGCTACATCTGTTTGAAGTCCAGAATACTTAAAGCTTGTCTGAGCTGTCAGAAAACAGGTGGCAGAGAACTGAAAATACACACTGCAGAGCTCAGTGAGGAGAATGCCCCCCTTCACACAGCTCACAGCAACAGCTGAGGCTATCAACCACAGGCTGTGTGCTGGAGGTCCCCCGTCACCTTTTTTCTCTTGGTGTCAGAAAAACTTGTCAGAAGTGACTCATGTAGATAACAGGGGAATGGGACTGCAGACAGAAAAGACACGTAGTGCTCTGGATTGAGGCAAGTACACACTATTGAGGGACATGTTTTGTTCATATTTCATGTCTGAGGTCTACAACCACTTTAAGGGAAGGCAAATCTAGCAACACAGCTCTACCTGCTGGCTGGAATATAAAAATATTTATATTAAATACGTATATTTCCCAACTTTATTTAATTAAGAAGATGGGTACAAACAGTGGTGTATTTAAGTTTCGGGCTGCCCTAGGCAACACAAAAATCTGCTCCATCCCCCCCACGGAGAGACCCTGACACTGACAAACACCTGTCTCCCCTATGATAAGAGCCTGACATTGACCAAGAACAAACCCCCCCCCATCCCCACTCGAAAGAGCCTTTCACTACCACCACCCCATACACACTGGCAACCCCCCCACCCTGGCGAGAGAGAACACACTCACCTTCACAGCTCCAGACATCCATGGGAACAAGAGTCAGAATCTGCATCAAGCAGCCTGCAGCCTCTCTAAGAATCCACCTGGTTCCCATGCTGTGTGTTTCCTTTCTTCCATCCCTACTTTTGGGGGTGTGGCACTGCCCCCTGAAAAATGCTGCTGCCCCCTAAAAAAATACCGCCCTAAGCAAATGCCTTGTTTGCCTTGTGGTAAATATGCCCCTGTGTGCAAAACCACTATGCATTTTCATTCAAATGCAATTCAGGCCAAAGATCAAAATACCCATTTGAAATAAATACATAGAAACTGTTTAAATGATTTGTAATTATGCAGGGCCAGTCTTGTGACCCTGCCACCCATCATGACTCTGTTATCAACTTGCACTGTTGCACTGCAACAGCATAACTTATTCAAGAACACACCCCAGCTTTCAGTAGCGGCACACTTCTTCAGCTCATTCATGTCCTTCTTCCTTCAAGTGTGTACTTGTACTTTCAAGCAGAGTCTGAATTGCCCAAAATGCTAGCCCTCCCTCCACCAGTATGAATGTTGATGTGAAGGGTATTACAAGAAACCTGGTAACAATACAAAAACCGACATTAGCTACACCGGGAAAAAAAAACCACTGTATATACTGTATATTTAATTACCATGCCTATAGCCACATTCATAATATGTCTGGGCAATTAGCTCTGAAAGAAGCTATGTATTAATGGCTCTTGAGCTGAGTAGCACAATTCTCATTTGACAAGTGTGCAAGTAGTGTTTCGGCTTTTCTTTCCATCATACCTCCACCATTATTTCTGTTAAGTACTCTTTCAATGAAGATGATATACTGCCCTAATTACTGGAAAGCTAGGAGCCAGGATGCTGTTGTCTTTTATTTTACATTGTCCTTTATGTTCAAATCTATTTGCTTTCTTCTTTAAGCATAACATGAAATGCAAAACGGAAACTAGAGCTCATGCACTAACATACCCATGTTGACTTGAGCTTTCACATCAGCAAATCAAAACCCATTATAATCAACAATAGCAAATAAAGTGACATTTGTGTTCAATTTTGATTGCATACTCAAGTCCTTTTTGTGAGCTTATATCCAAAGGAAAGCCATAACCAATGTGTTTGTAGTTTTGGTTTAAGCAGAAAAAAGGTGAACCAATTCTGAAAGCTATTAACCTTATGAGTTGTACGTTGACACAGCAGAAGTTGGAGTGTAATCACATGCAGTAGCGCTAAATTGTTCTTTAAACTGCCCATCCGTTTTCTATGTGCATATGCACGGTTGAATTCCTACTGTCAGCACTATGGACAGCTCCAACTAGTAATGATGCTATACATTTGTTCTAAAACAGTGTGATTCCAAAACATTGAATTTCAACAAGGCTATATAGCTGCTTTGTTATTTATTTGACTTGGTATACAATAAGCACCTAAACCACTTAAAAGTAAAGTAATATGCAGTAAACAAAAATTGTAATTGGCAACCCATCATAAGTCACAAAATGCAGTAAATTTAAACTTGCTATAGTAAACAAGCCAAATATAACTTGAATCCTTTAAAGTAGCTACCAAGCACCTGCTTAACCCCTTTGTGACAACGTCACACAAATATGCAGCCTCACAGAACTGGGCTTTTTTCCATGGGGCCACATATTTGTGTACCTGTCTTTCTGCTGGGAGCATGCTGCACAGCGTGCTCCCAGCACAAAGATTGGGGTGTCACTGAGAGTCCAGGGTCCCAATCATTAGAATGGACTCCTGATTCCGGGTCACATGATCGCTATGATAGCCTCTGATTGGCTGTCACAGTGATCAGTCACTGTATAGCCCACCCCCTTGTTTTTTATTATTTTCTCTATGAATGGAGGAGAGAGATACATTGTATCTCTCTAACTCCTAGCATAGAGAAAAAAAATGCTTGTTAACAAAAAAAAAAAGGAAATAAATATTAAGAAAAAAATAAAAAATAAAGAAAAAATACCTATATCAAGGTTTGATCTAGTTCAGTGCCAGGCTAAGTGTTTTAGGTCAAGGTCAGGGTCAAAGGTCAAGGTCAAGAGATCAGGGTCAAAGGTCAAGGTCAAGAGATCAGGGTCAAAGGTCAGGATTTTTTTTTAATTGGTTTCATTGGCAGTTAGTGTCCGTGTGTTTTAGGTAAAAAAAATACAAAAAAACAAAATGCTCATTATTGGTTCTGGGCTGTACTACGGGTACAAGCAACAACTAACATACACATATATGGTATCACTGTTATCGTCAAGAGCTGGAAAATTTATTTTGTGTTGTACTTTGGTGGTAGGTTATGGTAGTAACAAGAAACACATTTGTTTACTATTTTAGGCCAGTTTTCCTTTGATAAAAAAAAAAAATCAGAAGATAACCATTACCATTTACCACCAAATGAAAGCCCAATTTGTCCTGAAAAAAACAAGGTTTAATTCACCTGGATGTACAAAGTAGTTGTGATGATATGTACCATTTTACTAACACATGTCAAATTAGCAAAATTGTGCTTAGGCATTAAGATTTGTTTTACCCTTAGGCGTGAAGGAGTTAAAGATTATATAAACTGATATGTAGAAATGGAAAACAAACTAATTGAGTCCTCCAATCATATATAAATTTCCACATTTCAATTAGCAAATTTGAAAGGGACAGCCCCCACTGTTTAGTTATTTGTCCCATGGTGGCTGCTTCCCATGGATGTATCCCAGGACCACAACATACTTCCCAACATTTTTAAAATTTGCAGGCATGGGAAGTGAACTGCACCTCTCTCTTAGTAATAAATTAATCAATGATTTCATGCTGGCACGTGGATTACAATGGCTGGCAGCAAGACTCTATTTCTCAAACTCCACCTACTAGTGGGAGATCATTTACGTAATCATTACTAGGAAAGAGAAGAAGCTCACTACCAGTACCTATAATCCAGTACCATGAAGGGTTGGGCTGACCAATGAATACATTGTAGAAGAGAGGATGAGAGCAGAGTGGGGCAGGGAAAATCTCCTGGGATGTGGCTCAGAGGAGATAACACATTAACTCCCACACGTGGACCTATTAACCTTCTAACCACCCTAGCTTATGCTGTGGTCCTTGAATCTCCTTTAGCAGCCTTATGTACCTCATTCTTCCACTGCTTCCCCTGTGGCCATTGAACATCCCTTTGTATGACCCTCATATGAGACCCTAAGTTTGGGGTATCACTAATCTCTTCATGTTACCAGATAGACACCTGGCCAGAACTCTGAAAGCAGTGGGATCCTCTATTAACCCCTTTACTCCTCTAATCCTTATGGAGTTCTTGAACACAGCTCCCCCTGGAACTCTCACCCCTATCTCATGCCTTCCCTGGTCTGGAGATTGGAGATTGTTGGTCAGGTGCCTAATCAATTTTTTCCTTGCTGAGGTTCCTGTCATTAGCTTTCATGGGGGCCACAGCTACAGCTCCCAGTTTAGAGGCCCCTCACTGTGAAAATAAATATTCCGAATTAACCCTATGCACACTGCTATACACCCGCACATATTTCAAGCAAACATTTGCTTAAAAAAATAGGGATTCTTGGTTGACATACATTGCGATACATTTTACAGCTGGCCAACTGCATCAAAGTATTTCTTCTCTGGCCAGTCCCTATTCTACTATGCAAAATGATGAATGTTTACTTGTTTATAGCATATTTTAACCACTTCCCGACTGCCCTATAGCAGAATACTGCTACAGGGTGGCAGGGCTGCACAAAATCACGTATATATACGTATTTTTGTATTTCCAGGTAGGGGACGCACGCCGCCCTACCCGCACCACCATTGGCAGCTACAGTTGTAAAATTATCGGGTCCCGGCCAGAGATCCCCTGCCATCACCCGGCGATCACCAAGGAACACTGACAAGGGAGAGGTCTGTATGTAAACAATACACATCTCTCCCCTGTCAGCACCAGCAGAGAAATACAAAGCAGCATGCTTACACAGTAAAACAGCACACAGTACATAATGTGAAACACACACATCACAGAGTTAACACTGGGCAGGAAGGGGTTCAGATTTTTTTAACATATAAAAAAGTAATTTTAACATATTTTTACATATATTTGTAAATGCATTCCAAAAATGTAGATTTGTATTTTTAAAGACATACAGTATATTTGAAATGTATTTTTAAACATATTTTTCATATATTTTGTAATAAAATGCATTTCAACATACAGTTTATATATATATATATATATATATATTGAACATGGCCAGAATTATAGCATTTCAAATATATGCCAATATATTTTGTAAGAATATTTTTAAAACATATTTCAAATATATTTTGCTTCCATGTGGGGAGGAGCAACAGACTGCAACTAGATGCACACCGCCACAAATTTCAGAATTATAAGATATGGCAAATAAGTGTCTCTCTGTCTTTACAGTTGTTCATGTCAGGTAGACATATTAATTAAGGCTAGTGATCAACTTCACTCTATTTTAGTGCAGTTATGACGTCTACTACCAATGCCTGTGCGGTAGGGCCCATTCACACTAGTCAGGTCCATTTAACAAATACACATGTTGTAATGCATATTATGTGTGGCATAATGCAAACATGAAGGCAGTGCATTTAAATCTAGACGGTTGCAGTCTACCCATTGTAGGGCATGTTGGGATACATAGTTCTACATCACCATTAATCAGATGGTGGAGAAGGATTGATGTGTGGCATAGAACTGCCAGCCGCAGTGTTTCCAGTAATAGACATATACTTAGCCTTGGAGAACCACAGCACCTTTAGTTCTTATGTCTCACTGTTCCTAGCTGTAGTTAGGGTCACCCAACAGATTGAAAGAAGCCATGGCTTCAGGTAACTCCCATTACAGTATATATTAATAGCTGCAACAGATTCCTTTTTTACAGTGAATGTTGATACTTGTAATTCTATGATAGCTGTCAAACCACAGATTGATAGTTGGTAGAACTAGTGGTGGAACATGAAACTGCTTTAAAATGAAGGCATGGTACCACTTGTAGTTCTAAAGAACCTGATAAACACATTCTGGCAGTAGTACTGTGAAAGAACAATATAGGACAGTATGGATGTTTTACTTTAGAAGCAGTAGGCCCTGGATAACCTGCACAATATCCTCCATCTTTTGTGTGTGCACTTTCATGAACATAAACTATGGGGCATATTTATCACTGAACTCACTCAATATGTTCCCAATATTCACCCAAACTTCCTTTGGTGAGCAATCATCCTCTGGGTTTGATTTACTAAAGGCAAGTAGACTGTTTACTTTGCAAGGGAAGTTGCACATTGCAAGATAATTTTCTCAAGAGCTTGGTGGATGTGGTGAAATTTCACTTTGCAAAGATTCCCAATCACTTGTGAGGAAAACAACAGTGTATTTGTTTGCACATGACTCTGATGATGGAAGTCAGCAAAGCTTCACCTCAACTCATTCAAGTGCTGGAGAAAATTCCCATGCAAAGTGCATGTTTTAAAAGAATGGACTGAGTGCAATCATACTATAATTTCTATGATCTGTCTTTTGGAGAGTATAGTAAGAGATCATGGATTTTAAACAAACTTTGCTTCAGTGGTGGTGTATGTTATCTTGTGTGCTCACTTCATGTTCTTAGGTCTTCATTAAAGCATACTGTATCTAACACCAAAAGCAAAAATGTTTTATTTTGCATCTTATCTGTTCTTAGTTGAGGTAGGTGCATTAGTTCCCTATTTTCAGAAACCAACAGAAAATTTTTATTGTATCCTTAATTTTCAACTACAAATATAATAAGATAATAATTTATTTTTTGGTTGGATTAAAGCATTTCTAAACCCAAAAACAAAAAATGTAATATATTGCAACTTATCAGTCCTTAGCTGTTGTAGGTGCACTATTTTTCTTTTTTAAATCTATTCATTTATCAGTTTAGTTCATTTTACCTGGTGATCCTGCTAGTATCATACCTCCTCTTCTAGAGAAACAAAACTACATTGTATCTATATAGGAGAAGCATTGTTAGGACCTGCTGAAAAAGCATGGACTGTAGAAAATATGTATGGTGTGGAGGCAACAGACAAGGCTGTATGTGTCTTAATCGAGGCAAGGAAAAGGGGTGGGCAGGATGGGCGCAACAGAGCAAGGGGTCAGAGAATGAATGTAGGGCGGTACACCAATTCTACAACATGCATTAGTTGTGGTGGAGGGAGTGAAGTTCCTCATTCTGGCCCTGGGTACTGGGTGGACCTGTCCCAGTACTGTCAAAAAATCATGTAAAGGGATGTGCTGAGACTTTGCTTTCAGTGTGTGTGTGTATCCCTCCTGTGCATTTGAGTTTGTCTAGTGCTGTTCCAAGCATTATACAGGAAAGAATACTATTAACAAGAAGTAAAGACACACTTACAAAAAACATTGGGATGTAGAAGGCCTCAGTACTTATTAAAGGGTTATTATTATTATTATTATTATTAAAAATATTAATAAATATCAAACATAACCATCAACTTATAGGCCAAGCTGTTGCAGCTCGGGACAGCCTAAATAAACAAATATGTAACACCAACAAAGTCCATTCAGATTTAAGCTGAATAACCATCCCCAATAGACACTTCAGCTCAGGACTGGACTATCGTACCCCCCCCCACAAAAAACCCATGAGCTTTTTATTCATAATATTAAAACCAAGGTTAAAAATATCCAAACCACCTTCAGATATGTGGACCATATTATCACTATAAAGTTCAAGTAGGAATCTCTTCAGGTCATGGCGTTGATTTACTAAAACTGGAAAGTGCAAAATCTGGTGCAGCTGTGCATGGTAGCCAACTTCAGCTCATTCAATTAAAGTGGTAGTAAATCCAACCAAAAAAAAAATGTTTTCCCCTGCAAGGCAAAAGGCACATTGTGCTAGTATGCATTGCATACTAGCACATTATAAAGGAATTTCCTTAAAATGAAGCCCTCCAAGGTGCTCTGTCACTGCTGCAAAGGCTTCCATCTTCACACGGTCTACTTTCCGGGTTCGCAGGCTGTGACACTTGATTGGCTGAGCCGCGATGATGTCATTCCTGCACATGCGTGGGAGAGTCTCGGCCGCAGCACGCAGCTTTGGAGAAACGGCACGGGTATGCTATAACTTCAGAGCACATGTGCCAGTGATATTACCATCTGCAGCTCACTAGAATAATATCTCCTAAAGGGTGCACATTTAGCAGATATTCATTTTACCTACAGATAAGATTTGTTCTATGCTTACATATAGGTAAAAATAATAAATGAGAGTTTAATACCATTTTAAGCTTTGACAAAAAGCTGGAAGCTGATTGGTTTCCATGCAGAGCTGCACCAGATTTTGTGCTCTCCAGTTTTAGTAAATCAACCCCAATGTGTCTATAAGATAAAACACCCAAAGATCACATATTGATTGACAATGTCCTGCTTACATGCCTCCTAGTTTTGTTGACATTAAAAGGTGATGACTTGGAAGCTACAGCAATCTACATTGTAGGAATTATTTCAGAAAATACCAAAGTCGCATTTGAAAAAATACATTTCAAAAAGGGAAAATCCCTCGCTAAGAATTAAACTGTATGAACTTTACCAATATTATTTCCACCAGCATGAATTATTCAAATATATGGTAAGGCCAGATTATTGATAAATACATAATTCTTATGAATAAAAGAAGGACCAAGAAGGAACCAAAAAGAAGAGAAGAAATAAAAGAGAGGGCAACAGTTTCATTAACAAAATAAAATTAAGGCTATGAGAGGAAATACTAACTCCATCTGTCCCAGGTGATTCTATACTCAACTCATATCTTATTGTGCAAATAATTACAGATCAATTTCCAAAGGAGCTCCGGTCATGGAGAACCTTCTTTGTCGTTATCAGAATTTACTACCGAAATCTTGTAAATGGAACAGAGCATCGGAAAAATTGTTAGCAGCACTTGGAACATAAGAAAACATCAGCCAAACATTTAATTCAATGCAAACCAAGAAAACAAATCTAAGGAGTTTAAAATCAGACTTTGAATATGAACAAAAACTGAATAGATAATACATTAATTATCTGAATGAAGCAAGAATAATTTGTTCTGCAAAAAGTCTCACCACATCACAAATTAAACCACCACAAGGAAAAACTCTAGTAATACCATATTCTTTTTAACTTCAGGGATTTGCATGATGAATGCCATCTTTCAGTCACCTATGACAAAAAGTCCCAAAAGCAATTAAACTGGAAGTGTCAGTAAAACATCTGTTTCAGTGAATACAGATTGCCATATGGTCAGCCATTGAAGTGCTCAAGAACATGGCCCTAGAAGAGAAATATAAAAGACCCAAAAGGACTGAATATCACTGACCTGATCTGATTTTTTTTTCTAGCAGAAGTCTAAATTTAATGGTCGACAATAATTCTCAAACATCCAAGAGATGTGGAAAACAATATTTTTTTCTTTAGCCAACAGAATTCTAAATAAATCAAAAAAAATCTCAAAAGACAGAAATCAAATTAGGATAAAACAGAAAAAAATCAGGTGGGTCAATGAATAAAACATTGTCCAGTATGAGATTCCCCATAACCAAATTGCTGTTGGATTACCCATTACCAAAAGAAGGAAAAAAGTTTTGAAATAAAAACAAAACAGAGAAAACTATCAAGAGACATCTATCATAATAAAATAAGTTATTACAATGAAAACCTAACAAACTAAAACCCAAGGGATACATTGGCAAAAGTTAGATATACCAAAAAGAGCCCCGCAACCAAATGCCTTAAGAGTAAAAGAGCATTGTCAAAAGAAGGATATGAGATTAAAGACAGTCCATTATCCATCTCTCATTAATTGAGCCTCTTGATGGGAACGAAAAATGATGAATGACGCGGAAAGAGACTCACTCTTTCTGAGGGACCAGATCCAAAGGTGACATATGGAATTTACACACAACATAGTTGCCACCAAGTGTTTTATCAAAAATACTAACCATTCACAATAGCTGCTATAACAATTACAACTTTTATACAATGTCTGTAAAACACAGTGTAAAGGCAAACAGGAATATTCCAGAGATTTACAATCTAGTAGCACTCTTCAAAAAGACAGGCAATCTTAAGTGGTTTAGTGCATTCAAGATCATTTTAAATATTTTAAATATCCCTTAATAAGAAAAAAAGGCAAAATGGTGTACATAAAATATTACAAATGAAAAAAAGACTATAATACCAAAAAAAGGGATCAAGAATGAAAGTACGCAAAGTCCTGGATTCTGTGAGTTATAGCAAAGTTCCATTAATGGGCATAATATAGATCAGTGTTTGATCTGAAAAAATAAAACTTGACTGATGTTCTTTGATGGTAAAGAAGAGAACCAGACTGCTGATGCAGTTTCTTTTTGTGGACCTTCTAGTATGCCATGAGCCCTCACCTAATCACAAGGGTTAAGGGGTGGGAGACCCTTCCATGATGTCAATTTCCTAGTTATATATATCTTTCAGAATTACCATATATTGTATTCAGACAACAAACATTTTATACAGCAGGGATTAAAATTTCAAGTCCTGAGCTACTAGCCAGGCCTTAAGAGTTACTCGCCACCAACAAACACACACAAACAGAGACACCTGTACACACACACACACAGACATGTACATACACACACACATACAGAAACACATGTACATACACACACAGAAACATGTACACATGCACAGAGACACATGTACACACAGACACATGTATACACACACAGGCACGTACAGATACGCATACACACAGATACATGTACATACACAGAAATACACATGCACAGACACATGTACATACACACACATGTACACACAGACACATGTACGTACACACACATACACACACATGCATGTACATACACGCAGACGCATGTACATGCATACACAGACACACACAAACATGTACACACACAACACCACCCCCATAAAAAGTTGCAGTACTTCGTTGTTCACTCACAGAGCTGGGTACTGCCCTCTAGGGGGAGGCAGAGAGCACAGCACACACTCCTTCCTTTGCTTTCACTGTGCTCAGCTATTGAGCAGTCTGACAGCTCCCAGTTCCAATGACAGATCTGGCCTGAGCTCCGAGCCTGCTCAGAAAGACGGCCCTGGGGGACACACTTGCCCCCACCATAATTTCCACTCGCCATTGGCGAGCAGGCGAGTGGAAATTTCAAGCCCTGTTATACAGAATTATGTTTCAATTTGATATGGACTGATCATAAAGTCTTTCTTATTTGTAGCTTTCTCTCAAAGAAAAATATGTCCAGTCCATCTTTGCCACCTCATAATTTTAAGCATGTTTAGTCTTAAAATAATCTTTACTTTCTCACACAGTTATTAAAGCTATGCTTAATATAGACAGAGTTATGAAAATAGTATACAGCTTTACTCAAAACCTAGACTGCAGATGTGTATCACATACAAGAAAGGCATGGATAGAGAGACATTCTGTTAAATGATTTTAGGACCCTAAGTAATCATTACGATTACCAAATTAAAAGTGTTTTCACAGAAAGACTTCCATTGTGTGGTCTGGATAAATTCTTAAACAATGGAAGAGCTCTTCTAGCCTTGAAGAGATGGAAAAGAATGTCAGTCTCTTTAAACATGGAGATCCAGAATGGCCTCCACTGCAAAAATTACACTTGTGTAATTTAAATGTTACACACACACTTTTGAAAACGGGTGCCAGAAGGTGAACTGGAAGAAGGCTTATACAGAAGAGTTAGGTGCTGAGGCAACATTAGGGTTAATCACACACCAACATGTTTCAAGCCCTATTCAAACAAAGGTGTCCTTTTATGACACAGAGAATAGCTGCGATTCAGAGGATCGCAGCTATTCTCTGGTCATTCACAGTTTATAACACTCAAGAAAACATGTTTAGCCCTTCACTGGAGATGTGTTCTCCCTCCAGATTCTCCAGCCCAGAGCTGGAGAATCGGAGGGACCGCAAACTAAGCAGAGATAATTTACCTCTGTTTAGTAAACTGATCTTTTACTGTAATCTCACGAGATTATAGTAAAATCAGCAGTTTTCCAGCGTTTGGAGACCGTTCTTCCTTCGCTTGGAAAACTGATCTACATATGCTTCATAAATGGCATTCACAGGATAACTGTGTTCTCCGAGAATCCTGGAGAACTGAGCAGCGATCTATTACTGCTGGTTCATAAACGGACACCATAGAGTGAACATCCAATTTTTGTGAAAACCTTCATCATATGTTTATCAGGCTAAACCACCTAAAATTGTATATGCTTATAGAATAATATCTTTGTTGAAAAAGACCTGAACATTTATGCAGAAATCATTCCACCATCACAGCAGAACAAATGCAAAAAGGTCTGAAGCTGGTTAGAAAAAAAAAATTGGATATAGCCATGTGCATGTCCTCTTCAGTCTTATCCTGTCCTTTTTATGTGATCTGGGCAACATTTCTAGGAAGAGGGAAGGAGAGATAATAAGGAAACTCCTCTCTCTAAATCTCTTTCATAGATATTGTAAGATGATAACCCAGTGGAGAAAATTCACATGGCAATGTCAATGACATGGTTTTTTTTCAGCAAAATCAGGGGATTAAAAGCAGTCACAATTGCTTTTTCAATTAATTTGTGAAGGATCACATCCAATGCACAGTAAGACGTTTGACAGATGGAATGACACTTTGTTAAGCTTGCTCTGTGATAGTAGCACGCCTGAATATAAAGGGATAGCTATGCACCCCACAAAAATGACCACTAAAATTTAGCCATTCAGCCATCTCTGTAAAGGAATGAATCTTAGTGCCAGAAAGGTGAGCAGCCTAACTAATCAAATGCTGTCACCATTTGAGAAACAGATTACCTGGTCACAGACAAAACTAACAGACCCCTTTTCTCTTGAACCATCCTAGGCAATCACTTTCCATACAATGCACTTTTACTCAATAGAATGCAAGCTTTTACACTTGATTTTAATGTGTTCCTAATAAATATTTATACTGGTTACACATCGAGTACCCTCTTTTCCCTAATGAGCATATAAGGAATGAGAAAAGAAAATTCAAACTGATTGGTGATATAGCCTAGGCGGGGCCATAGATAATTTTTTCCCTGGGAGGGGATCAGCTCTCTCAAATGGAAAGACTGACACAAAATGGTTCCCCTTGCAACTGCTCAATAAGCTTGAGTTCAGGGGTTAGTAGGAAGTTGGGGGGAGGGGGCATTTTTGAGAAAAATTATGGTTAGGCAGCAATTCCACTTTAAGGGCAAATGAAAGAAACTACCAACCACATAGGGAGTGAATTGTTTCCAAATGGGTCAGTGACTACTAAATTTCCAGTGTGACAAGCAGGGTGGAATAAGGTGTGTGTAAGGTGCTTTGACTGGAGAGGAAGGCTTAAGTTGATAGGAGAGAGTTGAATGAGGGGAAGGTGGGTGGTGGTTGTTTACCCCGGTGGGTTAGGTAGGTGACCCGGAGGCAAAGTGATTAGGAAGGTATGAGAGGTAGGTGAGGTGGTATGGGGAGTAGATGAGGTGGTATGAGGTAGGTAAGATGGTATAAGGAGGTAGATTAGGTGGTAGGAGAGGTGGTATGAGAGGAAGGTGAGATAGTATGGGGAAGGTGAAGTAGTATGAGGGATGGGTGAGGTGGTATGAGGGGTAGGTGAGGTGCTATTGGGGGTTAGCCAAGGTGGTATGGGGTGTAGGTGAGATGGTATTGAGAAGGTAGATGAGGTGGTATGAGAGGTAGCTGAGGTAGTATGATGAGTAGGTTACGTGGGAAGACATTTTTACAGGTACTGCCAACAGCAGGATATTTAGGTCATCTGAGTCCTTCAGTGCTGCTGATCAGACTGGAAAGTCTCTGCACTGAGCCCACCCAATGTCCCTGTTTCCTGCCTGCAGTGACATCACTACCTGCATAATAACTGCTTCTGAATTGTGGGAGAGGAGTGTTTGTATCTGTGTAGTTAGTTTCTGGTGCCTGTTACACTGTGCCAGTGTCTGCGAGCATACATGAACAGAAATATGTGAACACAGTCACAGAGCTGTCAGTATACATCTGTTCATGGAGCCTTTACACAGTAGCACAGTGTTACGTGCTCCAGCAATTAAACAGTATCTTGTATAGAGCTCCTATCCTGCACTTCAACGGCACATAGAGGGCACACTACAAAGCAGGGCAGGCTTTCAGTGCAGTGACTATCCAGGCTGACAAGCAGCAGTTTTCCCTGCAGTCCTAATGCTGGAACACAGTCATTGGGGGAGTGCCTGCTACTGATGCAAAACAGGAAAATACTGGCAGAAACGGAGTGCAGCTACATGTCACTCCACTGAGACTGGCAGGGCTTTTGCTGGCTGGAACTACAGAAGCAGTGTCAGGAAAGGCGACCACCTACTTATGAAAACTAGATTACTCATTGGTGGGCCAAAAAAAAAAAAAAGCCTTGGGGATAGCTATAAATTACCCATGCACCTCCCCAGTGCTGTCCTTGTGCACTGTTGACAAACCCTGCAGCAGCACTTGCGCCTGGACAGGACACTCTGGGGGGCTTAAACCCTTCTGACCCCCCCCCCCCTTATCTATACCCCTGAGTCTGGGAAGGTGGGAAAGATTCAATATAATAGGGAATTTGGGAGGAGACTGATGAGTTAGTAGAGTGCTTTCTGAACTAACTGATTTGATCTATACTAGTGGCAGTCAATTTGTCTGGTGAGTTTATGATTCTAGCAGATAACTCTGAACAGAATACATTTGAACACTAGAGTTTGCAACATGAAGTTTAAACTCTCAAATGTGTTGAATTGCTTGTCTCGTTGGAGAATAAATTAATACATGTTATGTAATGTCACTACAACTACTAGAAAACTACTTTAACTGATAGGAATCAAATAAATGCATGTTGGGGTTCTGCTGCTATCTATAGGCAAAGATAATTATAAAAGAAAAAACATTCAATTCCACATTCAGAAATGAAATTAAGCTGTCCCTGAGACTGCCCCTGAAAACTGTAATGATTCCAAAATACCACATACAGTTTTAAAGTGTATCCACCCCCACCCCCCCAGAAATGTAAAATATTGCAGCTGACTAGCCCTTGGTGTGGTGGCTGCAATAGTTTCTAATTTCAAGCTTTTGTTGCTTAATTATGACCTTGCAATCCTGGAAACACCACATTTCCTGTTCCTGGGTGGCTACATGACTCACCCTACCCTTCTCTCCTGGTATGGACTACAACAATATCCATATTTCTTCTCCTTTTAGTGGGGGGCAGGATAAAATGTTAACACCCGGGTCACATTGGGTGTGACTTGGCATGTGGTTTGCATGCTATGCATCTTGCAAACCGCATTCCAAGTCGCACCCTACATGTAGGTGCGGTTTTGACTTGGTCGGAGTCGCACTGATTTCTAAAGTAGTACAGGCACTACTTTTGGTGTGATTTGCATAGACATTTGTGTCAGATGTTCTGCAAATCGCACCTGAAATCGGCATCTTACCCAACTTTGAAATCATGCGACTTCACTGTAAGTCGCACGATTTCAAAGTCAGGCTTGATGAGACTGGGGTGTTCATTATAGAAGATAACTAGGAAGCATATCACTTTTTATACAATAAACCCATTTTTAAGGTAATGCATTAGGCCTGTGTGCCCTCTGTTTGTTTCTTTGTATGCATTTCATTTGGATTCCCCTGGTCCGTTGAGGGCAGCAAGGCGTGCATCCTATAGGCTACATATGTGTGGTTACAATTACTGTGGAGTTCATCGTCCAGCACAGGAGTCAAAGCGTCTGCTCATTTTTCTTCTATTCCATGTGTTGACAGGCATTCCATAAACGCTGCTTCCTTATTTGAATAGGCTACCTAATTCTGCAAAACATACCAAAAAACATGCATGCAGCAATGTTTCTTTTTTTAATGCAGTGCACCACAATTCACAGTAGTGTGTTACCATGTGCCGCTGTGCACTGCAACACAGATGTGTTGGTAAGGTGAACTGGAGTGGCATTAAGAATAAATGGCACCATGATGCTCCTAATGCAGGTTTTGGCATGCTTTATTTATTATTTATTTCAGGTACTTATATAGCACTGTCAATTTATGCAGCACTTTACATATATATTGTACATTCACATCAGTCCCTAACCCTCAAGGAGTGTACAATCTAAGGTCCCTAACTCACATTCATACATACACATACTAGGGCCTATTTTAGACAGGAGCCAATTCACCTACCAGCATGTCTTTGGGATGTGGGAGGAAACCGGAGTACCCGGAGGAAACCCACGCAGACACATGGAGAACATGCAAACTCCAGGCAGGTGGTGCCGTGGTTGGGATTCGAACCAACAACCCTAGTACTGCCAGGCGGAAGTGCTAACCATTTAGCCACTGTGCTGCCCAGCAGCGCAACAGTGTGAACCCAGCCTTAGCATTTCTTGTGTAGGATACCCCATGTAGCTAGCTTCCAGTCTTCCCTTCAAGTTCCCTGTAGCGGACTGGTCACCTCAATGCTTTTGCTGCCTGAGCTTGGAGGAGAGTTTCACAAAAAGAACAGTTTCCATTGTCTGTACCTAGTTCTGTAAACTCTGCTGGTCCTCCCTATAGCTCTGGGTCAGTTGCCAAAGATCTGAGAACAGGGAGAGCAGTCTGAGTGGGAGGTGGGCACAGTAGCTGGGGTATAGCAGTGCTCTGCAGCAATGACAGGACAGAGATAGAGGGGAGAAGATCAAACTGAATAATCTGGGCTATGCAGCCCGGTTCTTCTACCTCCCATTAATTTTGTTTCCCCCCTGCCACCTCTGTGCAATCTGTTTACAATATCCCTCCATGTGCTGCTCTCATTGAATAGGAGGTAGAGGAGCCAAGCTGTACAGATCAGACACTTTAGTCTCTTTCCCTCCTCCCATCCCTGTGCCGTCTTTGTACATTGTTTGTGCTGTGCAGCACTGCAACTCTACCCTCCATTCAGTAAAAGCATAAAAGACTGGTACTCAGGCTGTCCAGAGTTGGGGGAAGGAAAGTCTTCACAACCATGAGAGTATTGATGTTTTACTTCTGATCCCTAATTAATACTTGTCTTTGAGGGGCATTGGATCTGAGAGCACAGTAGAAATTGATACACAGAAACAAGAGTGCAATGCAAAATATTCCTGAGTTATGGGTGCTGTTGTGTGCAATTCATCTTCGGACTTGTGTGTCCCAGGTAAGACGGGAGTTGTCTGCTCCCCTGTTTTCACCTACACATACACACACAGCCCCAAGAGCCTGCCTACAGTAAGTACAGTGCTCATTAGAAATATAGCCCTGCAAGGCACCCTACATTTGTAGAAAATGATGTAGGATGCCCCATGGATCCCTCCTACCAGTTCTTAAGACAGCAGGATAATATCAGAACTGATGAATCCTTCATATTGGCTAAAGCTGGCCATAAATGATCTTCATTTTATTTTTTTTATCAGCCAGCCGATCAAAAAAAATAAAAGATTCCCCCAGCCACACATTTAAGGCGGGTGAAGGAATCCCCCCCACTGTGCTATTGTATTCAGACAGTGGGAATTCTCAAACAAATTTTCCAACAGTCCTGTTCAAAAGATCATTAGGTCAACTCCTCTCAAACAGGAATGGCTATAGATGGATCAAAATTCACCCAGACTCTCTGAAACAAATTTTGATCCTTCCTTGGCCAGCTTAGGAAGATGAAATATCTAAGGGACCATTCTGACTTGTCCATTTATGATTTTTTCATGTGTTAATGAGTGTTGTGTTAAGGCAGCCCATTCAAATGAATGGACTGCCAATGCACCCAAAATTGGACATGCACAATTTTTTTATGACACAGCACACGATAACGCATGGCAGTGGTTGCTGCACCGCATTTGCATCGTAGGTACCATTCAAAATGGAATGGCATCAGAACATGCTAATGCAACACAACATACATTATCATACATTTAGGTAGTGTGTTGACACATGCGTTATCACAGTGCAGCACTATGCAAAAGTGTGCTTCAGCCTCAAGTTCAGGAACAAGTTGAGGGGAAAAAAGTACTGGGAAACTGTAAAAAGGGAAGAGGGAGGTTTTGGACTGATGACAGGTGCTGCCCAGGAATGAACTTTTAAAATTCATAGTTGAGAATTTTTTTTGCTGAACTCTCAGTGATTCGAATTTAAGCTGCTTTTCTCCCCACTTCTCACTATCTAAAGCCTTTTAATTAGGGGGCCACTAAGAGCAATGGTTTTGGGAATCAAGAGGCAGTCAGAATAAAAAGAATTTGCTCATTTGACCTTTTGTGTATGTAAAAGATTTTAATATCAATGATGGCATAGATCTGAATGGTTTGGGTTGGAATACAAATTCATATTTTTTTGGCCTGGGTATGTAATCATAAAAGTTGAACTCC
The DNA here is from genome assembly GCF_062004578.1 of Staurois parvus. Lineage (NCBI taxonomy): Eukaryota > Metazoa > Chordata > Amphibia > Anura > Ranidae > Staurois > Staurois parvus. The sequence goes on from NW_028317802.1 coordinate 17,368,243, forward strand.
AGGCAAACAGCTAAAACACACAGATGAAAAACATAGGGGAGATTTACTCAAACTGGAGCACTCAGAATCTGGTGCAACTGTGCATTGTAGCCAATCAGCTTCTAACTTTAGCTTGTTCAATTAAACATTAACAATACAACCTGGCAGGTAATTGGTTTCTATGCAGAGCTGAGCCTGATTTTGTGCACTCCAGTTTTAGTAAATACGCCCCATACTGTATATAAAAGCTGTCTTACTTTCTAAAGGATTTATGTTTCTGTCCACCCAGTCCTGAGTTTTACACAGCTTTGCTACACAGTCCTGTCCTGCCTGGCAGAGGAAGAATCCTTATCTTACACCCAAGTGCAAAAGGAAGCAGCACACTGATTAACTCATCTCTGTGTTAAGATAGGAGGAGAGAACTTTGTTCTCTCCTCCTATCAGCAAACTCTATGAACAACAGAACACCTGAATGGCTCCATGTGCTGCTTTCTGAGCTCTGCTTTACAGGGACTGCAAGAGTCTGATACCAGGTCTAATTCAGGTACTTACATTTGCTTGTGCAACATATTAATAAAAAAAATATATTTAATTAGCATTAATGATTGTGGAGCTGCTGATTTATGTCTTTTATGTATGCCTGGAGTTAAGCTTGAAGGTGAAACACTGTCATATGAAATATTGATAATTTTTATGTATTTATGTGCAGCATCCAATTATGGGTGAAGCCCAATTTCACTAATTCGCATGGAGCGTGGTTTGACTTATGTACTATGGTGTCCGTTTATGAACCAGCGGTAAATGATCGCTGCTCAGTTCTCCGGCATTCTCGGAGAACACAGTTCTCCTGTGAATGCCGTTTATGAAGCAGTTCTCTGAACGAAGGGAGAACGGTCTCCAAACGCTGGAGAATGGTCTCCAAACGCTGGAAAACGGCTGATTTTACTATAATCTTGCGAGATTACAGTAAAAGACCAGTTTACTAAACAGAGGTAAATTATCTCTGCTTAGTTTGCGGTCCCTTCCTATTCTCCAGCTCTGGGCTGGAGAATCTGGAGGGAGAACACAGATCTTCAGTGAACGGCTGAACATGTTCTCCACTGATCTCCTGAGAGTCATAAACTGTGAATGACCTGAGAATAGCTGCGATCCTCTGAATCGCAGCTATTCTCTGTGTCATAAACGGACACCTATATATGATTTGGGACTTGATTTGGCATCCACTAAGATGTATTAGAGGAAATGAATGTGAACTTCAGAAGGGATAGGAAGTGCTGTTCATAACACACAATACAATTCCTTTAATTCATACAAAAGTTAAATGGTGCTAGCAGGGGCGGACTGACCATTTGAAAACTTGGGCACTGCCCGAGGGACCTAGGTCAGTAGGGGGCCCCATGAGATGCCCCTGGTACCTTTTTCATAGGCTTTTTTGAGTTTTGGCAAGGACGCAGGGGCCCCATGATCCCCTATTGCCCGGGGGCCCCATGAGTTGTCAGTCCGCCCCTGGGTGCTAGATTCACTAGTTATTGGATCAGGGAACACCATTTATGCAATAGAAGCAAAAGGGAGCCCAGAATCATCTTTTTTTTATTGGTTTAACAAACTGTTATTCAGTTGGAGTCTACATGGACTTTGAACTATACATGGCCACTTGAACATCCAACAGTTCCAAGAAGATTTTCACGGCGCTGAACGATGATTCTGCCCACTCTAAAGCATCAAGGAAGCAGTTCATTAAAAATGAGTCCTGTCAAACAGATCAAATGGTCAAATGCCCAGTCCTTAAATAATCCCCCACCACCACCTCCCCCCAGCCAATAAAGCACGCTGCAGACTGTCAAAGGATTTGATCCCCCCCATCCAGCGCAAAGGATTAAAGGACGACAGCAGCACAAGTTAAATCATGTTGCCTATAAAAATGGGCGTATCGGTCTATAGATGAGAGATTGGTACCACCTTCCATTCTAAAATAAATTCTCCCTGGCATGAAGTCACAGCTTATTTCACATCCGGTTTACCCCGGGACTGTCTTGAAATTAAAAAAAAAAAGAGAATAAAAAAAAAGCATTGTTGTAGCCGTGATCTCCAAACTAGGAAGGAATTTAAGAGGGGGGGGGGGAGGTTTGATTCTCAAGGAGGGAGCTAGCGATGCGCTTGTGATTGCTTCTGCTGCTGGATGAGTGAGAGGCAGGGCCGTGCAGAACTCCCAGCCTCAGCCACTCTCTGCTTTCCCTGGCTCTCTCCAAGTCACTTTCACAAGACTGGATTTTACAAGCGACCACCTCTCTTTCTCCCACTCCTGATTTTTTTTTTCCTTCCTCTCCCTCTTTCCGAGCATCAATCGTATCCTAGGTAAGGGCTCTGCCGTTTCTTAAATGTCACCACTTAGCAGCCTATATCGCCTGATGTACATTTTGTCCATTTTTCCTCTCTAACATGCAACACTGAAGCTGTGACCATTTTCTCTCTCACTTTGGAAATCCGCAGCGATCGATGGCAGGTTTAGAAGATCAGTTGTGTTGTGTTTTGTTTTTAGGGACAGGCTGAACAGCTCTGCAGGACTTAAAGGGTGGAGAACAAAAAGAAGGAAAAAAAGGTTTTCATTGGGAAGTTAATGTGAGGTTTTGCTCATCTACAAGTCTAAATGACTTAGTCGATTGATAGAAGCTGTGCATTTTTTTTTGTGTGTGTGTCTGTAATTCTTCTAAGAGACAGAGAATCTGTTTTATACTGGACATAAAAAAACAAAAACAAAACAAATCAGACAGTAGTAATATTGAAGGCATTGGATGATAATGAGATTTAAGGTAAGCTTGTACTGGCTGAAATGGTGATATTTAATTTCTAAGAATGACAAAATTCCAGGAAGACAAGGGATAGTTTAGCAGAGCAGCAGATGTGTGTATTTCAGTGCATGCTACAAGGAGATAGTCAGATTGTGCATGCTTTTCATTGCCTATGTACACCATTCATCTACATCTTGCAGCGTTACATGATTAAACCTCATGCACGTTTATCACCGAGAACCTTCAGCATGTGCGATCACAATGGAGGCTGCATGTGTTCATTCCCATTTTATTCTCCCCGTCTGGTTTATCCCAGTGTTTACATGAGAGTGATGCAAACTGTGTTTCTATTGATTTCAATTGCACAAGGGATGTGGGGAATGACCATATGTGTGCTGGTTTATTTTATTCTAAAGCCAAAAGGCACAGCATGCTACTAGCACCCTTCATATAAATGGTTGAAAGTAGCATGAATGGGACTTGCTTCTAGCTGCTGTGCTCAAGGCTACAGACACTCTGTGCCAACAGAACTTTCAGATAGATCACAATGGCAATGGTGTTAGTAGATCTAGAAACTTAGTGCTGGTGGAGTTTGTGATTGGATAGAAGAGGGATAATTGACAACATAGGTAACACAAAGAATACAAAAACAGATCTACCGCAGGCTTAGGAGTTGCTAACACATCTGGGGCACTGTGTGTGTGTGTTGTTTTTAATTTTCCTGATACATTATTTTTTAATCCTAAAGAGGTCATGTGTCAGAGCATGAAACTCCCATGTAACAGATGGGGTATTAAAATAATGAGATTAAACAGCAGCCCTGAGAATCACTTGGAGTTTGACATGAGAGATCTGCTGTTTGAAAAGCTTCTACTAACAAGCATGGAAATGCATTCCTAAAACCGCATTGAGGCAAAGTTCTTCTATGATGTCTTTCAAGAATATAGATAGCTGACTCATTTCATCACCAATTATAGCTGAGTTTGTTCAGAAAAGCTGACACATTTTTTTTTTTTTTTGGCTGTCAATACCATGAACAATACCCACATAGGTTTATGTTTATTCACCTTACATACAAGGACTGGAGCCCTGCAGCAACATAAATTGTAGAACTTCACTAGTCATTGTGGTCAGCAAAACATATTTTGTATAATTCTACATTTCATTTTATAGTCAACACAGGAAAAAAAAAGTTTGTCTTTTAACTGTACTTATGTTATCCTCTAGATTCAAGGAATTGCAATGAGGAGGAAAACCATCTTGTTTGATTGTCTTTGGGCCTGGACAGTTATTTTAAACACATTAACAGAAATAAGGTGAGTAGAATTTACTAACATGACATATTGCCTGTTACGAGCTACTTGCAGAGGGATGTACGTGCTTTTTTCCTGACTTGCCTATGTACCAATACCACGGTGACCCTTTTCCTAGGAAAGATCAACTTAATGAACCAGTTTGATTCTTAACCCATTATTTTTCCTTTCCATTATGACCTGTCCTGAACTTAAATGCATTATGTATGTGAATAATGAAGTGCATGTGGTTAGGAAGTCTATTAACACAAATTAATGACTTGGAAACTGATATGTAACCCAGGCCATGTTAATTGACCATAGATAAAACAAACATTGTGCCTGTTTTATTCATACAATCAAAAATGCTAAAAAAAAAATTCAATTATTTAAAGAAAATGAAAATATTGTTAGCTTTAAATATGTTTTAAATAAATGAATGCAGTGTCAGCCAGAAATCTTTATTTGATAGGGAATTAAAATGAAATGTAGGATAGGGGAGCTGTGGCCTATAGACAGTGTGTGTGTGTGTGTGTGTGTGTGTGTGTGTGTGTGGGGGGGGGGTTAAGGTTCTAGAGTGCCCTATGTGCCATCTGTGTTTACTAAAAATCATTTTGGGTGTGAATTTAAACTTTTTGAAGTAGAAGCAGAAGTACTGCTGTGTAATGCTGTAACATTAAGGGTGAGAGTTTGTAGCAATAAGCAAGGGGCCTGCAAATCAACAAGGTGTCAGCAATAGCAGTGTGAAAATGGAGTTTGAATTTAATCTGTTCATTCCTCGAGGCAAAAAAATCATGAGCATTATCACTGCCAGAGGGTCTGGAGCATATATTATTTAGCAGATGTTTGCCTGTCAGTCAAAAAAAAAAAAAGCAGGGTTATTAAAATGTGTACAACTTATGGCAACAGGAATAGAATAAGTACACATAAATAATTTACAGAATAGCTTTTATTTGCTCCATCGTTTAAGATGGCCATAAACGATCGCAGAGCAAAAAGAGCAACATTTGCTGTTTCCCATAACAACAAGCCAGCTTTTAGCAGCTTATTGTATTGAACTAATGAAAGCTGACTTCTCATTGGGTGCTGTAAGTTACCGTACTGTACAACATTGTCGTTTTGATCACATTGCTATATCATACATTAAAACTTTAGCTTATGTAAAGGACATTACTCTTGCTGGTAGGACAGCTCTTGACAACATTAATTAAAACAAAAAAGTGTCACCTTTAATATTTTTTCTTTTTTTTGTTTACAATTATTTGGCTGTGCTGTCATGATAGTTTGTAGCTGGTTACTTTTTATGATTAGGAACTAGTTATGTGTATATGAATGAATTTTGCGTTGCTGGTCTGTCTGCCGATCTGTCTGTCGATCTGTCTATCTATCTATCTATGCAACAGCCACATGACTTTAGATGATCAGCCAATGTTAAACATTTATGCCTAAGCCTTATGGAAAGCAAAAAATACACGCCAATATGATGATGACCTGTAGATGGAGTCAGTGCACAGTGTTTTAGGGTGAGGATACAGAATACTGTTTATACACATTTTCATTAAACAGTGACTATGGTAGACAAATAACATATGAATCTTCAGCAATACTATGCGGATCTGTACTTATACCTTATCAAACTGACTTTTTTTTATTTCAGCAGTTTTGATTTCTAGACTTTTTTAATAGTTTGTGTTAGTAAGCTTATGAACTAATTAAGGCTTAGAGAATACGACAAAGAGTAATAAGTAAAGTGCAGTAATGCCTCGCAAGCCAATCAGCAATCACCTCTCCTTGTCCTGTAAAGTAAAATCTGATTGGCAGGTAAAGGTTACTGCACTTTTCAGGTCACATTCATTATGCTCTGTTAATATATCACCATGTATTGATATATATGTACAAATAATGTTTGTTCTGCATTCATATTAATAAATAAAAATCCTATGTGCTAATAGCACTTGAGGAGGTCTAAAATATATACAATGTAAATATTTTGCAGCCAAGAAATGGCATCTTTTCTGTATCTTGACAATTCATGAAAGAAGAATATTAACTGTGGTACAATTCAATTTGTCTCCAAATAAATTCATCGCTATTTGATCAGGGAATACAGCTTAAATTCTGAAGCCAAGAACCCTATTAAGGCTATAATTATTGCTTATCACAAATTTTCAGCTCATGTTGTTTCTCATCCATCATTTTCTATCTGTGAGTGCTTTCCCTGCCCATGCAGGCTGCATCTCCTATTCATTCAGACCACAGCCACTAAGGTGTTTTTGTAACTGACATTCACCTTAATCTTGATGCCCTTCTGGTCTCCTTGGGAATTATGCGTACATCAGTTTGCAGCCAGACAATAAGTGTTTATAAAGTGCTACTTCTGTAGAATAATTGTAATCCAGAAATCCATGAGAAAAAAATAAAACAACATAAATATTCATAAAGCGTATCTAGAAAAATGCAATGGGGTATACAAGTTTATAAAGCTTTTTTTTGTTACCTAGATTGTTATATTATGATAACAAGCTGATACAATAGCCAACAGATTTTTAATGATATTTCTGATATTTCTTGTTTACTGCAGAACACGTGTTAAGGTGTGTTGCATTAACATGCACTTTAGACACGTCACATTTAGAAGAGTCTATTTCAGATGACTTGAATGGTAAAATGCAGGTCAGCGCACTGAAAAAGGCCACTAGCATGACTTTCTTCTAATGCACTGCAATTAAATGTATTGGTGTGAATAGACTCTTCTGCAAACAAATATTTTCCCATGTTTGTGTATTTGTGTGCAATGTAACCTGAAAAAAAAATATAAAGACATCACATCTGGTGTAAATGAGCCTTTTTATATCTGTACATTTGTGTTTACATGTATACATACATACAGTATACATATACATTTAGAATATTTCAGACAGTATATGAGGGTATAGGTAGGGCTGCATGTACCGTAGTGGCACTAGTGGGAAAGTGCCTAGGACAGCATCAACAAGCCTCAACATGTTCAAACATAACAAAAAAGTTTTTCATTATGTTGATTTCTTCTACCCACCTCTGGAGATGTGTGGCTAAATTCAGCAAAACAAAGGAAGAGGAAGGATGCCTGGGGAATATTGAGATGAGCTGGAAACTTCACTTGCTCAGGAAATCTAAAAAGAAAACTCCCCATTTTCTTGTTTGGTTGTCTAAAAAAGCTCTGCATAATAAACACACAGCATGATGTCTCCAACACACCATTCTAGTAGAAACCTTTAGCAAAACAATAACATGAATGGGGCAGAGCTTGCACAAAGGGACCTTAGCATTTAGATCAGGGTTCTCCAAACTTTATAAAGGAAGGACCAGTTTACTGTCCTTCAGACTTTAGGGGGGCAGGACTGTGGCCAATGGGAGAAGAAAATGTTCTGGCATCAGTGGGAGTAAACAATGCCTCATCATTGGTATTAATGGGAAATATAGTGCCCCATTACTGGTATCAAGGGAGGAATAGTTTCCATTGTCGGTGTCAGTGGGAGGAATAGTGTCCCATTGTTGGCATCAGTGGGAGGAATAGTGCTCCATCATTGGTGTCAGTGGGAGGAATAGTGCTCCATCATTGGTGTCAGTGGGAGGAATAGTGCCCCATCATTGGTGTCAGCGGGAGGAATAGTGCTCCATCATTGGTGTCAGCGGGAGGAATAGTGCTCCATCATTGGTGTCAGTGGGAGGAATAGTGCTCCATCATTGGTATCAGTGGGAGGAATAGTGCCCCATCATTGGTGTCAGTAGGAGGAATAGTGCTCTATCATTGTTTTCAGTGGGAGGCATAATGCCCTATTATTGGTGTCAGTGGAAGGAATAGTGCCCCATCACTGGTGTCAGTTGGAGGAATAGTGCCCTATCATTAGTGTTAGAAGGAGGAATAGTGCCCTATCATTGGTGTTAGTGGGAGAAATAATGCCCCATTATTGGTGTCAGTGGAAGGAAGTGTGCCCCATTGTTGGCATCAGTGGCTGGAACTATGCACCACTGTTGCTGATGGTGGGGGCAATAATGCCCCAAGGGTCGGATAAAAGCAAGCAAAGGGCCACATTTGGCCCCGGGCTGCAGTTTGGAGACCACTGGTTTAGATCATGATATAAAAAAAATTGCTGTGGCTGCAGGATGTGCAGTACAAGTGTCATTAGGCACCAATTGTGGGGTGGAGAGATTTAACTGTTCCTGCTTCCTTTTTATTGCTTTTAGGGTGGAGACTTTCAGTGGATCCAGCTTTAGCTTTTACTTCTTTTAGGGTGGAGATTTTCAGTTGGTCCTGTTTAGTGGCTACCTAGACTGGACGTAAGCTAAAGCCTAACTTTTTAGTTCCATTTTTTTTAATCAGCACAGAGGCTGCTCTTATAGTTGCAAGATGTTGTCCCCCCCCCCCCCCCCCATACCGCTGTAGCAGTAATCTACCAATGGTGCAGGGGTTAACATGAGCCACTGGACCTGTCATAGGCAAGAGTGCTGACTTAATCTGCCCTTTCCTCCCTTCCTCCATTCAAAACATCCACCAGCACAAGAGACACTTCTCAAGTACCAACCCTTGTGCTGATTAAAAAAAAAATCAAAATAACTAAAGTTTAAGGCATCATTGATGTTTTTTTTAATCCCCTAGAAATCTTCTCCTGGCAGTAGCGTCTTGGCCAAACAAATTCCTTACTCTTGTAAAAGTGTAATACGTTTATACATGTTTACATGCGTCAAGCATTCATATGGCTGAATAAATAATTTATTACGCTCATTGAAATAAGTTAAACACTCAATCACTATAGGCACCTAGTGTTTAGGCGCCTTTAAATGCAGTTATGTGTGTTTACACGCATTTAAGCGTATCAATACATTTTTTCTGAAAGATCGCTGCTGCTCTAGGATGCACTGGCAATGTTTTTTTTTCTGCCACAAAACACTGCCAAAAGCTTATGTGTGCATCGTCGTAGGATAACATGCAGAGACAGTGAAAGAAAAACGTACAATGTGCATGAGGCCTAAAACATCCACAAGGTTACACTGAGACAAAAGCTTGTACATCCAAAAGGACTAAAGCAGGGTATGCATAGACCGACTTTTGGGGCAGGAATCGACCGACTTTTGGTCCATGTCTACTGCTGATTGTTCAATAGAAGCCAGTCTAATGGCTCATGCTGGAAAACCAGCATTTGATCAGTGCTTTCAGCCAATGGCTGCTGCGCTGATCACTGTATTCTGAATGGGGGGGGGGGTGCTGTCAGAATACAGTAGCTCAGCTGGAGAGATCTTTGCATCACACATTGTTTGTGTTGATGCAGGGATCTGTCAGGTTTTTTTTTCACTCAGCCTGCTGGCCCCTAGTTTGTTATATCCCAGTGATGTCAAGTAGCAGCAAGATTGCCATTAGTCCTTCATGCTTTGCCTAATTATGGGCAGCACAGTGGCTAAATTGTTAGCACTTCTGCCTGGCAGTACTAGGGTCATTGGTTTGAATCCCAGCCACGGCACCACCTGCCTGGAGTTTGCATGTTCTCCCTGTGCCTGCGTGAGTTTCCTCCAGGTACTCCGGTTTCCTCCCACAATCTAAAGACATGCTGGTAGGTTAATTGGATCCTGTCTAAATTGGCCCTAGTATGTGTATGTATGAATGTAAGTTAGGGACCTTAGATTGTATGCCCCTTGAGGGTTAGGAACTGATGTGAATGTACAATATATATATGTAAAGTGCTGTGTAAAATGACGCTGCTATATAAGTACCTTAAATAAATACATAAAAATTAGCATTAACAAATGTGGGATGCTACTCTAATTTCTGCTTGACTCCATTTGGACTGGAAATTAATTAGCTGTTCACTGTTTGACACAACTTCCGTGTTTTAGATCTACCATATCTCTTTGTACACATTGAACTGTTTAACATAAATGGGAGTACCACTATTGCTCTTGCACAGGGGCTATTTGGTGAATATGTTCATTACTGCCCCCAAAGTATGCACAGACCAACAAACTTTTTCTTTAAAATTATTGCCATTAGTTCTATTTCAAAATGAAAGATGCAAAATTAGAGTAGAAATTTAAGCCTTGTTAACCTCTTGCCAACCGCGCATAGCCGAATGACGGCTTCACCGCGGCTGGCCAGTTCTGAGTGGACGTCATATGACGTCCTCCCAGAAAGCGCTCTCCTGCGCGCCCCAGGGGGCGCGCACCCGGCGATCTCCGTGATCGCTGTGTCCTACGGACACAGCTGATCACGTGATGTGGTGAAAGGCCGATCCCACCGGCCTTTTACCACGTGATCAGCGGTGTCCAATGACACGCTGATCACAGGGAAATGCAAGTGCCGGTTCCCGGCTGCACTTTCCTCACGCTGTCAGATCGTGAGGAAAGTACTGCCGAGAACCGGCAGTTGTCAGAGCGGGGATCGGCACCGATCATCAGGGCACTGATGATCAGTGCCCTGATGATCGGTGCCCAGCAGTGACACCCGCAAGTTCCGCCCAGCAGTGCGCCCACTAGCCCCGCCCACCCATTCCCAGCAGTGCCCCCAGCAGTGCCCCCACCTGTGCCCAGCAGTGCACCCACCTGTGCCACTCTGCAGTGCCACCTACCTGTGCCCAGAAGTGCCACCTACATGTGCCCAGCAGTGCCACCCACCTGTGCCCACCCACCTGTGCCCACCAGTGCCACCCACCAGTGCCCACCCACCAGTGCTGCCCACCAGTGCCACCCACCAGTGCAGCCCAGCAGTGCTGCCAGTCAGTGCCACCAGTCAGTGCCCAGGGGTTGTGCCAGCCAGTGCCGCCAGTCAGTGCCCAGAAGTGATGCCAGTCAGTGCCGTCTATCAGTACCCATCATCAGTGTCACCTATCAGTGCCGCCTATCAGTGCTGCATATCAGTGCCGCCTATCCGTGACCCCTAATTAGTGCTGTCTATCAGTGCCGCCTATCCGTGCCACCTCATTAGTACTGCCTATCAGTGCCCTTTAGTGCTGCCTATCAGTGCCCATCAGTGCCGCCTATCAGTGCCCATCAGTGCCGCCTCATCAACGCAAATCAGTGAAGGAGAAAAAATACCTGTTTGAAAAATTTTATAAAAGAAACAAATAAACTTTTTTTTTTTCAAATTTTTTACACTTTTTTTAATTTATAGCGCAAAAAGTAAAGCGCCCAGTGGCGATTAAATACCACCAAAAGAAAGCTCTATTTGTGAGAAAAAAATGATCAAAATTTCATATGGGTACATTGTTGCATGACCGCGCAATTGTCAATCAAAGTGCGGCAGCGCTGAAAGCTGAAAATTGGCCTGGTAAGGAAGGGGGTATAAGTGCCTGGTAGGCAAGTGGTTAAAGTGACATTATACCCCCATTTTTTAACACTTTCTACTAAGTGTAACATATTATATGCTGCTTCTGCATTTTTGAAAAGTTGCTATTCAGGCAATTTTACTTGGTCTCTGATCGCATGCCCCACATTCTAGTTTATGGGTGGCTCCTTGGTTTCAGAGTGCAACAGAGTCTTGCTGAAGCCACCCTTTGATGCGCTTGCCAGGGAGAGGAATACAAGCTTGCACGATGACTCTGCCTGTGCCCACACACACAGGCAACCCGAGTAGACAACACACGGGAGACATGCCTTCTGTTCTTCCTTAAAGGGAAGTTATTGGCAGCAGCTCCCAAGGCAGCCTCTGGAGTTTCTGTCAACTATTGCTTTGGAGGAGGTGTGCCTTGAGTGTGTTGTCTTCTTGAACTGCCTGTGCATGTTGGTGCAGGAAACATCCTTACATTGGCCACTTGTAATGTGCTCCTTTAAATTGATTATTAATCATTAACCACTTCAAGTTCAGACACTTTCACCCCCTTCCTGTCCAGGCCAATTTTAAGCTTTCAGTGCTATCACACTTTAAATGACAATTGCGCAGTCATGCAACACTGTACTCATATGCATTTTTAGCATTTTTTTGAGACAAATAAAGCTTTATTTTGGTGGTACTTATTCACCACTGGGATTTTTATTTTTTTTTGCTATATAAATGAAAAAGTCCAAAAAATTTTTAAAAAAGTGTTTTTCTTATAAAATTTTGCAAATAAATATTTCATCCTAAATCTTGGCCAAAATGTATTTATTCAGTTATCTTTTTAGTAAAAAAAAAAAAATAACCCAAATTAGTTTATAACCAAAAATTATGCATTTTTACACTTTTACTTTATTTTTTTATACTATTTGTGTTTTTTTTTTTTACATACTGTCACCCTAGCAGTACTGTGTCACTATGGTGACACTGTACTACTTCTGCGGGGTGATGAAGATTTTTTTTTTTTACACTGATCGCTTTTACAGCTTTTATCGGTGTAAAAACAATAATTTCTCTTTCTCTCTGGCTGCATTCTTGCAGCCATTGAGAAATACTGTGTAAGATGTGATTGGTCTCAGCTTGTCACATGGTACAAGGCTGTTGTGAATAGCCTTGCACCATGTGACCTCTGTGATCATTCACAGATTTCACACGTAGTAAGCATCTTGCTTACTACTCTGCTTGTGATCACTGATTGGCCAATCAGTGATCACATGATCGGTACCTTGCACAGAGGTCCCGTACAATGATCGGAAGGCACAGCGGGCATCGGATCGCGGTGCTGCGCGCTCTCAGGGAGCTCGCACAGTCCAAAATGGAGGGCGCCGTTTATGAACGGCATACGACATACACATTAAAATGGTTTTCTAATTTTTATCGTTGGTCAGTGAACATTATATGATGGGTGCAGATATTTCTTGGCCAGGGGCGAACTGAGAAACTCTTGGGGCACCTGGGCAATAGGGGATCATGGGGCCCCTGTGTCCTTGCCCAAACAAAAAAGCCAATGAAAAAGGTACCAGGGTCATCTCATGGGGCCCCCTACTGACCCCGGGCCCTCGGGCAGTGCCCGAGTTTCCAAATGGTCAGTCCGCCCCTGTTCTTAGCTGAACAGTTTGGCTGAAAGGATTAACTGCCAAGGTTACAGTACATTGTCGTGGTGGAATGTGAACTTTTCCCCTACCATAAGGCTCGCAAAGGGTGGGGGGGTCTTCATGTTGTATAAATATATAAACTTTGCAAATCTTTATCATGTTTGTTTGTGTATTGAACGTTGTCTATTGTCTATGAACGTCGTAAGAATTTTGTTTATGAATGTCTTAAGAATGAAATAGAAAAAATCAGCAATTTATTTTTTTTTTAGATGTAATGAAGCTTGTACATATTGTACTGAATATCTAAAGTGTGCAATTACATCCAAGGGAATACAGAAAAATAAAAAAAGGAAAATTGCCCTTACCATTAAATATCACATCTCACATCAAATGGTGCAGTGCAAAGCAAAGTCACTTAACACCAACTCCTCCCCCTCCCAGTGAAATATCTGGTACTTCTGGGTATGGGTGTAACCTTGTGATTGGCCCATTGCTGTCACATGCGGTCAAGGCAGGACTCTAAAGTCCTGTGTAAGCTTGGGCAAGTCAGTTTGGAGCTTACGCAGAGCTTTCTTTCCCTGATCTTGGTGGCTGAATGGAAGGACTCTGCTTGAGGATCACTGTACTTACCAAATGTATTAAGCCCAATAAGCATTCAATTTGCATAGTGAACAGTCACTACTCGTTTAGGAAATCTGACCCATTGGGTAGGGACTTTGTTGACTTTGGAAAGTGAATGTTATCTAAGCAAATGAAGTGAGATAAATCATTCAAAAGTAATTTTTCGTAATTTTCCATGTACATAATTGGAAGTCAGCTGACTTACCAAGCTTTACAACATGATTACCTTTGCCTAGTTAACAGTGTCTCCTTTAGTAAATCCATCAACAGCACAAAAAAAATAAATTTTTTAAAATGTTCCTTCTATGTGAATGGATATTCACACCGAACATCACTTCACCTTATTCACAAAGTGAACGTATAACTTTTAAGTGAGCATTAACACTAATTTAGTAAATCTGACCTATTGTGCACATATTTCCAATACACCAATAAATGTACAGATCAACTACTTTTTTATCACTCCTTATGAGAAAGGTAGATAAAGTACTGCATCCCCCACATAGTACCTACATGAAGTGATTTAATGCTGGTTGTGCCATTACTGCAACAAATAGAATTGCAGAAATGTAATTGTTGATCGGTTTGCCCATTTCTACATATTATCTGCTTGTAAAGTGAAAGTGTCTTAGTACCAGAATTGCAGCAATGTAATTGTGGATCAGTTTGCCCATCTGTACATATTATCTGCTTGTAAAGTCAAAGTGCCCTAGTAATGGATTACACAGCAAGGATAAAAGCAGAATCCCTGCACAGTCCCACTCACTGCTGACCTGGGGTTACAATGCAGGAAAATACAAGTTAGAAAGTATCCTTATGCCCATGAAAGCCAGGGATGCCATCTGTCATTTTAGAACATCAAAAAAATGAAAGTAATTTGTAATTTTCCAGGAGACAGTTTTTCTTCTATTGTAATACCTTTATATTATTATGATGATGATGACGATGATTATTAATGTATTTTTTGTGCTTTTGCTATAAATTTGATTATTTCAAAATAACTTCTGATCTATTAGAACTATTCTGGTCTTTAATTGATCTCTGATGTCTTTGAAGTTTACAGTTCAGCTGCTTCTCTAACAATTCCATACACACTTTACATTTGTTGCTGAGAGATGTTGGAATTTGTACCATGAAGTAAGTAATTAGATAAATACATGATTTTCAGAAATCATCATCTTCAAATAATGTCTTCTTTCTGGTGGTTCCGATTTTGTAGACTAATGTATTATGCAGAGAAAGTATTGGTTTACAAGGTTGTTACTGTTCAGATATTTGCTAATAAAGCAATGGAAGCCTCTTCGTGATGAACAAAATACTGCATATCAAAACGCATTCACTGCAAGAAACCATGATGGTCTGAAAGAGACTTTTTAATATTCTGCAAATTTAATTTCCGTGTATGTGTTGTAAGTTTATATGTACACAGGGAGAATAAACAGTGTTTGCTCATTACCAGTGCAGACTCTGCTTCCTACTTTACCCTGCTGTACAATGTTTGCTCTGCTCCCTCTTAAGCCCCGTATACACGATCAGAATATCGGACGAATGATCGTCCGAGTTTTTTTGCATGCTAATCTCATATCAAAAGTGAAGAGGTTACTAAACCTATGAAAATTATTTAACAACAGAATAAAAATTCTGAACAATGTAATGTATTTGTATTGTATTTTAGGACAACTGCTGTACTGGTTAAAACGAAAATGGTACGATCCGGTATCGTACGATAAAAATTTTCGTGCTTGTCCCTTCTATTTTTTTTTTGAACGGTTGATGTGTACTAACGATTAGAGTATCATACACTTACTTTAGCAGCACTTTTCGTATGATATTATCGTGGATACGAGGTGTAACAGTGAACAAAATCTATGGCATTGATTTACTAAAGAAAGCAAACAAAAAAATAGAGCAGGGACACGTGTGCACAAACATTCACCTACATGAACCTATCTAGCTGATTGTACTAGATATTAGTGATGTTTAATATGTCCCATTTTGCTGTGCACAACAATCAAATAATGGCATTACACTTTCTGTTTCTAAAGCTGAACCACAGAATGCACACACCAAAAATATTTAGAAAAGAAACCTGAAACAAATAATATGACTGGCCTACTAAGCAAACCCTCTAAAAACAATGCTCTCCCAATGTAGTTGATATCCTATCTAAATAGTGGTTAAGAAGGGACAGTATAATTACTATGAAATACAGGTAATTTCTATTTCTAAATTTCTATAACTAAAACGGTATATTTAAATACAATAGAACACATATGGAAAGATGCGCTTGCATGTGGCTGAAAATAGACTAACACTTTTCACTTTAACAGTGGATGTTTCTTGGCTTCAACAAAGTAGTAAAAGAAATAAGCCCACAGAAAAATACATGTTAAGCCGGCCATACATAGACCAAAATTTGGCCACTTCAGCAGGGACCAGCTGAGTTTTGATACATGTATGGGCAGTCTAGTTGTACTGAAGTCGATCGACCTCTGTACAACCACCCTGTCAGGTTTTTCCCAATTGATCACTGCTGCTGGCTATAGCCATGAATAATGTATGGGCTACCTTGGCAGTCCACCTGTTCTTCACTTTTCAGACCTTTGATTGTTATACCCAGATACATTCATTATTAATCACCTCAATACTGGGCATTTTCATCCTCTTCCTGCCCAGGAAATTTTCAGCTTGCAGCACTGTCCCACTTTGAATGATAAATACCCAGTCATGCAACACTTTTCCCATATGAAACTGTTATTTTTTTCAGACAGATAGAGCTTTCTTTTGGTGGTATTTAATCACCACTAGGGTTTTTATCTTTTTGTGCTATAAAAGGAAACAAAACTGCACATTTTGAAAAAAGAATGTGTTTCTTATTTCTTGTTATACAGTATTGCAAACAAGTCATTTTTCTTCATATATTTTAATCAAAATTCATACTGCTACATTTCTTTGGTAAAAAATAACCCAAATCAGTGTATATTATTTGGTCTGTGTGAACATTATAGCGTCTACAAGCTATGGAACCAATCTTTGAAAATGTATCACACCTGATGTACTGACAGCCTGTCTCATTTCTTGAGTCCCTTGCCAGGACAGTACAAATACCTCCCAAATGACCCCTTTTTGGAAAGTAGATAGCCTAAGGTATTTAGCAAGAGGCATGGCAAGTTTTTCAAGTTGTAATTTTTTTCCACAATTCTTTGAAAAATGAACACATTAAATCAAATTAGTTTTTTTTTTCCATAAAAATGTCATATTACAGTAATTTCTCACACATGGCATAGGCATACTTGCAACTACATCCCAATACACATTATGCTACTCCTGATGAGTATGGCGATGCCACATGTGTGAGATTTTGTCACAGCCCAGCCACAAAGAGAGGCCCCACATCCAAAGAGAACCTTCAGGCGTTATCCACTTTAAAACCAGGCTGCCTTCTGACACTTTGTTTACAAGTAAAAATCAGTATTTTGCTAGAACTTAGAACTCCCAGACATTATATATTTTTAATCAGGGGCCCTAGAGAATAAAATGGTGGGTTTTGCAAATTTTTATGTCACATGGTATTTGACCACTTTTTTCCGAAAGCAATTTTACACACTAAAGCAAAAAAACACTTTAATATATATATATTAATGCACAATATAATTCCCAATTTTTGGTAAAACATAAAATATGGTGTTGGGCCAAGTAAATAGATACCAGATATATCATGGTTTAAAACTGAGTAAGCTTGTGAACTGGTGCCAAACGTCAGTATTTAAAAATCTCCATGGGCGACGCTTTATAAGCCTTTACAGGTCACCAATTTAGGGGTACAGAGGATTTCTGGTTCTAGAAATATTGCTTTCACTTTCACGTTTGCAGCAATACCTCTCATGTGTGCCATTTACGTATGCATACGGGACCAACGCATGCATTAGCTTTGGCTCACGAGCAAATGGGGGGGGGTGCTTTATTTTTTTTTTTTTTTGGTGGGACACTGGTTCACTGACAGATGTTTTTGTGCTCTTGTACTCTGTGACAGATGTTGATCTTCCACCAGCAGACACAGACAGATGTTGATGTTGCAATGGAACACTATTGCAGATGTTTTTGTGCACTGGTACACTGTTATAGATGTTGATGTTCTGTGCCGGATGTTTTGTACTCTGGTGTTGATGTGACACTGGCACAGATGTTGATGTGACACTTGGACAGGGAGAGATGGTGCTTGGTGTACTTTGTATAGCTGAACACTAAAATAATCAGCTATACAGAGAGCTCAGCGGGAAGCTCTGACACAACCATCACGTGATAGGGAGGGCCAATCACAGCGCCCATGTCATAATCAGTGATGTGCTGTGTCCGAGGGAAACGGCCATCACAGGATCGCTCTGCTGCATGGCCCTTGTTCTGACAGGATGTCCACCCAAAATGGGAAAGCTCCCACCCGACCACTGCACATAAATAGAAGCGATTAAAGTATAGCTAAAGGCAAAATGTTTTTTTTTTTTTAAATTTTGGATAGAGTGGAGAGGGATTAGAACACCTGTCTGTTTTTTATTGCTGTTTGGGCCCACATTAGGGAGATTCACCCCCTCTAGTTGTCCTGTTTACCATTATCAACAATAAAAGTAAAAGAAAATCACAAATTTTTGGTTGATATAAGAACAGTATCAGAACGGAAACATTTCCATGGAAACACTAGTTCTGGTGACCCTGGCAACACCCGAGTATTTCCTCACTTTGGAGGGATTTTCTCTCACTTCCTGTTTTGGCTATGGAACAGAAAGTGAATCTATGGCACATAGATGGCAAAAAAAAAAAATCTGACAGGTTATAACCCTCTCTTAATCTATCCAAAGTGAAAAAAAATGTTTTTGCCTTTATTCGCACTTTAAATACTATGTCCTACTAATGCTATTTAGAAAATTGTGTAGCTATGCTATACACACTAAGCCAGTCCTGTTAACTAGATCGAATATGTCTGTGCAGTCCACTGTAATCAGACTTCTTAACTTTGCATTTCGAGGCTTAAAAGGGAATCTGTGACCAGGATATAAATGTTTGAACATTTACAAAGTCCTATAAAACAGTAAATTAGCTTTAAAACAAATCTGTGTAGTGGTGGGCACTGTGGAGTAATGTATCCTAAAAATTCACAGTAGAAGCAGTGAGCTCTTTTAATCCCTTGCTTCTGGCAAACCTTTAAGAGGTTCTCAATGCTAGGAGGCAGATATAGGCTTCCTGATTATGTGGTCATTGTGAACTGTCATAGTGCTCGTGTGGTTGGGATTCTGACTCCAGCTTGGTGGCAGCTCAGTGAGTGCACTCTCAACACAACACGGCAACATCATCTGTACACATATATGTAGCAGACAAGTGTTAGGGCCCACTTCCAGGTTCTCATGTATGCAGACAGCAGAATGCAAGATAGGCTGCAAGATTTTCAATCTTTATCTCAGCAGCTCAGCTCATTCTGCTTCTTCTTCACAGCAGTAACTTCCAATCCCAATGTAAACCTAGAGCATGTACTTTAGGATGGACCTGCCTTAGATAATGACTTCAGTTCTTCTACAGTGCACTTTGAGAATGCATTTATCCGCATTGCCTGCAGCTGCAGAGGTCAGTGAGAAGTTTTATAAAGCTCACTTACTACTACTACTCACTTAATACCTGACTGTCTCTAACTTTTACAACATGATTACTTTTATTTTTATTTGTAACTTAAAGTGATAGTGAAGGTACTTAAAAAAAGGCAAACATGTCATACTTACCTGCTCTGTGCTATGGTTGCTCCTCTTCTCGGGTCCTCCGCAGAGGTTCCTGGGTCCCCCCCCTCCCACTGATTGCCCCATAGCAAGCCATTTGCTATGGGGGCACTTGTGTGTGCTTGCTCCCGAGCCCCACTCTTTATGTCCATAGATGCACAGAGCGGAGCTCTGCCCCACCTCCTCGCTCCCTCCTCACTGGCTGTGATTGACATTGCTGGGAGCCAATGAGGAGGGAGAGAGCCGGGATAGCCTCTCGTGCACTTTGCAGGTTAGTATTAATATATATATATATATATATGTATGTATGTATATTTGTATTTGGTGCTACTCCTATACACCGCTGCACAAGCTCTCAAGTTTCTTCTAGTAACCATCCCACCAACCACATCCCACCCACATCCTAGTTAAGGAAAATGCATAATTCAGTGAAGTTTCCTATGACCACAGCAATCATCAGATAGTGACATACAGGCATTCTGTGACTCCCAGTTCAGAGCATGTACAATCCGGGAGTGAAACATAGTAGTTAGGGGTTCATGGTTGACTGATATGACTAAAGTATATATAAATAAAGCTAGCTTGTGGTCAGATTTGGTAACCTTCTTTTAGGTAAATGTGCATGTGCTCACCATATCCATGTTATAAAAGGCTTAAGTCTATGATCATTTCAAATTGTATATATCAGTTTTGGATAGTGAATAGTTGCAAGAGTTGCATTAAATGTTTGAAACAGAACATCTCTAAAGGCACTGTTACTATTCTGATGATATATTCTGTTAGCAAGATGCCAACAAGATATGCCAAGTATATTTTGCTTGTGTGCATCCTTTTTTTCTTTTTTTAGAAAAAGAATAGAGAAATCTGACATTCACTTGTACTGTTTCATGGCAATTTCCATTACAGGCTTTTACTAACTAAACATAATAGGATCCTGGGAGCACTGGTGTTTGCAACCCCTGGCCTAGGGCTAAATGAGCTTTAATGTCAAATAAATAATTGTAAAGGAATTTTTATTCTTTAGCTAGAGAAGGTGTAACATGACATCCAGGTCACATGGTAATGTAATCTATCACTTTTAACACAGCCTGTACAAGAGTAATTTTAACACGGAGGAGTGTATATTCATAGAGGCAAAGTGATATATTTCAAACAAATCCATTGTCTGTAATATATTTTAAGCCATAATTGCTAAAGTAGTTAAGTGACTTTTTTACAACTTGAAAATCAATAGCTACACGCATTGCGTTGTTTAGGAAGATTTTGTTGTTGGTGTTATTTACTCAAGAATCAATATTTGGAGCATGTACTGCTATGTACCACCACACAGGGGCAAAAGAGCTTCATTGGGCTTCAGTGCATAGCTTGTTGTTGTGGTTTTAGAAATCTTTATAATATATATTATCGTTAGAATATACAGTATGTCACCACGAGATAGAGCCTAGAGAGTCATCCTACAGGCATGTGTACAAGGCTTCCATTCAGCCCCATTACCAATGTTTGATACAAACATTAAATGGTTTTAGCACTATTGCTTCTTGTGTTTAATATTGATATCCAAGAAAATATATAAAATGCAGTGTATTCATTTAAAAAATTGTTAAATATATTTTAAAAGCAACTACTATAAATACCTACTTTGAATTTAATGTTAACCTCTTTTTATGTCCTTTACAGTAGCACTCAGATGGGGGCAGGGAAGGGAAGTGTTAGGCAAGCCATAGCTGGTGCAAAATTAATTATTGTGGGTTGCAGGAAAGAAATTCTCTCAATTAACCCATTAACACAGTCAGTGTTGAAAGGGGAATCCCTCCTGCTAAGCCATTGTGTTATCCCCTTGTCCAGGAGAACACAGTAATTACTACTAACAGCTGTGGCAGCCGCTAGTGATAATCTCATGTAAAGTATGGCAGGCTGGTTGTACCCAAGTCAATCAATCGATTCATGGCTATGATTAAGGTTTTTACCGAAACGCGTAAGCTGCTCTAACTTTCACATTGTACCCTTTATGAATAAAATACTTTTATCAGGAGAACGAGTTGCCAGCTCTTCACCTTATTATCCTATTCAGCCTGCCTATACATGCTTTACGGGCCAAGCAATGTCATTTATTCAAATGTACTAATAGGAAAATGCTCACAAGAGGAGGGAACAAAGAGATGACATAATTATTCTTCTGCTGGTCCTTCACTGTTGAGTTACAAGCAGGGCTGGGGGTGATCTAGCTGTGCTAAACCAAGAACAGAAATGTAATATATTGCAGCTTACCAGTGCGTAGATGTGGTGGCCACATTAATTTTATCAGTTTTCAGACTTTTTTAACCTAGTGATCCTGCAAGTAACACAATTCTGTCCTAAAGTGACAATGCTCACTCGCTGTACTTTATCTATACAGTTTTGCCTCCCTGAGGTTGGAAGTCTGTAGGAACTTCAGAACTACCAAACACCAATTTTATTAAGATAAAGAGAGCTGGGGTGTTCTGTAGTGAAGAAAGAGAAATAGGAACAATTCTAACAGAGCCAACAGGTATTATTACACTTATTGAAAATATATCACAGCACACTTTCAGTAGTATATTTAACACACCAAAATGGTGTAAATCACAGACATTTGTTGATAAGATTTAAATTTACTCTAACTGTAGTATAGAACCGTCAGGTCCCCAGACCGGCTCTGTTGTTTAGCACACCTGTGCAAATGTCAGGACTGGATGGACAAAGATAAAAATCCTTTGCAAGCAGCACAGCTCTATATGCATATCGCCTGTGTGTTTATTCTATTTTCCTGGGGTTAGGCTTGAAGATGATCTATTTCTAGTTATTTTCAAAATTCATTGCAGTCTAATGCCTGCAAGGGAATTATAAGTCCTGGGATTTTTCAACTTGATTTCTACTGATGAATGTGCTTCACAATTTCACAGCCACATTCTGAATACACAGCTCTCACAGCAATTCCACAAATGGTAGCGGTTTTCAAATGCAGAGGTATTATGCCAGCAGAGGCTGAGTCATAGTCCTGAACTGAAAATGGGAGGCTGAATCACAGTTCGCAGAAGTGTATGAAACTGAAAGGTATTGCCCACAGCAGTTAGTCAGATGGAAAAAGCCAGTCAAGGCAATATATTTCTGGGGCCTGTTATTAATCCAGAGAGGACTGAACAGCTGTCTGGCCATTAAGTCCTAGCTTTTCAATGTGGTCCACTGCAAAGCCAATTAAAGTAGCAAAATGTGCTGTCACTCAAGGTGACTGATTTTCTTCTACAAACACTCAGGCTGGTCTGGTTCTATGGGAGGATTCTATTTGCAATTTGAGAAGGGTTTTTTTCTTTTAAACTTATTTTTTTTTATAATTGGAGTATATCATACAAGCAGACTATCAGATTACATCAAAAATCAGAAAACACACCTGTACTATATGTCACAGCTTGTAAAAAAGTTAACAATCCACACAGATTAACAAAAGAATGATTACATAGTTTACATGATAAAAGAAAAATTCTACTACAGCGTTCTGACTATCATATATCATGATACCCAATTATAAACAGATGGAAATCCTAAATAGTTCTCAACAGATCCTTAAAGACACGATCCTTTATATGTGCTAATGGATTAATGAGCAATTATATATTAGGACTAGTATTCCCATACCCATTCAAAGACCAACATGGTATCCATAATAGTATGGTAAACTCTCTCCATAATTTTGATGGCCTCCATCTGAGTCAAAACTTGAGACCAAGAAACAATTGGGGGGGGAGGGCACCAATTCATGGCTATAGTTCACTGAATGGCACTAACCGAGTATGAATCAATCGCCGGGATGGGGGCAGCACATCCAGCAGAAGTGAAAACAAAAGGCACTTTGGCATGGTCAGCATAAGTTGTACACTTGTAATGTGAGCAGTTTTAATGGCAGCTTGTCATATGGGCTTTAAGGCTTTACAGCTCTAAAAAGTATGAAGTAGCCTGCCCCTGTCAGAGCAACCTCTTTAATAGGTCACAGGGACCAATTGAAAAATGGCATGAATCTTGGAGGGGGTCAGGTACCATCTAATATATAAAGTAATGTCTGTTTCTTTTACTGTACTAGTGAGTGTACATTTACACAGGTTAGAAAGAAAGAAATTTTAAGTTAGCTTCTGTTTCCCACTGAATCATTGAAGAGGCTTTACCTGGGAGATTAAACCATCGATATACCGATATAAAAAAGAGTTGTACATGGTCGAGGAGAGGGACATTCATTCAAAATCTGAGTAAGGTTTAGTGGGGGCCAGAGCATAATGGGAGTTGTAAAAATGTCTGATCTGCAGGTATTTGAAAAATTCTGACTGCCGGAGGTTACATTGTTGCTGGAGCTGGGAAATAAAGAGCAAAAGTGAGAATCCTTAATCAAAGATTCAAGGGAGACCAGATTACGATTGTTCCAAAAAGGGAAATTAGATGTCAAAAGATATGCTGCAGCAGGCTTAGATCCACCTAATTATGAAGCTAAGGGTTTAGCTATAGAAGACAGTTTTTATTTCTCCCACTATAAAGACCAGAGCTGTAGTGATTAGCATACCACTGCATTCAAAAAGGCTAAATCTCTGGGGTGAATATACACTATATTGCCGAAAGTATTGGGACACGCCTCCAAATCATCTGATTCAGGTGTTCCATTCACCTCCATGGCCACAGGTGTATAAAATCAAACACCCAGGCATGAAAATTGTTTCTACAAACATTTGTGAAAGAATGAGTCACTCAATGAATTCGAGCATGGTACTGTGATAGGTTGCCACCTGTGCAATAAGTCCATCTGTGAAATTTCAGTGCTACTAAATATTCCACGGTCAACTGTTAGTGGTATTATAACAAAGTGGAAACAACTGGGAAAAATAACAACTCAGCCATAAAGTAGTAGGCCAAATGACAGAACAGAGTCAGCGCATGCTGATGCACAGAGAGCGCAGAAGTGGCCAACTGTCTGCAGAGTCAATAGCTAAAGATCTCCAAACTTTATGTGGCCTTCATATTAGCACAACAACAGTGTGTAGAGAGCTTCGCAGAATGGGTTTCCATGGCTGAGCAGCTGCATCCAAGCCTTACATCACCAAGTGCAATGCAAAGCATTGGATACAGTGGTGTAAAGCACACTGCCACTGGACTCTAGAGCAGTGAACACATGTCCTCTGGAGTGATTAATCATGCTTCTCTGTCTGGTAATCTGATGGCTGTGTCTGGGTTTGGCGGTTGCCAGGAGAACAGTACTTGCCTGACTGCATTGTGCCAAGTGTAAAAGTTTGGTGGAGGGAGTATTATGGTGTGGGGTTGTTTTTCAGGGGGTCGGGATTGGCCCCTTAGTTCCCATGAACTAAACTCTTAAAGCGTCAGCCTACCAAGACATTTTAGAAAATTTCATGCTCCCAACTTTGTGGGAACAGTTTGGGGATTGCCCATTCTTGTTCCATCATGACTGTGCACCAGTGCACAAAGTAATGTCCATAAAGACATGGATGAATGAGTTTGGGGTGGAGGAACTTGACTGGCCTGCACCTCAACCCTATAGAACACCTTAGGGATGAACTAGAGCAGAGACTGCTAGCCAGGCCTTCTTGTCCAACATAAGTGCCTGACCTTACAAATGCGCTTTTGGAAAAATGGTCAAACATTCCCATAGACAAAGGGATGGCCATTTCAATATTGAACCCTATGGACCAAGACTGGGATGCCATTAAAGTTCATGTGCGTGTAAAGGCAGGCATCCCATTACTTTTGGCAATATAGTGTAGTTTGACCAGTGTAACCCAAGCAGGTAATAAGGAGTCATAGAGGAGGTTTGAAAGCCACAGTATTTGGGGAGAGAGTATATACTTTTTAAACTTCATCTTGTGTTGTGATTAAAGTAAACTTAATTTTACGTGCCGTAGCTGTATTTTAAGAACAATTCTAGGTATATTTTACATAGTCACATTGGTCCAGCTTGGACCAATTTAAACTATGCATATACCATACCTGTGGGATCCCTCTAGAAGCTGGAAATCACTATGGTAGACACCACTGCTCCACTGACTTCAACATGCTGAATGTGAACACAGGTGATTAGCCGCTTGGTACAAGCACCACTCAGAGAATACTTGAATGAATGCAAAGCATTCTTTGATTGGACAAGGTGGACAGGTAGGATGGGGATGTCATGCTTTACATTTTGACCAATCAGAAAATGCAAAGCATGCATTAAGAAAATGTGAAGCATTCTCTGAATGGCACCCTTGCCAAGCAGCCAACCTCCTGTGTTCACAATGCAGTAGGAAAGCTACTTGTGATGAGGCCAGAAAGCTAGTAGAGATCACTGTGGTAGCAGTACCTACAGCAATGACTTCCAGCTTCTAGAGCAGCGGTCTCCAAACTGAGGCCCTTTGCTTGATTTTATTCGGCCCACGGAACATTATTCCCCTCACTGTCAGCAACAGTGGGGCATAGTTCCTGCCACTGACTAACAATGGGGCACTACTCCTCCAAATGATACCAATGATGGGGCACTATTTCCTTATACTGCCACCAATGATGGAGCACTGTTCCTCCCAGTGTCACAAATGATGGGGCAATATTACTCCCACTGCCATCAATGATAGGGCATTGTTTACTGCCACTGGCAAAGGACATTTTCTACTCCCACTAGCCACAGTCTTGCACTGTTCCTCCCACTGCCACCAATGATGGAGCATTATTCCCCCCACCACCACCAATAATGGGGCACTGTTCCTCCCACTGCTACCAATAATGGGGTATTGTTTACTGTCACTGGCAGCAGGAAATTTTCTACTCCCACTGTCTGCCTCTCTAAAGTTTGAAAGACAGTAAACTGGCCCTTTGCTTAGAAAGTTCAGAGATCACTGTTCTAGAGGGATCCCAAAGGTAGAGTATATACATAGTTATATTGGTCCAGCATGGACTAATGTAACTATGTAAAAAATTCTATACCCGTAATTCTTCTTTTAACTGCTTCCCAACAATCCTGTAGCAGACATACTGCTACAGGGCAGCACGGCTACGCAAAATCACGTATATATACGTGATTTTTCATTTCCAGGTAGAGGACCTGCGCCACATTTGCGGCCGTGGCGGTCAATCACCGGGTCCTGGCCGGTGATTACTCCCCGGCGCCCTGCACACAGCACAGCCATTCAAAGCAATGTGATTACAGTGAAGCACAGACAAGTAAAACAGCACACAGTTAACTCTTTGATCGCCCCTCATGTGAACCCCTTCCTGCCCAGTACCATTAGTACAGTCAGTGCTTTTTTTTAGCACTGATTACTGTATTGGTGTCACTGGGGATGTCAGTGACACCAAGTCAGTTCCCCCCAGTGTCAGAATGCGTCAGGCAGTCCCACTATAAGTCGGTGATCGCTGCCATTACTAGTAAAAAAAAAAAATTCCAGTATCTATACCGCTATTTGCAAACTCTAAAATGTTCATGTAAACAATTTAATTTACATGTATTGGGATTTTTTTTAGCAGACATGTAGCAGAATACATGTTGGTGTAAATTTATGATGAAATTTATGATTTTACATTTTTTTACTGGACATGTTTAATAGCAAAAAGTCAAAAATATAGTTTTTTTTTCTCAAAATTGTCTGTCTTTTTTTTATAGCACAAAAAATTAAAAACGCACAGGTGATTAATAAGCAGCAAAAGAAAGCTCAATTCATGGGAAAAAAAAGGACTTAATTTTCATTTGGGTGCAGCATTGCATGACTGTGCAATTGCCAGTTAAATATAGCACAGCGCAATAACGCAAAAAAAATGGCCTGGTCAGGAAGGGGGGTAAATCCTCAGGAGGGCAAGTGGTTAAAGTTCAGCAAAAAAAAAAAAAAGCAAAGAGCTGCTCAAGTGAGCCTTACTAAATCTATGCAGAACAGTGTCCCATGTTCTCATTAATACTCCTTTACTCCTTTCTGGGAACAGCAGCAGTCCTTTCATGGGTTCATGTCACCCTGACAGATTTAGATTGTCTGAAGCATCAAGGCCCCGTGTGTTTCTGTGAGCTGATAGACACACACTCTGACATACAGCTAATCAGGACATGTTCAGCAACAACCAAAATGTGGTCCATAGAATTTGGAGTCTGTCTCTTCCAGAAACTTTCAGACTCACAATAAAACCAGCCTTAGTACACATTTTGTACAAGGAAAAGAAGTATGTTTCTTAACTTTAGGGACTTTGCTGGTTAAAAACAGGCATTTAGGAAACAAACAGTGAATATATATATTTTTTTCCCAGGACATGTCTAAGTTTTTTCAATTTTTTTTTATTGTACACTTATTAGCTTCCCATACATTATAATATATATATATATATATATATATATATATATAAAATGTATTTTTGTATTTTTTTTTTTGTATGGGCAAATGTATTTATTTATTACAGGTACTTATAGAGCACCATCAATTTACACAGCACTTTACATACATATTGTACATTCACATTAGTCCCTAACCCTCAAGGGGCATGCAATCTACAGTCTGTAACTCATATTCATACATACCAGGGCCAATTTACACAGGATCCAATTAACCTACCAGTATGTCTTTGGAGTGTGGGAGGAAACTGGAGTGCCCAGAGGAAACCCAAGCAGGCACAGGGAGAACATGCAAACTCCAGGCAGGTGGTGCCATGGTTGGGATTTGAACCAATGGCCCTAGTACTGCCAGGCAGAAGTGCCACAGTGTTATCATTTAGCCACTGTGTTATGAGCTAAACAATGAGCAGATAAATTGTTCAATACAGAAACCAATTTTTAATGTATGGCATACAAAAGAAAGTAGCTATATTTAAAGAGCCACCAAGTGATAAAACAGAACTCCATCATAAAGTAAAAAAAATAAATAAATAACTGATCCGGTGATACAATTAAAAGGCAGTATTTGCTGAAATACTGACTTTTAATCAAAAGTTGCCCCCTGTGGTACTTCATTGCTGCAGTTTCTAGTCTTCTAGTTTTAAAGACAGCTGGGATTATTCAGCCCACTTCTCTGAACCAAGGTTGTCATGGGACAGCCCCCAGGCTATGACTGGACAGTGAATAAGAAGCAGCACAGTGATGAGCTCAATTTACAGTAAATGTGCTTTCTCCTCTCATCAGCATGTTACTTGCATTTAAGAAGGAATAAAACTGAAAACAAAACAGAAAAAATATATATATGTAATAAAAAAACAGAACTACATTAATTTATTTCTGCAGCTCTTGGACATAAGGCTTTTTGTCAAGATCATGTCTCTTGCTGTTTGAATCTTTTCTTTTCCCATGCAGTGCAAAGTAAAAGACTCATTTAGTTCATTGTTCTAAATTGGTGAATGTGTTTGGTTCCCATTGACTTTTATCCTGATAAGATGTTGACATTAGTGTAGCTCTGCAGCCTACTGGTGTATGTCAGGTAACATGTTAGGAAAAATGAAGCATTACAATTAACATTTCTGAATTTAATCAATGGGATTACAGTACAGAAGATCAGTTTTGAAAATGTTATTCTCTACTATAGAAACTTTTTTGCTTAAGCTTTGATGAGTAAAATATAAGTTCACTTAAAGTGGTACTTGAGTCAAAAATGACACACATGATGCAGTCTGTGATTAGCATTGGCAAAGCAGTCTATTTTTCCCATGTACCTTTATCTGATGATCTTGCTGTTATTTTCTTCCTTTAGCAAAACAAGCTGCTCAGCAAAAGTGTCAGTTGGAGAGTTGAGACAAACCATTATCACTGACAGGGGTGCTTACAATGGTCAGCTTTTATTCATTTAGTTAAAACCTTTATCCCAAGAGGAAAAATACCTGTTTCTATAACTGCGTAGCTGAAGTTAGGCTTTAGGTGTCCTTTTATCATGCAGTGGTAAATGACCGCTGCTCAGTTCTCTGGCATTCTCAGAGGAGACAGTTCTCCTCTGAATACCTTTTTATGAAGCAGTGTAGATCGCTTCTCCTAATGAGGAGAGAAGCGATCTACAAATGCTTTGAACTCTAGAAAATGGCTGCTGTTACTGTAATCTCGGGAGATTATAGTAAAATCAGTCAAATACACAGTTTACTAAGCAGCAGTAAATTACTGATGCTTCTTTCACTGCCCTCCCGATTCTCCACCTCTGGGCTGGAGAATCTGGTGGGAGAATTTTCACACAGACCGCCAGTGAAGGGCTGACATCGCTGCTTCATACACTGGCCATTTCTGACAGATTCTCTATGTGTTGACATGATCAGTGGAGAACATGTTCTCCGCTGATCATCTCTGTTTCCTAAACCACTAATGATCTGAGATCAGCAATGATCCTTAGGATCGCTGCTGATCTCAGTTTCATAAAAAGACACCATAATTTGTAAGTCATTTATGTAAAGTCCATTTAAATCTACTATTCAATCAAAAACTAGACAAGAGTGACTCTGTTGTTCCCTAAGAGATGAAGTGTGTTAATGGCCAAATTACCCAGTGAAAATAAAGGAAATTAAACTAAAAAAAAAAATGAATGCAGCCACCACATTTAAGGATTGGTAGGCTGCAATATATTAAGTTTTTGCTGTAGCACAAATCCACCCTTACCCCTGTCCCCATTACTTATTCTCACCTTATGTTTGCTCCCCATCTGTTCAGTTACTAGATATAAATACCCAGTACCACTCAGTAACCATTAAAGGGCTAGTTCACCTTTTCAGAAAAAAATTAAATGCTAACTAATACCCTACACCCTCTCCACCTCTGCAGTCCCCACTGTACTTACCTCCATGGGTGATGAGGTACCAATGCAGTCAATGTACTGGTACTGGGATTTTGAATGCTCTTCTCCTTCTTTCTGCAGGACTTCCAAGATAGATCACAGTGTTTCTCTATGTCAGCACGAACCAATCATAATCACTCTGATCTGTCCCAGAAGCCCTTCTCCTTCTTTCTATGGGGCTTCCAAGATGGATCAGAGTAGTTCTCTGTGCTGGCACTCAACAATCAGAATCACTCTGATCCATCCCAAAAGCCCTGTAGAAAGAAGGGAAAAAAGAGTGGAAATGTTGCAAATCCCCAAATGGTTGCACCAGCTGCATGGGCACTAACAGCTCATCACCCATGGAGGTAAGTACAGCGGGGACCAAGATGGGGTTAGGTGTCAGTTCACTTTTTCATTTTTTTCTGTAAAAGTGAACTTAGACCTTATATTTTAAAGTATCAGCTTTTCTAACAATCTATTGAAATGTTTACATAGTCATCCATGAACAAAACTAGAAAAAGAAACAGAAAAACAAGTCAAACAAAAAGCAATGGCAACATTGTTTAAACTTCCTATTACAACATTGTTCACACTTCAATGCTCTGATTGTCTGTTACTGTAATGGCAGACTTGTGTTGTCACTACGTTCTTTCAGAGTTGGATAGAAAGTAGAAAGAAAACTGCCAAGCACCTTGTGAGATTAGATCTATATTGTAGATTTGCCAAACACATAAGATAAGGGTCAGATGTGAGCGAATAATTGAAGCAAGGCACGACTCTCCATTGCCTAACACATTTACAAACACAACGAATAAGTATACACACTGTACCTTGAACATGCAGTGGAGATATTTGACAATAATAAGTGCAAGCTTTAGTTAAAAAAAAAAATCAGAATAAAACATGGATTCATGTAAGAGTACAGGTTCTGAGCGATACCTGCAGGTTCAAGGTTCGTGAACCTGGTAAAATAATGAGGAAATTCACCATAGTAACCATAATGCTCTCTCTAGCCTTTGAACTTGGGTCAGTTGGTTTAGATGAGGGCAATAAAGAATATTTTTCTCATTAAAGGGACCTTCTACCCTCTGTATGGTATTTTTAATTTATTTGTATAGTGCTTTATTAAAATGTCTTCCACAGCAGTTCCCAACTTCTTATGCCGTTTTCACAATAGCTTGCCAATTAACCTTGAAAATGTTCAGAATTTAGTATCAAGTTTTCAAGCAGAATTTGACACATTCGAACCCTCTGAGAAAACAAACCAGATATATTTGCTCATAACTATTCAGGTATTTCTTTTGACCCAGTATAGTGTTTTTCACTTCTGGAGAATGGGTTACTCAACAGTCCTGTTAAAATGAATCTGCTACTTATTCAAACTGTGTCCAGAAGTCTAGAGTAAAACTGACTATACGCATTACAATCTAATTTCACAAACCTCTTTAGATATACCATGTAGCTCAAGAGCCATTTTGTTTGAATTAAAATGGAATTGATTGTTCAAGTAGGCCCTCACATTACATAGTTTTGGTAAACATAACAGAGATTGTATAGAAATTGCCCATCAAATTGTATGTACTTTCAATTTTTGAATGTGAGAATCTGTACTCTCCCAGTCTAAATCCTTGGTTTTGTAAAAAGTGTAGAGCTTGAAAAGGGCAACAACATTTTTGATATTTTTCAGCTCTTTCTTTTAGTGGGCAATTAAGATAAATATATCTTATTTAGGAAAAATGCAACAAACATAAATCATGTAGAAAAAAGCACAACTGTGAGAAGAGCGCCAGAGAAGGGGTTTTTATTTTTAGCCTTCTCTTTAAACAACTGCTCACTGTTGAAGAGGGTATGGGCTTAGAAAAGGGTGGGGGTAGACATCTCTTTAGTTTAACAAATGTTGTCTACAGTACTAAGATCCCTTTTGTGTGCGATAGAAGAAACTAAATTTTGACTGAATAACCAGAGTTGCTGTGCATAAATATTGTTTTAGCGGTTTAATAGCTTTATATTCAGAACTGTTAAATAGAATGGTTTTAGAACTGATTCACATATGTGCAGTGCAGATTGAAGCTCAGGTTTCACAGATAATTGATACAGTAGTTGTTCACAGGTTCATGTCAGGTTTACATCAGGTTCAGGACAGGGTAGCTCAGCATTTTATCCTGTTCACACATATGTAGTTTAGAAACGGTTCCCATAGCAGCCAATAGCCTGTAATCCACACCTGAACCCGACCGCACTGCTCAGAAATCAGTCAGGACTCTTTTTAAAACTGCCAGTGCACCTGACATATGTGAACAGGCTCCATAGGAAGCAATGCTTTTCACATGTCATGTGGATTAGATGCGGTTCAAACTGCATCCAATACGCATATATGTGAATGGGTACTTAGAAATATTTCATGCCATGTAGCTGAGATTCTAAAGCTCAGCTTTAGAAATAAAGACTCCTTAGATGCACTTATATTATTACTTTGTCAGGTCTCTCTAACTTCCTTTATATCAGGGAGACTGAAAAGAAAAAAAAAAACAGGTAGCAATGTAAGGCAATCAGGTTATACTGTACTGTGTAGTGCTTTTTAATATAGAGAGTTTGGAGTTAAAAAATAAGTTCAGCATTTAAAAAATTAATGCATATCTTTTTTGCAGGTAAAAAAATGTGCATTTTTTTATTGGGAGCCTGGAAAGTAGTGCACCTGTGATCAGCAGTTTGTGGGTGCAATTCAGGGCTCTTGCAGACTGTCAGTGTAACTGTCTGCCCATACAGAAGCATCAATTAACTACCTAGAGCACTCAACAGGGACCTGGTAGTTTACTGGGAACTACAAGACTACTTTCCACGACATAAATAAGTAGTAAAGTAGGGATAAGTTACAAAATTTGAAAGTGTGTTTTTTGCTGTCCTTGTCTTTCTGTCCTGTTGCACCTCATCCTTCATGTTTTATTGGCATAGAAATAACAAAATATCTTCACAGTGCGGTCACATACAGAAATAAAATGAAAAAGTTTATCTATTCCTAACCCTTCTGTAAAACAAAATTCAGCTGGAGTAAGGCTTTAAAATATATCTCAGGAAAAAAAAATGCATGCAGTAAATTAAATGCACATTTCCTCACACTGTATCCCTTTAAAAACACAGCAAGACAGAAAAATACTTGTTGATCTCCCAACAATCAAGTATGTTCCTAGGTTCCTGTTTGAGATAATACAATCTTTTGGAATTGATGACACAGTATGTACTTGGATAAGTGACTTGTTGCAGGAGCATGTCCTGGGGACAGTGATACTGTATATGACATATTTTCTGAATGGTCTGGAATTGTGTTTACCTTGTTCATAAATGATAGTGTTCATAAAGGAAATGTTGGAATAAACAGTTCAGTCTCAGTGTTTGCTCATGATGCAAAGCCTAGCCTGCAATAACTTCACAACAGGATGTAGCAACTTTACAAGAAGACCTGGTTAAAAAAGAATGGTGGGCAGATGAGGTTTAATTTAGGAAAATGTAAAGTAATGCACTTGGTAGCTAAGAATATGCATGCAAATTACATGCTGGGGGAGAACCTCTGGGGGAATTAAGGATGAAAATGGATCTCGGGATTCTAGTAGTTTGTAGTAGTTAGTGCAATGCCAAGCTGCAGCAAGGCAAACTAGCAGACTATTAGAATGCATTAACCTCCCTGGTGGTACGACTATTTCAGATTTTTGGTGCTGAAAGCGGTACCATTATTTTGCATTGAAATTTGGCATTTTATATTGTAGGCCTGTAATTCTTAGGAATAACTCACTGAAATCTGTCCGAACCAGAGTCTAGTAAACATCCCGGGTATGATAAAACTTGAAACACGAAATCATAAATTATATTTAATAAATAATCATAAAAAACAATAATATAATAATACATTTTATTCAATAATATAACCAAACCAAAAACACTGAAATTTGAAATATAGCGCCAAGTTCACACATCACTGAGCAAAGTCGCAAAATCGTTTTCAGTGTCTGATGACGATTTTCCCCAGGAATCATTATCACTCAATTCTGCAAGTGGTTCGATTTACTATCGCTGTTCTCTAGCTGGTCTAAAACCGATTTTGACCTAAAGAGACGCTTTTTAGATGCCATGGACGTTTCTCAGTTCCAGGCAATAAGAACAGTAAAAATGCAGGCAGGGCACAGGACAAAGCACTAGGAACAAAATGTATGTGAAATGGTTTGATACAGTAATGTTATACTACGTGATTTTAGTGAATGTCACTTTTTGTCATTTTCAAATTTCACGCCGTTCCGTCCCTGTACGCCCGGACGCTTGCAGGAGGGGACGGAACCCAGAAGACAGATGCCGGCATCCGCCGGATTACATTGCCGGGGACACTGCAGGAGGGACATCGCGGGAGTGCAGGACAACGTAAGTGATCGAGGGATCGTGGAGCAGCGCTGCATGGTGTTCCCGAGTGTAGCTTGGGGTTACCTCTTGTGGTATTGAAACTTTACCCTGAGCTACACTCAGAAATACCACCAGGGAGGTTAAAAAGGGTGTATACTCAAGTGACAAAACTAATTCTACCACTTTACAAAACTCTGCCTTGTCCACATCTTGAGTATGCCATACAGTTCTGTCACCAATCCTCAGGAAGGATGTGCTGGAACTGGGAAGAGTCCAGAGAAGGGCAACAAAGCTAAAAAGGTGACTGGAAGACCTTAGTTATGAGAAGCAGCTACATTCAATAAACTTTTTCTCCCTGGAGAGGAAATGCCTAAGAGGAGACATGATTGCAATGTACAAATATGTGATGCTATCATGGGGAGAAAACTATTCAGTCTCAGGTCGTTTAAGAGGTTGGACAAGACGTAGTAAGGATGTGTAACTCCCATCCCTGTTGGATGTGTCAGCAGAGAGTATAGATAAGTTAAAAAAACTTTTAGATGTTTCTTAGTGAACATAAATTATAAGGATATGGAACACTAAATATTGGGCACACACTCACCTGCATTCTCAAGTTAAACTTGATGGACTGGTGCCTTTTTTACAACCTTACTATGTAACAATATAGCAATGATTGTTCCGAAATTAAATCCTGAGACGCTTTGTTAGCCCTGACCAGTGCTTTCCTTAGACTACAGAATACCTCCACATATATATTATATTAAGAAGAGAGGAGGAGCCCAGGAGAAAAGAACTGCTCAGGGCTGACAACACTATTTGGGATTTAAGACTGCAAAGGCATTGTGTTGTCAGCTCAAACAGGAAGTGAGGAGCACACTAGGTTTCTGGCAGATCAATAATATTTAGATAATAATATTGTCCTTTACTTTTAGCATTTTTAAAGTGACAAAACACAGGAAATGTATATGTATTGCAATGATGCATTTTTCTGGCATGCATTTTAATTCCCATGTTCTTTAGTCCTCGGCATGATTGCACCTGGAAAAGATACAATACAATTGAAGTTTTCCTTACTGAGACCCAGTATAAACTATATAGTACTAATCCACCCAGAAATCACTGTTTATTCTTGGTGTCTCTGTGCTTGAATAGCATATCTAACTTTTATATCTCTCAAAAACTTCATTCAAAAAATATCTACCTCTTCCTTTTACTAATCCTGAAGAGGCCAGATTCACAGTATCTCTTGTTTGCACAGGGTAATGAATTAGAGTCACTGTGTTAATATCTGTAGTTTTTCTATCTTTGTACAACACTTTGGAATGCATGTGGAGCATTGTAATAAATAACAATAAATAATAGAGCTATTTTCCTACAAAACCACCAAGATATTTTCAACCTTCACTACATTTGGTAATGTATGTGATACCGCTATTCATTTTGCAACATTAGGGCAGTAAGACATCAAAGAAATGTATTTTGAAGAAAAGATAACAACCAAATAATTAAGTTCCTCACCACAGCACTATGCTTAAAGCTCTGATGAAAGGTAAACAGACCTAAAATATGTTTCATGATGATTTTTCTTTAAAGCCTTGTCATTTGCTTTTCCAGTCTCTGTTTATTTTTAGAAAGTCTTCTCTAAAACTTAGAGATATTCATCGAGAATAAAGTTTTATATATTTTAGTACATAAGAAGAAAGGTTTAGATATTCCTATATTGGTACCAAAAAGCAGATATAAAAACATTATCTCCTGGATTGGGCTGGTTCACACTATATATACACTATATTGCCAAAAGTATTGGAACGCCTGCCTTAGTCCGTAGGGTTCAATATTGAGTTGGCCCACCCTTGCAGCTATAACAGCTTCAACTCTTCTGGGAAGGCTGTCCACAAGGTTTAAGAGTGTATCTATGGGAATGTATGGCCATTCTTCCAGAAGCGCATTTGTGAGGTCAGGCACTGATGTCAGACGGGAAGACCTGGCTCACAGTTTCCTCCCTAATTCATCCCAAAGGTGCTCTGTCGGGTTGAGGTCAGGACTCTGTGCAGGCCAGTCAAGTTCCTCCACCCCAAACATCCATGTCTTTATGGACCTTGCTTTGTGCACTGGTGCACAGTCATGTTGGAACAGGAAGGGACCATCCCCAAACTCTTCCCACAAAGTTGGGAGCATGAAATTGTCCAAAATGTTTTGGTATGCTGACGCCTTAAAAGTTCCTTTCAATGGAACGAAGGGGCCCATCACCTGAAAAAAAAAAAACCACACCATAATCCCCCCTCCACCAAACTTTACACTTGGCACAATTCAGTCAGGCAAGTACTGTTCTCTGGGCAACCACCAAACCCAGACACGTCCACCAGATTGCCAAACAGAGAATCATGATTAGTCACTCCAGAGGACACATCTCCACTGCTCTAGAGTCCAGTGGTGGTGTGCTTTACACCACTGGATCCGATGCTTTGCATTGCACTTGGTGATATAAGGCTTGGATGCAGCTGCTCGGACATGGAAATCCATTCCATGAAGCTCTCTATGTACTGTTGTATTAATCTGAAGGCCTGATGAAGTTTGAAGGTCTTCAGCTATTGACTCTGCAGACAGTTGGCGACTTCTGCGCACTGTGCTGACCCCACTATATCATTTTATGTGGCCTACCACTTTGTGGATGAGCTACTGTTGTTCCCAGTTGCTTCCACATTGTTATAATACCACTAACAGTTGACTGTTGAATAATTAGTAGCAACAAAATTTCATGGATGGACTTATTGCACAGGTGGTAACCCATCACTGTACCACACTTGAATTTACTGAGCTCCTGAGAGCGACTCATTCTTATACAAATGTTTATAGAAGCAGTCTGCATGCCTAGGGTGCTTGAATTTTTACATCTGTGGCCATGGAGGTAATTGGAACACCTGGATCCAATTATTTGGATGGGTGTCCCAATACTTTTGGCAATAGTGTGTGTGTTTGTGTATATATATATATATATATATATATATATATATATATTTATATTGTACCAGTTGAGCACTCAATGACCCCAGCACTCCCAGACTCATTAGTCTATTGAACTGTGATTAAACAACAACGCTAAAACAGACACACAGAATCTGGTGCAGCTGTGCATAGTAACCAATTAGCTTCTAGGTTTTATTGTCAAACCTTAATTGAACAAACTGAAGTTAAAAGCTAATTGGTTACTACATCAGATTTTGTGTGCACCAGTTTTAGTAAATTCTTTCCTTAGCTCTCATTCAACTAATGTTCCTCATGGCGGGCGATCATTCACCATTCTTGAGAACTCATCCCCATTTCTCTTGCACTCTAAATAACATGATCTACTTCAAACAAAAATACGTTTCTTCTTGTTAAATACAAAAGACACCTAAAATGTTTCAAAATGAATTCACAATCAATCCCTAGGTTATTGCTTGTATATCTGTGCTGCAGTGTTATGCACCAAAATCATCCATTTTTGATGCTGAAGATTCATCCACTTTAATTCTTTCACCCTCCTACACAAAGCATTCGTCAGAAGAAACTTCATATTTTATTTCATTTTTGTAGAATTTCCCCACTCCAGAAAAATGTAAGCTTGATGTACCAGGCATAGTTGTTGGTATAACCATAGCAACAGTGCTGCAACCCTACAGGCTCTTTGATGCTAGAGAGTAACTCCACTTTTCTTGAGAGAAAAAAAAAACAATCCTATCAGGCTGATCAATGTACATTGCAGTATTTTAACACACTTTGTAGCAGATTTCTGCTCTAAAGTGTGCTCTTTGTTTTACCATGTCCATTTCATACGGATTCCAAATGGGATTTGTTTCATTATAATCGGCAGGTGCACTCTCTGTGTTCTGAAACCTATAGTACCTGCATCTCCTTAGAAATATTTATTCCTTTGAGAGTATCTCACCAAAACTGAAACTTTTTTGCTGGGGATGCCTAAAATTTGGCTTGTATCTATGTATCTAATGCATACTTCTGGGAAAAGGAGTGAGCCAATCACACAAACAGGACATGACATTTCTGATGGTATTCTGTACACCAACTGTTTGCTGAACACCTCCAGGTTGCCATATTATTTTTTTTTTTCCAAAAAGAAAGCCTTTATTAAGAAAGAACATAATGGTACAAAAGACATGTACAGGGTGCCTAAGCGAAACAGCAGGCACAACCTACAGCGATACAGCAGTAACTCAAACAAGAAAATACAGATAATGATAATGCAATAATACAAAACCCGACTACAATAAGGTTATGCTTGCAACAAACCGGAGCCAATATAGTATAGTATGGGGTGTAATTGCATCTTATAATATCCCCTGCGCTCGTGCTTCGCCAAGCAGGGCTGTAGCGATAGGAAGAGTGATCATGGCATCTGAACGTAGGAATTGGACAAAAAACTTATGGCAAGGTGGAGAGTTACAAAATCGGCACATATTGCGGTAGGAGCCGTTGATGGAGGTGGGGAGAGTGATAGGATGGCATGTCTAGTGTTCCAGGTAGCATAGCAAAGCGAGAGGCGAGAAGAAAAGAGAAAGGAGAAAAGAGAGAAAGGGAAATAGAGAGAAAAGTGATAGAAACAGAAAGAGGGGGATGGAGGTGGAAGGTGAAGAAAAAAAAAAAAAAAAAAAAAAAAAAATTTGCAAAATAAATTAATGGGGGGGGGGGGGGAAACATATGGGGTGAGTAATGACAGCAATATCTGGGGTTACTCATGCATGGGGATAGGAGTTAAGCTAATGCCAGAGTCGCGTGGGAAGGGATACATTGTCGAAAAGAGTCTCAGTGCCTATCACAAAAACTACTGTAAAGAAGTAACAGCAGCAGGAAAGCCGGACCAAGTCAGACCTGATGGTCCATAAGAGACCTGTACGTAGGAGTAGTTGTGAAGTAGATCCAGCAGGCCCAAATGTGGGAAAATTTAGTGGGAGTGTCAAGGGCCGACGCAATTAGTTCCTCCATGTCTGCCATTTTACCCACACGGACAAGCCAATCACGAACAGAGGGGGGGCGAGAAGAGCCCCAAAGGACGGGAAGGCAGAGTCTAGGTTGCCATATTATATTGCATTTTACATAAAATTACAGTGACTGCAGATTGAAATTAAAGGAACATTTTAATAACATTAAATTACAATGTAGCTTGTATAGCAATTGTGTATTTAATTTTATTTTTTTTATTTGTTATATTGTTTTTTCCATGAAAGTGGTGTTACCCCTTTAATACCAACCTGTAAATCTTGCAACATACTAGACAGATGTTTTGGAGGGTGGTTCCAACAATAACAAATTCACCCCCTTAAAATACATCTGATGTCCAGAGTTGAACTTTCCTTGTTACAAAAATGATCATTTCAGTTAGACAGGAATTATCTTTAATGAACCTGTGATGAATCTCTGCTATTAAATTTTTCTCTTCAATGTATTTTGCTATCATCTTTCAG
This sequence comes from Staurois parvus, assembly GCF_062004578.1. Taxonomy (NCBI): domain Eukaryota; kingdom Metazoa; phylum Chordata; class Amphibia; order Anura; family Ranidae; genus Staurois; species Staurois parvus. Next base: position 17,408,207 of record NW_028317802.1, read on the forward strand.
AATACACTTAGATTATTTAAGCACAATCGATGCCAGGCTTGTTGGTTTATAGTGTTCCAGATCTAGATTTGTAGTGGAGTATTTTTTCAAAGAGTCAGTTCACTTTCAGAAAAAGTAGGCTGTATTTACTCTACATAGACCCCCGATCTAAGTACTCCCCTGCACACCCAGTGCTGCCATGATGCTCCGTTTCTTTTTAGATTAAAAATGTCAGTAATGTAACTACCATTACTGATCCCCTTCCAAAAAATTCTAGTTAGATTGATATTATCGGGATGAAATCCTTGGACCCATTGTCAGACCCTACACTGGTGCAGTGGGTCCTGGGTTCCTCCTGGTGCACGACAATGCCTGGCCTCATGTGGCAAGAGTATGCAGGCAGTTCCTGGAAGATGAAAAAATTGATACCACTGAATGTCCCCCATGCTTGCCTGACCTAAATCCAATAGAACACCTCTGGGACTCTGGGATATCATGTTTCGGTCCATCCGACGCCACCAGGCTGCACCTCAGACTGCCCAGGTGTTCAGTGATGCCCTGGTCCAGATCTGGGAGGAAATACCCCAAGACACCATCCATCTGTCATCTCATAAGAGCATGCCCCATTGTCAGGCATGCATACAAGCACGTTGGGCCATACAAACTACTGAGTACCATTTGAGTTGCTGCAATGAAATTTTAACAAAATAGACAGCCTACTGCATACATTTTTCAGTTTGATTTTTTGGGTGTCTTTGAATTCAGTCCTCTGTAGGTTGATAATTTTCATTTTTATCAAACGATGGTGCATCTTTATGTTACTAACACATTACCCAGTTCATACCAGTATAGATATACAGAATTATGTTTTTCCCCATTGAGATCTGATGTGTTTTCAAAGTATTCCTTTCATTTTTTTTTAGCAGTGCATTAAAAAGAAGCAAAGAAACATTCAATTGTGCAGACCACTAGTTTATTTCCATAAGAAAGTTTGAATTCCAATTACATGTTAAAAAGTTCATAGAGGCATCTAACAGGCTGTTAGCATATTCAACTTTCTAAAATGGCATCTAAACTTCACCCAGCATTATGAGGTCACTACCTTCCTTTACCAGTATTTGATTTAGATTCGTTAACACAGTGGAGTGATTGCACAGTTGGGTGGCAGCTGTTTTTCTGATTCAGTTTGACTTATTTTACTGATTTATTGATTCATATTTGTTTTTATAGAGTACTGATAGCGCTGTTTTTTTCTTTTTTTTTTCTTAAGTTTGCTGCAAAATACACTAATCTTCGACACTGTCCTCATAGTCTGACTGCTCCTAGGTCATGTGTTGCTTCTCTCCCAGGTGAGGCCTTTATTTTGACACCTTTGGGGATGCATAATGAACCCAGTCTTGAAAACTGTAATAAGAATCTACAGCATATCTACTGTAAAACCAAAAATAAAATCTATTAAACTGCAGGATCTTCCCTTTATTTTCACTTGGTGCTCCAGCCAATAACACGGTTTCTATCTTAAGGTGACAATGCTTACTTACTGCACTGTATCTATAGAGGAGCAACAGTGTCATCCTAGGCTACTTTCCTAATTTGGACTATACACATTTCCCCCCTCATTTTCTCCATTATGTATTTGTAGTTTCCAGAAGGTAATGCTGATAGCATTTCCATAACTTTAAACAATGTTAACAATGAACGTATCTTATTTGCTCCCTTTTGGTATGCTTAATATACTATTAAGAGTGTTTTGTTATATCTGTTCAAGTGCAAAAAATACCTGATGGAATTGCCATACACACTGAGAACTGCTGCACATTGTGCCTCTGCACAAGGTGGGGTTTTGGAGCTGAGGGGCTGGGTGAAGAGGTATGTATTCTTTTTAATTCATTAGAACTTAAATGGGATGAGCTGATACCATATGCGTAGGAATTCAGAGTTGTGTTAACATATCAATGGGAAGAATGGGGGGGGGGGGGGCACTATATTTCTGCACTTATTGTTCTGTATTTGTAGCATGTGGAGGTGTTCATCAAACAGCGGTAAAACATGGAAAAAAGTTGCATGCATTCCAGAGACGTATTATATATGGTTTTTTTTTTTGCCTGGGAATACACTTTAATATTAAGGAAAACAGTTTTCTAACAGGATGCACAGATATTCATACTAAAAGAAAATTAATGCTGCCACCACATCTAATGACTTGTAAGCTGCACTATATTAACCACTTGCCTACCAGGCACCTATACTATCTTCCTGCCCGGGCCAATTTTCAGCTTTCAGCACTGTAGCACCTTGAGTGACAATTGCGCGGTCATGCAACACTGCACCCATATGACATTTTCTTTGTTTTTTTTACACAAATAAATAGTGCTTTATTTTGGTGGTATGTACTAGCTGCTGGGTGTTTTATTTTCTGCGCTATAAACAGAGCAATCATTTTTGTTTCTATTATGAAATTTTGCAAACAGGCAAATTTTCTCCTTCACTGATGTGCATTGATGAGGCTGCACGGACGGGCACTGATTGGCACTGATGAGCTGATATGCAACAATGATGGGCACTGATAGGCAGCACTGATGGGCGGCACTGCTGGACACTAATCATCAGTGCCCTGATGATCAGTGCCAATCCCTCCTCTGACAATTGCCGGTTATTGGCAGTACTTTCCTAACGCTGTGACAGTGTGAGGAAAGTGCAGCCGATAACCTGCAACTGCATTTACCAGTGATCTACTGTGTTATTGGACATGGCTGATCACGTGGTAAAAGGCCGCTATGATTGGCCTTTTACCACATCACATAATCAGCCGGGTGGGGTGCGCGGAAGGGCGCGTTCTGGGAGGACGTCATATGACACCCTCCCAGACCTGGCCATCCACAGTGCAGCTGTCATTTTGCTATCTGTGGTCGACAAGTGATTAAAGTTATATTCTTGAATTTGAATATACTTGAAGAATTACTGTTGGACCACTACTGTAACTGAAGGCCTTACTGGCTAATAGGCAAGCTAAAAAAATAGTAAAGGGTCACGTTCTCTACTCAGAGTATTTATACTGAAAAGGGTTTCATGTGCAGATGCCTGGGATTGCCTGCTATGCACTTACAACTCTTGATTAGATAAACAGTTAGCATGACAGATTCCTTTCATGCCACTTCCTGCAAATCATTTAACAACTTAATTTTTGTCTCTTATTGTACCAAATTTCTCTCAGGAAGTGTGTGTTCCTTGCTTTATAAGAAGCATTCCTTGGATATTGTGCATAATACAGCAAACATTTTACAGAAGAAACCTCCCTTGGAAATAATGGTGTATAACACACTCCGTTGGGTCTGAAATTTGTCTCGAGATCAGAATGAATAGAAGGAGGTCACCAAATCCATGTGGAGTTTTGACAACTAATTACTATCTAAAAGAAGATAGGCAGTTTCATAATCAGCACACCATGCATGAAGGAACAAGGGCACGATATGATTACTGTATTTGTAGTTATTTGGAATTTTCACCAGGTTGCCGTGCTCTAGATTACAATGCCAACTTCAATATATAAACACAGAAATCTAGGATGGAAAAACACACCTTGCATAGTACACACTATTGTTTCAACAGCTAAAGATTTCTAAACGCCCTTGTAGTTGAAGAACCATTGGCAAATATATGCTGAATATCACATTAACACAATTTCATGATGAGGCCATGCTCCATTAATTTATGTATGTTTTTAAACTCTAGGGAAATAAAAAGTGCTCCTTTTGAAGTGTGGCTGCCCTAGCAAGTATATATACTTGGACATGTCATTTGCTGGCTAGCTTAGCTTTGAGTAAGGGGTGTGCCCCCGAAACGCATCAGTTTGCCAGCCTAGCAGGGTTGCATGTTGGGACACGCTTCTCCTTCACCTTGTAGCATCTTGTGATTTTAATGCTGTTTTAGCCTTCACTTTTATGAGAACCCATCTGCTTAGTTATTGATTTTACAAATAAATCTCTGGTAATGCACTAGGTGTTTGGGCCTGACTTTGTTTTGTAGCTGCCCTAGCAAGTGTTAAATGCTTGTTTATGTCTAAGGGACCTAAAAAGTACTTTTATTTACTGGATTCTCCACTCACCCAGGCTGTAAGAGCAGTCCCTTCAGACTCTTCTCCCCTATACTCCAGAAGTCAGATGTCCTTCGACTCCATCTGCAAGGGAGCATTTTTTCTTTCCCTGGAGATGGGCTTTAAATTGCCCAGGACAAACTAGTTTTATATGAAATAAAGCATATAAATCTAATTTTATACAAAGCACAAAAACTTTTTTTTTGCTTTACTATCCTATTTTAAATGAGTTTCATAAGCTATAAATGTTAAAGGGCTAGTCCACTCAAATTGCTATTTTGGGTTTTTTGTTAGATATTGGATAACTAAACCATCTGTAATTTTGTTTATATCTCAATAATTCTACAGGTGGGATTTTTGTGCTTGACTTTCTTGGTCTGCACAAATGTTGAGGGGGCCTCTTTTGCTCCCTGTTGGATTTCAAAAATATTTTAAATTGTGGAGGACACTTTTGTGGGTGCTGAAAAATACAAAGTTGGGCAGGAACACCCAAAACGCCCAGATTGACAAGCACAGAAATGAAAAGGAAGTTCCTGCTGTTGTAGTATCAAAGATATGTAAAAGTCAGAGACTGTTTGGCCCCATCAGACCCCACCTATAACGAAAATATCACTCTGGGGTGGACTGGTCCTTTAAATGATAAGCACAGACAGCTTTATTCAATAACATTTTTAAGTGAAGTAGTCCATACAGTAGCAACCAATCAGAAGTTAGAACTGTACAAGACTAGCTCTCACTGGTTGTATGTGTTAATGCATGTAAAGCAGTCATAGCCAATCATTAAATATCATATACACTTTAACAATAAAGTGATTCCAAAAGTTGATATGCAGCTTTCATCCAAAAAATACTTGTAGATCCTACCCTGAGGTTTTTTGTTCAGACCTTTTCTGTTGTGGACCGACAGCTGTCATTTATGCCCCTGCATTGTCACCATATCACACTCACTCACTCATTCTGACCACATTGTGCATTAATGGCTCAGGAAGCCAGAGTATGTGGACATGAAGTGGCTTAAAAAGGAAGTGATTACTAGCACCGAAATACAAATAGGATTAAAAAAAGGTAAGCAGTATTTTAGGAAAACAAAAATGGAGCACTTTAGCAAAGTATATATTATCCCTTCAGGGTACCAAATAAAAGTTGTCTTTGACATGCAGGCTGTAACTAATGCCTAACTTTACCTTCCCTATGCTTTGTGAGAGGCAAGATGCAACGCCCTACAGTGCAATGTATTGGGAAGAATTTTTGTTTACTGATAATGAGTGAGATATTGTTGAAGAGATCATGTAGGCAAGTGTAGATTGACCCCCCTACACAAGTGTTGCTTTGCAACCACTATGCAGGTAGACTTGAGGACAAGGGGAATGTACATTCCTTTAGGCCTCCATACATGTTATTGGGTGGACTGCAGTCCAGTTGGCAGCTGCAGCTCCAAATGACCCCTGAGGCCATCTTTAGTGAGGCAGTGCTTATAAAAAGTGCTGGCTCATTGCGGTTGGTGCAGATTTTGCATGTGGCTAGATCAGGGACAGGAACTCGCTTGATGGGGAGCATGTTAATAGCATGAAGGAGAGGGTCCAGAGGAAAAGGGACAGCATAGGGACTGGTTGTTATTACTACTGTGGGGAACCTTTCTGCTACTAGTTCTTTGCTGCTCACTGCCTACCAGCTGCTGTTGTCTGTCTCTGAGCATCACTTTCCGCAAGCACTGTGTAACTATCTGTAAGTTTTGCCACCAGTTCTAAGCTGCTGCAAAGACTCTGTTGTTGTATGTTGAAACATTCTTGACAATACATTTCCTGCAATTCCAACCGCTTTGTGTGTTGTTACTTTCCCCAAAAGGTGCCTACCACCTGGCCTCCCTATCGCCTACAATCATATTTAGCAGCAATGTGCGTGTAGAGGGGAGAGGCTGCAGAATGAAATAAAGAAGAAAAAGAGAGAGAGAGAGAGAGAGAGAGAGAGAGATTAAAAGCATAAAATAGGGAGCATTATATTGTGTTAGATTGCTACATTGACATAAATTGCCAAAATGCTGTTGCACATTAACACTTTTGGAGTAGAATATGTATTGGAAATAAAAAGAGAAATTTGAATTTAAATTGGTACCTTTTATTGGCTAATTCAACAGACAGAAAATGTAAAATTTTAAAAATGTTAGGTTTTCAAATCAGGTATTATGATATTACTTTGACATGAAATTTTCTCGTTATATTGAAGCAGTATTATATGGGTTAGTACTGGTATTACACATCTATTACAGTAATTTGGACTCATAGCATACTGTAGTTTATTGAACAGAAGTGCTAAATAACAATACCATCTACATTTTTGGCTGCCACTCTGCTATTTGAATTAGCATTTATATATTTCTATTTTTTCATATTAAAATGTGATGAAAAAGTGAGTGACAGAAAATAAAATTTTTGTTGTTGCAGTGTTTGCAGCTTATGTAAAATAATTTAGAGCATTATTTTACTGCAGTAAGCATGATCAAATTAGACAAATTATTCATTCTTTTATTCCCCTGATAATAGCGCCTAGATTTATCTATATATCATGTAATTTAGGAAACCATGAAATCATAAGTCATAAATATGTATGATTTTTTGCAGGTTGGTAAACTCTATTTGGACATTTTTAGGAAAACAAAACATTTGTGGTAAACCAGTGGATTAAACTGAAGTGAAGGATGTTTATTATTGTCATAAAAAGTGGAAACTCTCTGTAATTAGCTTCAAACCACCATCTCAAACTATCAACACATTAAAAATACTGTACAAAAACAACTTTCAATCTACCTGTAAGAGGACTGGAATTTGGAGACTTTTTCATGTGCTAATGAAACAATATAATACAACTTTATTTGCACATTAAAATGCAACACAATTAAAAGCCACATCCTTCAGAATCACCAGGTCAATGCTATGATGCACTTGACATAGATTTTAGTGGATTGACACATTTAGCTTCCTTGGGATCCACTTGCTTATGTAATCTTAAAATATGGCAGGTGACAAAAATCTATAATGAAAAAAAAACAACATAATGATTTAAATTCCATTATGACAAACATAACCTCCCCACCCCCCCAAAAAAGAGGGGGCAGTATCAAAGTAACAATACACATGAAAGTTAAAAATTTACAAAATCAAATAACATTGTACCCCAGGGAAGGGGGATAATGGAAGGAAAGAAGAAAACAAAAGGAAAGAGAAGAGAAAAAAACCCACACTCTCACACACACCATACATACGCCTACCCCCTTCTCCATATTCCGGGGAGCAGTGAGAGTCTCAGACTAAGGGCAAAAGGAGGGTCACAAACCCCAATTCTTCCTAGGTAAATGAAAAACCAATAGATCCTGGGACTAGTAAAGAATTAAAAACCAAGATAATGTGATGCATTACCACCCATACCAAAAAATCTAAAAATGAAGAATCAAAAAATTAGCACACTCTTGATGGGAACAGAGTAAACTCACAAGGATTAAATAGAAGCAGACACAAACAAATACATCACAGACACGTTTTCAGAGTTGCACAAAAACTAGGCAAAATCCTGAAGTCTATAAATGTCTGGCAGGGACTCCAGGAAACTTTTTAAACCTACAGGGAATACATAAACATAACATATGGGGGTTTGTTTACTAAAACTGGAGAGTGCAAAATCTGGTGCAGCTCTGCATACAAACCAAACAGCTTCCAAGTTTTATTGCCAAAGCTTAATTGAACAAGCTGATTGGCTACCATGCACAGCTACACCGAATTCTGAGTTCTCCAGTTTTAAAAAAATTACCCTATGGTATATGTATGTGTTTTTTGTTTTATTATTATTCTTTTTCTTTTTTCTTTCCTTCCTTTATCCTCCTTCCCTGGGGTACAATGTTATTTGATTTTGCAAATTTTTCTTTTTCATATATATTGTTATTTGATACTGTCCACCTATTTGGAGGGGTGTCATAATATATTGAATACATATTGAATACATTGTAATGTTTTGTTTGTAATAGATTCTTTTTATCACTTGCCGTATCTTAAGCAAGTGGATCCTGAGGAAGCAACATGTACAAAATGTGTTGCTCCACTAAGATCTATATGATGTGTATCATATGTGTATCATACAACTGACCTGGTGAATTTAAATGATATGGCTTTTAATTGCATTGTATTTTAATGTACAATAAAGTTGTATTTTACATTAATATATATATTGTTTCATAAGCACATTAAAATGTCCCCATATTCCAATCCTCCTGGATGTATCTAATAAACATGAAAAATCCTAGATTATAAGTGTGGTATGCAAATTGATTTGCAGAATTGTAAAAGAGTGGTGGAACAAAAATGGAGGGGGATGCTAAAAAGAAAAGTTATTCTTGATTCAAAGAGGTTGACCAGTTAAACCATTGTAGTTATCGCTTTAAAGCTGAACTTCAGGATTATATTTGTAATTTTGTCCATTAAATTCTGGGATTTTCAATGTTCTGCCATACAAAAAAATACTCTCTGGCAGGACTGCATCGCCTCTAGGTGTTCTTTCCACCAGCATCCGGTGACTGGATAGTAAAAAGAGAAGCAAAAGACTGATGAGTTCATCTTTGTCACTGTGCTGTCACTTTCTATCAACATGTTCCTTGCACTGCTCACTCCATGGTTCTGTGACAGCAGTGCTGGAATGTGGGCAGACACTCCTGGTTTATTACAATACTTTACCAGTATGTACATTATCAGGGCTACTAGTCCTGCTTTGTCATTGATGACATTGGCACGAGGGTTTGTGAAAAGAACAGTTTGAGGCCATAAAAAAAGTGTTTTTAGGGGACCTCTGTGTCTGTCATGAATCTGAATATGAAAGACTGCAGGACCATGTATTACAAGAGAAGTATGGGTTTTTAATAATAATAATAGGAATAATTTTTACTCACCTAAGTGGATGTTGTCCAATGCTGCATCTTTCCCCTTCTGGCTCTAAGACTCAGAACTGAGTGATCAAACACAGCTGATCACTCAGCTCTCAATCTTCAGACTGCAGAGAGCTGGTGACTGTTGCTCACTTGTTCTCTGTGCTGCCCCTCCAGCACTCACTGGAGCACTGGGCTGTGGTGGGTGCAGAAGCTGCTGGTTCTGACTCTCAGCAGTTCATTGACAGGATGAGCCAGCTGCTGGTCAAGGCATCTAGGTGGATCCCAGCCATATGGTCAGGATCTTTTCAGAGCCTGGACCTGCTCTGTGACATCAGCCAACAGGGATTTAGCCCACTGTCAGCTGAAGATGGGTCACAGGAGTACAGAACAAACTGTACTCCTATGATACAAGGAGAAGTATAGCCAAAAAAGCTATGGCTATATTTATTTTTTAAGGTAAGTATCATCATATGTTAGATAATCCCCTAGAAAATGTACTGCCTTGAGCTAGGCTTTAATTTTTTTTATTAGTGAATACCCAGCTGCTTTAATATGTAATCTTTTATCATTTGGGAGTCTAGATTTAACAGCGAAATTTCTCTTGTCATCTAATATAAATGGATAGCTTCTGGGGGTTTGAAGTGACCATGTTAAACAAAATGTTTAAAAAAGCCCTTAAAGTCCTTATGTTATATATCATTCCTACATATTTCATGGACTTATAGACCATCGCTAACCATTCACTTACAGTTGGAACTATTGGAAACCGCCAGTGGCTGGGAAGGATACACTTGGCTGCATGTAATAGAAAAAGGTCAGAATGGTTAAACAGAATAGCCCATAGATCCACAGGGACTAGTCTATTTAAAGTGTGAAATATTTTCTCTTTTACCCACCTTGAAAAGAAATGAGCCATTTTTAAAATTAAAATAGTTGAACGGGTTAATATTTTATGTTACCTAGCTGATGTCCTGTACCAAAATAAAATAGACCCATTATTCAGCACTATTTTTTGAGCAAACAAGGTATGTGAGTCAATGATAATATGTTTGATGAACTTTGTCTAGGTCACTCCTGAACTCTGATTGCAGCTGTGACAAATATTTATGAAAAATCATTAAGTAACAACTGATGCAAACACATTGTCTGTGGTAATATTTTTTGTAATAATGGTCAATAGTGAAATCTTTTCCATCTTAGAATAACCCAAAAATCAGTATAATTTTTCTTGTTCAAATATTTTCTTAGTTTAACAAGGGATGAGAGACATAGACATAGGGCATTTCATAAACATGTGTACAAGAGTATTAGCGGCAACAGGAATGGTGCCCTTATAGAGGTGGGGAGAGAAGCACAGATAAATAAATGCAACAGCATGGATGGTGGAAGGAAGGCAAAACCTTACGTAGACATATATATTCAAAGTACAATATGGATATGGAGTTGAGCTCCCCAGGATCTTGCATCGGGTTTGGGAAAAGAGAAGAGGTAGGCCGATGTGAGAAGGTCAGAAGGAAGGGGGTTGCGTGGGGGGGGAGTAAGAATAGGAAGGATTGGAGAAGGAATAGAGGGGCGGGAAGAGGAAGTGTGACTCCAAGAGTGGTGTAGTAGGATTCGAGACATAATATATCGAAGATTGACTCAATATAGGGTCAGGACAATGGGTTTGAGTATATCAAGGAAGGACGAATGAGTCGTCAAAGTTTGACGGGAGGAAACATTCCACCCATGGGTTCCAGATTCTTAGAAACTTGGGAAAAGAGAAGAGGTAGGCCGATGTGAGAAGGTCAGAAGGAAGGGGGTTGCGTGGGGGGGGGGAGTAAGAATAGGAAGGATTGGAGAAAGAATAGAGGGGCGGGAAGAGGAAGTGTGACTCCAAGAGTGGTGTAGTAGGATTCGAGACATAATATATCGAAGATTGACTCAATATATGGTCAGGACAATGGGTTTGAGTATATCAAGGAAGGACGAATGAGTCGTCAAAGTTTGACGGGAGGAAACATTCCACCCATGGGTTCCAGATTCTTAGAAACTTGGGGATAGTATCCAAAATTGTGGCTTCCACTTTAGCATGGATCATAACCGGTGTAACCTTATCCTTTACTGCTACTATGTTTAGGGAGAAAGATCACTTGGTCATGAGGGCCGTGAGATGGGTCAGCATAAGCGTATAGTTAGGCATGTATATGTTCGAAAGGTTAGAGGTCAACTTTATGCCTAGGAATGGGATAGAAAACTGTGACCAGAAGAATGGGAGGACCTGTTTCAGATGGGCCAGATCCCGGGGGGGAGGGATATGTTAAGTGCTACCGATTTCTGGGGATTAATATGAAGGCCAGAGATAGAGCCAAACTCCTCAAGAAGCCAGAGGAGGGTAGGAGAGGAGGTCAGAGGAGAGGTAAGAAAGAGTAGAACGTCATCAGCGAAAAGGCATAGCTTGTGGTGGGAACCACCTATTTCGAGTCCATGAACATCTGGATTAGCTCTTATCAGAAGGGCCAAAGGCTCTATGGCTAGGGCAAAGAGCAGGGGAGATAGAAGGCAGCCCTGTTGAGTTCCGCGGGAGGTTGGAAACTGAGCCGACCTATGTCCCAAACATCTAATTCTAGCAGAGGGTTTGTGGTATAAATAGAAGATCCAAGACAAGAAGTGGGGGCCAAAGCCCCATCGGCGTAGTATATACCCCACTGGCGTAGTATATAGTCGAGGTATGGCCACGAGACTGTATCAAAAGCTTTTATGATGTCTAGGGACAAGAAACAGGTGGGAATGTTATGGTATCAGGCTATATGAGCGAGGAGGGCTGCACGTCTGATGTTGTCTCCAGCTTGCCATGTGGGGATAAAGCCTACTTGTTCATTGTGAATTAGGGAGCCTATGCAAGGATTGAGACGGGTAGAAAGAATCTTTACAAGAAGCTTAATGTCTATGTTGAGGAGTTTTGACCATTGTGCATCGTCGGAGTTTGGTTTCGGGATAATGGAAACGTTAGCCGTAACTGTTTCGGGATTGAAGGAGTGGCCAGATAGGATTGCATTGAAAGCATTTGCTAGAATAGGAGAAAGGAGATGAGCGAATTTTTTATAGTAGGTAGCGGAGAAGGCATCTGGGCCTTGGCGTTTGCGTAATTTCAGGTTTTTGATAGCGTTTACATTTTCAATGGGGGGTAATTAAATGTTCTAGGGCAGAGAGACGGGGGCCAGGAGAGTTTCTGCGTGGGACAGTTCAAAAGGTTCAGAGGGAGAATAGAGTTGCGAGAGATGTTTGCGGAAGACTTGTAGGATGCGTTCAGGGTTACTAGTGAAGTTGCCCGGGGAGACGCATAATCAAATAGGTTTGGTAGTCTGATCAAGTCTACGAAGCGAGAGGGCCAGAAACGTGTCAGGTTTGTTTACTTTGGTATAGTACTTGTGCCGAGACCTGCAAAGTGACAGTTCTGCCTGGTCCGTAAGGAAGAGATCAAGAGCCAAAGGTGATTGTTCTAGGGCTTTTCGATTGATAGGGGATGGAACTGCCTAGAAAGCCTGGTGGGATTGGTTATAAGCCTGTTCGAGATGGGAGCGTTGCTGTCATTTCTCTTTGTTCAAAAAAGAAGCTTTTCTGATGCAAAACCCACGTAAAACCGGTTTGTGTGCCTCCCAAAGGAGGGGAGAGATGTCTGGGGTAGCGTTTAAGAATAGGTAATCCTTGAGGGCAGCTTCAATGTCTAAGCAATGTGACGGGTGAGATAGTAAGTTGTCATTGATGACTCAGGAAAGATCAGAGGTAGAAGGTGCCAATGAAGTAGTGGACGTTAGGACAGCACTGTGGTCTGACCAAGGTATGAGGATGATTTTGGAGGCCACAAGCCGGGGGGAGGAGCTGACAGTCACGAAGATGTGGTCAATTCATGAGAATGTCTTGTGGGGGAGAGAGTAAAAGGTATATTGGCATTTTGTCGGATTGAGTTCTCTCCAAGTGTCAACCAGAGAGTAACTTTGTAATATGGTCTGAAGGTTGTGTTTGGAGGCTGGTGGAAGGGGAGGCTGGGGGGACTTATCTAAGAAGGGGTAAAGAGTGCAATTAGAATCCCCGCAGATGAACAGGGTACCGCGTTTGTGGTGATCAATAATCGACAACAGATGGGAGAGGAAAGATAGCGGACCTTGGTTTAGTGCGTAATAGACAACAATGGTAATTTCTGTGTCTAGCAGTAGCCCTGTCAGTAAGAGATAGCGCCCTTCAGGGTTTTTGACCTCAACATGTAGTGTAAAGGGGATTGTGCAGTGGAAGGCAAAAAGTACGCCTCTGCGCTTGGTGGCAGCAGAGGCGATGTGAATCTGCAGGTAGCGAGGGCCCAAAAATGTAGGAGTGGACATGGAAGATAAATGTGTCTCTTGCAAGCATATGTGAGCTTTGTATGACTCAAATGAGCAGAAGGCTTTATTGCGCTTCTGTGGTATATTAAGGCCCTGGACGTTCAGGGTGAGAATATTCAGGGAACCCATGGGAGGAGTGAGTGGTGAAATAAATGACAAGTCTTCTGTTGAGTGGGAGATGGGTAGTGCCAAGGGGGGTGGGGTAAAATAGTAGAGGTGAATGAGAGGGCCTGAGGAGTCACACAGGAGAGAAAAGAGGGGAATAAGTTTAGGAAGGAGCATCAGAGGAAAGTTGTAGAGGGCCATTCTGACCCAGAATATGATCCCTGAGGTCCCTGAGAGATCGGGTGGCCCAGGGAGCATGATTAGCCCAAGCGGTACAAAAACCGCAATACCTCTGGGACTAGTGGTGAGTGCACAGTAACACAGGCAGAGGGGACAGCATAATAATAAATGCACAGTGTTAGGATCCTGCAGGCAAAACAGGAAGGTAAGTTCCCAGAGTAATAAGGGAGCCCCGAATCCGGGCGACACATGCCGTTGAATTGGTCATGCTGCATGTGTGGCCAGGATCGGGGTTCCTAGGTAGATGTGTGCAACTGTTAACATGTAATACAAAAACAGGTAGCTGACTCATAAGAAACTGTAAAAAAGAAGAGACAAAACACAAGTAAGTTGTTAACATGGGAAAATTTCCAGAAAAGAGCCGCAATGGCTAGTTTAAGGATACAAAATTTCCTCAACTGAATGAGGGGTGAAAGGCGATGGAGGCTGAGGATGTTTGGCCGGCTAGTTGATACAGTCCGATGGTGTGCAAACAGAGGGGCCTATACGGGTAGGCAGACTTCAATCCATGGAGTCTTGGTGGGTCGGAGCAGGTGAGGAGAAACGTCCTCTTTTGTGGGCATTGAGTTGACCCATGGCAGGATAAGACGGATGCGACTTTTGCGGAGAGCAGGACGCTGATCGTCGGCAGGAACCATCAGATGGGGTTGCTGGTGGTTGGAGTTGGAGGTTCTAAGAGGTCTTCAGGGGTCTTGCAAGTGTAGTCTTGGGCTTGGAAGAGGAAGCGTACTGCGAATGGGAAGCTCCACTTGTATGGTATGCCATGTTGCTGAAGAGCTTGTAGGTGGGGTTTCATAGCTCTGTGTTTTGCGATGGTTGTAGGGCATAAGTCCTGGAACAACTGGAGTGGCCCTGGAATGACAGGGATCCCACGTTGCGGGCTACTTGTAGGCGCTGCTCTTTGGTGCAAAAAAAATGCCACGTGGGGGGCCATAAGGACAACGTCGGGCCAGTGCCCTGTGGACTCTGTCCATTTCTAGACGTGCTATTGGAATAGCAGGGGCGAGCTCTTGAAAAAGGGCTGTAATGGTAGATTGAACATCTACAATAGATTCCGGAAGGCCACGTATCCGCAAGTTTGAACGGAAAGCCTGGTTTTCAAAGTCCTCAAGGCGTGATTGTATTGTCACGTTCTCATCGCGCAGGAGGTCAAGGTCATCTGAGTGTGTCTGAAAAGAGGCATCAAGGTCATCGACCCGTTGTTCCAAGTCAGCGGTACATTTCCCCAATTCACAAATTTCCTTAGACAGCTTGTCAGTAATGCGGTCAGAGGTTTGTTTCAGGGCTTTGTGTAGCATCTTCTCAAAGCGCATGAGAAGGTCAGGTGAAGAAAGGTCAGGTGAAGAGAGGTCAGAGGTGGGAGCGCATAGGGGGGTCCCCAGGTCTGTGTCTGACTCACCATCTGATGTGCAGGAGGGACTGGGTTGAGCTGTCTGCAGGGCAGCATAGGGCTGTGTCTTTGCCTTGCTTCCAGGGACTGCAGCAGTGGCCATCTTCGATGAGGCTTGAGCCAGAGCCTCTTTAATGGGCTTTCTGGGCAGCGGAGCCTGATGTTGGGACACTCCCCTGACCATGCTGGCCGGTGCCAGGGGGGTTGCCATGGTGACCGAGGCCGCTTATAGTTTAGTGTGGGCCGGAATCTGTGATCGGGCGGCTGTCATGCCTGCAGCGTGACGGAGCCTCAGGGAGACATATCCGACCCGCCGGCTCGCACATGCGCACCCCCAAAATCAGTATAATTTTTCTAAGTTGTTAAATGCAATGACTTAGCAGCTTGCTAGTGCTCTGTACCTTACAAATTTAGGAGGTACACTTGAAGCTTAAAATAATACTGAGCTGCATGGTCAACTAAGCATCATCTCTAATTAAATTTTTCTGTAGATTGTTTGTGAATTCTATTTCTGGTTATATTGCATATAAAGCAATGTTGGGCTTCTCTCTCTCTCTTTATTTTTTATTTTGTTATTTCTTTCAAAATTTCTCTTTAATCTATCATTGCTAAACAATTTCTGAAAATGTTGTTTGCTTGACTATAATGCTCACCAAATGGCTTTTAATGAGTCAAAGACCTACAACAAACATAAAAAGTGAACTCGGAGATCCTGATCGGCATATGTTTGTTGGGTCAGTGACTTTAACATGTAATATTTAAGGAAAAAGGTTAGGAAGATAGCAGGATAACTAACATCTTCAGATCTTCAGTTCTTTTAATTTGTGTGAAGTACCTGGTGATACTGCCTGTCTACTTGTGAACTTTTTGATACCACCTCATATATAAACATTTTGCCTTGCATTTCACATATACTTTAAAGCATTAGTAAAGCCCACACTTTTTTTGGGGGGGGATACAGTAGCATGAATAGAATATCTGTCAAGTTTTAGAGATAGAGAGGGGCAATTTCTCCAGAGGGGAAAATATAGAAATTAAACTTGACAGAGTTAATAACCCTTCCCTACCCCATCCAAAACTAAGGAAAAAGGTTTTAACTTTAAATATACTTTTATTTTAAAATGTTGGGATGTAATAAAACTGATTAGTATCTTCTACTTATAAAAAATACTTTTATCAGTATGTTCCAGTTTGCAAGTATTTTGTATTTGCCATTGGGCTGAAGTGTAGTTTAATTTTAAAAAATATTAAAATGTTTTTAGTACTGCCGTAGTTCAGAGCAATACACCACAAAATCCATTATCCTTATTTTGACCTTAATTAAGAAAAAGAGCATTAAGAGGATAGTAAAATACATTCAATGAAATGTTAAATGACAGAAAAGCTGTGAACTAAAGATATTTAAACTTTGAAAAATCTGTAGCACTTTCACTTTTTTCTTCTTTTGAATTCCCATTAAACTAAAAGCAGGATTATTTTTAACTGTTAATCTAGATTGCTATTTTAAGGCTAAAGTAATTTAGAAATATAAAACAAACTGACCCCTGGAAAAGGATGCTCACAAGGCCAGTCACATTGCTGGGAGAAATTCTCTTCTAATTAGGCTTAGCAAATGGTATGTAGAAATGAATGATCTTAAAGGGTTCCTGCCAGAATTGATATTTCACATTTAGGTAGACTGAGGCTTTCACTTTGTTCTTAGTTTGCTTGGAGACTTTAGCTGACCTTACTGCTACATTTCCAGTTCTATCCCTTCTTATTATGAAGTTTCTCTACCTACTCTACTGCACTTTCACTTTACTCTTTTTCTTTCATTCACATTGTATTTGATTAGTTTAAAGCTGAATTCTAGGGAGATTAAAAAGACACTAATGAATGCAACTCTGTATTCATTCATGCAAAATTAAATGTATTTTTGAAATGAAAGATGTGTAAGTCCCTGAATTTAACCTGGTAATAGCATCTTGCAGCCAATAGAGCTGATGCTTGGGGTACCTCTTTAAATCTATACCAAACTCGAACTAAAGCTGGAGAGTACAAAATCAGGCTCACTTGTGCATAGAAACCAACTTCTAATGTCAGCTTGTTCAGTTAAGCTTTGGCAATAAAACTTGGAAGCTGGTTGGTTTCTATGCACAAGTGAGCCTGATTTTGCACTCTCCAGCTTTAGTAAATAAACCCCAAAGGGTCTGGCATGCATTTTTACAGGGACTCTATGCAAATGTTTTTGGCATTCTTGCTGTAGGATGTGCTATAGAAAAAGTGACATTTACATAGAAAAAAGAAAGCAAAAAAAAAAAAAGTCACACATATTCCTTGAAAGGTCCCCAATACATTTATCTGATCCTGCCCTTTTTTTAACCACTTGCCTGCCGAACCAATTCTGACATTTCTATCATACATGTAAAATCATTATTTTTTAGTAGAAAATTACTTAGAACCCCCAAAATTTTATATATATTATATATATTTTAAGCAGAGGCAAAAAACATATTAATGAATTTTAGTAAATGCAAATAAAATATAATTTTTTTTTATAAAATATAAAAGAAGATTCTATGCTGAGTAAATGAATACCAAACGTTTCATCTTTAAATATTCTCATACCAGTGGCAAGACGACAAACTATAGTACGTTAAATTTTCCAAAGACAACACTTTAGAGGCTTTTACAAATTACCAGTATAGCCCTACACAGGAGTTGTGACCCTAGAATTACACTCTGATGTTTGCAGTGATACCTTACATGTGTGGTGCGACCGCCATTTACATATGCATTGGTTTCCTGCAAGTTAGTATAAGCTGAAAACAAAATAGGATTTGTACTTTTGCTCAGAACTTTGTGATGTACTGTAATGTATTGCATCACACTGATGTGCTTAGTAATAACACGCAAGTAAAAATAAGGTAAAAATGCACTGTGAGAGGAGTCACTTTGTGTGGGGGGCCCATGGAACCCAGCTCACTTTAGAGAGGTAGGAAGACCCCTGTCTCAGCTCCCCATATCCCTCTTATGTGTAAGTCACCCTGTGCCTGTTAGGGTTACAGGGTGATCTGTAACCCTAATATTTGGGTGGGGGGTAGTTGATTGTTTAATGCCATGTGGTTGCATCCCATTGTTCTATTGTGTGTCTTGCTTGGGAACAAACTAATATGGGATGTATGTGTTCATGTGTATTAGCTTAGTGGGCTGATGTCTCCATCAGCCCTCCCTCCTGATAGGACTGTCTGCTGGTGTGAAGTTTGAATACCTGTGTGTCTCTTGTTGCTAAGTGTAGATTGCCCCAGCCTGTGTCATTATGCAGGGAGGGGGGATTGCCCCCTGAGGGTATAAAAAGTCAGTTCGAGTTTCAAATAAAGAGTTCCATGTTCAGACAGATTGGTGTTGTCTAGTCTTGTTTGGTCGGCTGTGGTCGGTGTTTGGATGGGGAAGCAGTATTATAACGGAAGTACCCAAGTGCAGACTGGGTCGGTTCCGTTACATGCACTGTAACTCATGTTGAAAAGTTATGCCAGAGCAGCGCAACTTAACCACTTACCAACCACGCTATAGCGGAAGATGGCTACAACACGGCTGGCTACTTCTGGGAGGCTGCGAGGGCGTCTATTAACATCGGGTGCGCGCCGTGACTTCTGTGTCTTTCGGACAGAGCTGATTGCAGAAAAGGGCATATATATATATATATATATATATATATATATATATATATATATAAATAATGTTTTGGGGGTTCTAAATAATTATCTTGCAAAAAAAACTATTTTTTTTTTTTTACATGTAGAAGATAAATGCTAGAATTCGCCTGGGTAGTGAGTGGTTAATTATGACAGAATACTCACTGCTATCTAGCTGCAGTACTCAGTGATTTTCACAACGCAAGCTAGAATAAATTGGACTTTGTATCTCAGACCTAAGTGTAAAGAGAACTTTCTGGCATGAAAGTTAAAAGGAAATCTATCTATAGCTCCTAAAATAACTTAACACTTTTTTCTCAGGAGAATAAGAAGTATTGCATATTAATATTTTTATTTTTAATTTCTTCCAGGTTTATCTTAGGAATTTATTTTCACATGGATTAGTAGACTAGCCTAGGAACCTAGAGAGTCACCAGTACTGCAGAAGACTATTTTCCTTTATTATATTGCATTTGGTGACAATACCTATACAACATTTTGGGGACTTGCAGTGTCCCTTTCCCAAGTTAACAATGTGACACACATAGCTTAAGCTGAAATTAACAATGACTTGACCTATGCCATATTATATATATATATATAAAATTTATTTTTTGTACCCCAAACCATGATAGTCTCTCTGTAATGAAGACTTTAACGCACAACTGCTTGACTTGCTTTGACAAAATTTTCCAGCCTCTGATTTAAAGTGGTTGTAAAGTGACTGACCTCAATTGCTACACAGAGATGAAGCAAAACCTCCTACACAAGTTGTACCTGTCTGTCTATCTGCAGTCTTCTCTTCTCTACAGCGCATTCAAAAAGCTGAATTTTTAAGCTGGTCTCAGCGATCAGAAAAAAGGGTCCGAGGACTGAAAGCTGATTGGAGGGAAGAGCCCCCTTTGTTTAATCCAAAGTTTCTGGTGAAGTCTACTAGTTGCACCCACAGTATGCTTCAGCGTGTATCCTATTATTGATTCTGTTAAAACTTTTGCTGGCCTTACATGGGTTCACTTTCAGCCTATTCCCATGATTCATCCAACATTTGAACAATGGTTGACCCTACTGACACCATGAGCTCGGAAAACTATGAGTAAGTGAAGGAGCCGGGCAGAAAAAAATCAGAACAAACAGTGCTCACAGCCAATCAGCTGAGGTCACCTTATTCTGAGAGCTGCAATGTGCTGTGCTAGCTGTCAAGCAACAATAGTTAGCAATGGGAGATTCATCCATCCACACTGTTTAGCATGGATGTAGGAATTTACGGACTTCTCCTCAGCAGAGAAAAGTCAAATCACTAGGTTAACTGTTAACTTTAGAGTGGACTTCAGCTTGCATTGCTGGCATGGCTGTTTGCAGAAGGCCATCCGTTTACAGACAGCATCTAGTAGAGTGAATAGCTCTAAACCCCCAATATTCTGGCCTGGTAGGGCCTTCATTTTTCAGTAGTATGCCTCCTAACGATTTTAACACTAAGAGGGAATTGTTAACACCTTGAAATGCATTAAAGGTGTTGGCTGAAAAATGTATGTTAAAAAGCTATTTTTCAGGGCTTGTTCTTGCAGCCTAGTCATATTTAAAGGCTAATTCCAGCCCTAGAGGACTTGATTTTCTATTCCTGTTAAACTAGATTCATATGGTACATAGGGAGATATCAAGGTCAGTTTCTATCTCAGAGCCACTACCAGATTGAAAGGTCTAGTGTTAATGCTGCTATCAGAGATTTTCAGGCATCCTAATGAACCATTTCCTGTTCTTTTGTGCCAAAAGGGTACATGTTTGTTTTGGTGAACTACATCTGCATGCAGAGACTGGTGTTCTTGATGAGAATGTTTTAAATGACATATTTGTTATTATGATATTTGTAGTGTTTTACAAGAAAAAGTTTTTTGTTTTTAGGTTTCCTGGTCCTGAGCCAAAAAGTAAACTACATACTACAGCAAAGTTAACTTCATTAAGTGTAGTTTTAATGATCACCCGATGATCTATAATTTGGCTGTATTATTTATAGTGTACAGTATTTGTATCAGAAATAGAACAGAAGGAAACTGTGGTAACGGCTACATATCTTACCAGATCCCCATCTGCACTGCTAAGCATAAATATGCCTTATTTGTGACGTCAGTCACTTCCGTTCAGCGTGATCCTCAGTATTAAGGATTGAGTGATATGTTGATTAAAAATGGAAAAAGCTGAGTGAGTTAAGGAGACATCTTTAGTAGTAATTACTTTGGAATGACAATCGTGCTGAATAGAAGAGATTTTGTGTCTCTGAATCAGCATAAGCGAACATAAGTAGATTTGAGAATTACTGATGGCAGGATTGTATTGAGCTCAATGCTTAATAATATATATTTTTTTCAATGTCCTGTAATTTCAGTTGTGGACAAAGCACACAGGATGAGATTAGAGACAATACCACAGTATTCACAAGGATCCTGGATCGTCTCCTAGATGGCTATGATAACCGCTTAAGACCGGGATTGGGAGGTTGGTAATTGTTTTTAATTCTGCAACTGTGCTTAATCATATAATATCTACCAAGTTGCCAGAGCACACGTGACTGTACATGTGTTAAAAATGAATACTATAAGTGCGCACAATTACAAATATACTCAAATTTTTACTTACTGAGCAGGGAATTGTATGAAGTGCAGCAGACCATAGCAACCTATCAAAACTAATTTGTATTGATCTTATTTAAAATGTAATTGCCATGAGAGAAATATTGATGGCATTCTACTACAAGGACAGCTTGTCTGGCTGTGATTGGCTCCTGAACAAGCATGCAGTAAAGAAAAGTCTAAAACAAGTTAAAGCCCTGGTTCACACTGGATCCAACCTTGAAATCATGTGACTTCACTTGGTGCCTTTGTCGATCATCAGATGTAATTTGTCGTGTCATTTGAATGGTCAACTTTGCATCAGTGTGAACCAGGGCTTAATCTTGAACTGTATGTCTACACTTGTTGTGGGTTGGGGTCCAGAAAAATTTGAAGCCAAAGCAATTTGAGGATTGCTTTAAAGCTCATCTCCAAGCACACAGCTAAATACACAATTGAAATATATACATATTGGAATTGTTTAAGCCAACAAAGGATTTACATTTGAGTCCATCCAGTCCTGAGATTTATAGAGCCCTGCCAAACAGCATCACTAAGCTAGTTATCTGATATTTCAATACTACTGTTAAAGTGATACTAAACTCTATTTTAAAAAGAAGAAAAAAATCAATTCATGCATGTATTCTTTTCGGTAAGAGATTGGAATCTTTTTTCCCCCAATATACAAAAAGAGGTATATATTTATCTGCTCTATGCAATGGCATTGCACAGAGCAGTCTCTTACCTCCTCTTCTGAAATCCCCCTCTGGCGCTGTCCACTCCTCTCTTCTTGCACGTGCTCCCATAGCAAACTTGCCATGGGGACACACAATTGGGCATGCTCCCAAACTGTTCTGTGTGGCCCTGCCCATCCACTCCCTCCTCAAAGGATTTGACTAACAGCAGCAGGAACAAATGGTTCCCACTGCTCTCAATATATCCTGAGAGAAGAGAAACAGAGGCCATCACTTCTGCAGACAGGTACAGTGCTGGAGCAAGAGAGGGCTCAGGCATGTGTTGCTTTCTAGCTCCCTTGTTACCTCCAGGACTTTTCCAGAGTCTCTCCCTTCTTCTGGACCTCCCTACTGCCGTACATCCAGTCAGCTCTTACCCCATCCAGCTTTAGAGATCCTTTAAAAACGTATTTATTCAGGGAAGCCTACCCCACCTCCACCAAAAAAGATGTACTTGAAGAGTCACCTCCATTCGATCATCTCCTGCAGATATTACCTTTTATACCATCTCCCCCACTCTTTAGACTGTAAGCTTCATGAGCAGGGCCCTCCCATTCCTTCTGTATTGTAATTGTACTGTCCCCCTTTATATTGTAAAGTGCTGTGCAAACTGTTGGTTCTATATAAATCCTGTATAATAATAATATTAATAATAATATTTAATGTGTGTGTTGAGAGGGGGTGACAAGCAGTAGGACATTTTTATCTTAATGCAGGGAATTTATTAAGGTAAAAAATTTCTTGACTTTATAACCACTTTAAAATATGTATGGTATCCTCTATTGATCTCAGCCACCTCAAAATCTTCAACTTTCTCCTGCTGTGATCTGACTTCCTGGTAAAGGGTGGCTCTGTTCATTCTCCATGGTCCCACTGTATACAGGAATGTAGACACCCTTTCTTGCTTGCTCCTGAAATGGATTAGGGACTATAGACTATGGATTATGGGATCTGTAGTGTGCATAGAGCAGTGCACATAACCGCAACTGGAGTGTGCTGCTCCTTCCAAACAAATTGATGTGAGAGGGAAAAGAAAAATAGAATACCAATAAAAGGTGGGTGTGTTTGAATTATTTTTTGGAAAATAATTATATTGTTTAATGTCACTTTAAGCAACACAGACTTTGATTGTACAGTGAAGGACCAACAAGAGAGACTGATGAGCCTATTTTTATGCTTTCTTCTCCTGATGCTTTTTTCCTTGTACATGATTTGCATGCAGTACACCTGATTAGTGCTGAGTGCTGCCCTCCCTTTCAAAGACGTTTAATGTTTGGGAGATCATACAAGGACAATATCAACTTCAGTAATTACACAAGTTGCATTTAAAAATATATTAATGGGCATATTTAGCGCTACCCTCTTGAGGGTATTTTCCACACTTGCATCCACAGTCAGTAAACAGTCCATGAGCTTGGTTATATTTTATTTGATTAGGAGAAATAACTTGGATAGGGCAATAGGGATTGTGGGATACCCAGCTTGACTGAAACAATGCACAGGGGACAACTTCCTTGTTATGGACAGAAAAAGATCCTGGACTTTTCTCCTCCCTGACTACTGTCAGTCTTTTATGGATCAGTAGCAAAAGTTCTTTATGGACTCAAGGACTCTAAGGACCCCTTTGAAGGTTAGTACAGATTGTTGCAAACTACATGTAGAAATATCTCCTCTCACCTGTATAAATGCTCCCAGCTCCACAGTCTGCAGGCACTACCAGTCCTTCTGGCTGCTCTGAAGGTCTCCCAGGACAAGGATAAAGGGTTAAGCACAATGCCATCCTTTGAAAGCTTGCTACACATGGCAGTCTCTTTCCTTGTGAATCCTTGGGTGTGCCGATGTACTCACTCTGTCCTCTTTGCTTCCTGCTACTCCTTAGGCGAGATTCCTCCCCAAACTGCACAATTGATGAGATCTCCCCAAGTCAGCCTGAGCCCAGCCTAGAGATAAAGATGCCCCTAGATCTACAGGACCCTTCTAAGACACTGGCAGCCTCCTCAGCACTCCATCTTCCACCCGACTCCCTTGCTAGCATGGCTATCCCATATTTATGGGCTAGTCTTACCACACTATCAGGGCCTCTTAGCCTGTGATTTGTCAGATTCTCATAAATATGCAGATTTAGGTCTCCACCTCTTGCACCCACTGGCTTCTGGAAGCTTCCATGGGCCTTCAAAACCAGGTGGAGATGAGAGACTCCTAACCTGCTGAGTCACCCAGCCTGACCTGCAGTAACCCGACCTAGTTACAGACTCACACAGTTACCATGAGTCATACCACAAAAAATGTACTTACACTAACACTAATAGCACACTAGGAGGGTGCTACAGTTATAAAGCAGTTAAACTGATATTCACCAAACATTCACTGTAGATGAATCTTCACAATGCATATTTTTTAAATGAGAAAGTGATTAATTCATTAATAGTGAATGATAGGTGAAATTCGCCATTCACAGCTTTGAAATAAACCTCCCTATTAGTGATCAACTGCATTAATTGGTGTTGTCAGCTAAACTACAGCCACATGCAAGACAGTTTATACCTCTTCTATTAAGAAATTTACACTGAAGGTTAAACTGAATGACTTAAACATGAATCTAATTGTCAGAAACTTCCAAATATTCTGTATGATTTTGGGATCCTATTAACCAGAAGAAGTTAGGATAACTTGAGATGGTTCACTGAAAACACTTGTCACATAAAATATTACATAATCCACCGTTCCCACTTCCAAGTGATCCACCACCCATTTGTCAAGGTACTCTCCTCACTTACCAGATGTCAATGACTTCCTTGTTATACTCACGCTATGTGAGGATCCTTCTCTTTTTTTTGGATTATATGCCATCTAATACATCATTGGCGTATCACCTGACCATCTGGAAAGGAGGAGACAACGGGGAGAGGTCATGACTAAGGATGATCTGGGATGACCACATATGCGCTATATGACTTTTCTTGTGGTCATTGGCATCTAATAATTGAGGAGAGTACCTTGATCATTGCTGGATCACTTGGCAGTGGGAATGGTGGATTATCTAACATTTCTCGCTTTACATGGACTTTATGTTACTATATTGGCTGTGTGTTTATGGACTACGTAGGGTTTGAGACTTTGGTACAAAGTTTGTTGTAGTTGATGGTGGTGAGCAAGAGCCATCGGTAATATATGTTTGATTAATCCATCTTGTAAATGCATTGCACCAAATTCATGAAGCATCTGTGATATTTTTGCTTATGACTCCAAATAAAATACACACAAAAGTGGAGCTAATTAGGTCCAACTCTCTTTTGGTGTACAGTCCCTGGAGTAGACAGATTTTTTGAAAGTGTAATGGTTGCATTTTATAAGTGCTGCTGCTTTTAGAATGTACCTTTACAGTTTATTATTCCACTGCCCTCATTTTCAGCAACAAATGTGTGACAAACTTGGAACTGCACTTTTTTTTTTTTAATTAAGAAATAATTTTATTTAAAATACAGAGGGTTACAATTGTTATGCAAGGATATCAAAGCACCAAACAATGAGTATTGTTCAACATAGTCAGAAACACCCATTTCAAAGAACACAAACATGAAGAAACATGGTGTTACAATCAACATACCAATAGATAACATTTTGCTGGAGTTTGCTGAAAACTCCATAATAATCAAAATATTATCAGGTAAGTGGAAAAGAGCATTCCTTTTTCATACATCAATTATTGCTAGACTAATATGTACAAACACAAGATGGCTCTAGTGCAACAAATACAAGCAGCTGTATATAATATCAAAATATCTGCTCCTAAATTTGCAATAGCCTATGTAAGGTGAACTACGGAGGGGCTAGACCTGGGGTATCAAGCCAGCATTGACATATAGCCATAAACTTCTCGGAGGAATTTCTACATTGATAAATGTTCTTCTCTCTAATACGAATGTAATTCACCTATTCAATCCATTGTTTATGGCTGGGGGAAGGAAAGCCAGAAGTGTGGAAGACGTTTCCGTGCTAGGTGTAAGAGATGGGTAAGAGCTATGTAAGTACCCGCAGTATATTGTTCAACACCTAATACTCCCAATAGGCAAACCAGTGCAGGGAGTTGTATGTCATTGTTTGACTAATAACAATAACATTTATTATCTCTCCCCAATACTGGACAAGCCTGGGGCATTACCATATCATGTGACAAAAATCCCCAGTATGAGCATTACATCTAAAACAAAGGGGAAAGTCTCTTCTATTCCAGACAAACAGTTGTGCCAGTATACGGTAGGTGCGATGGAGAATGAATAGCTGGGATAGTTTCTGTGCAGCAGACACTGGCACCAATGGTACAGCAGCCAATGCCGCCTCCATGTTCTCCATCTATAAAGCCTATGTCTGCATCCCACCTCCTCCTACATGGCAATGAAGCTGAATCCTGTTTCTGCATAAGTAGATGTGAGTAAATTCTATAGATGGCTCCCTTCTTAATAATCTCAGAGAAAATGAAAACCAAGAATGGTGATTCAGCCAGTCGGAGAGCAGAATGACCACCCTGTATTTGTAGCATATGGTACAGTTATAGACATTGTTAAAAAGAGTGGCGAGAAATAGGAAATTCCTCTGTCAGATGGTCAAAGTATTCAAAACAGTACCCGCATACAGTTGAGAAAGATTTTTAATGCCAGCCACTGCCCAGTGTTGTGTATCCTTTAACTTATATAGTTCAGCATAGAGTCTATTACCCCAGATAGGAGTACAGTGGAGAAAACCTGCCAATCCCAATTGACATTTGACACTCCCTATAAATGTATAAGCAGTTTCACCATTGGGCAATGGGAAGGAACAGCAGGTAAACCCATTTCTAGATGTGAAAGAGCAGAGTAGGCTATATCCAAGCCTATCAGCATCTTCCAGGAGAGGTCTTTGTAATTGGGTAAAGCCCAGCCAAAAAGATGTTGAAGTTTAGCGGCATAAACCTAGGTTTGAGTATGAGGTACAGCCATACCTCTCTGATCTTTGGGATATTGCAAGGTGGATAGCTGAATTCTAGCAGGGCCCCTTTGCCAGATCAATTCCTGAAATCAGGAGTCAATACGTAGGAATCATGTATGGGGAATTTTTACTGGACAGTTGTATAAGACATAAAGCGACTGTGGTGTCCAGATCATTTTGATTAGATTAACAGGGCCAGTCATCGACAATTGGAGCTTACACCAACTAGCACATTTACTTTTAAACTTATGTAGGACAGGTTTAAGATTCAACAAGAGGTAGTCCCTAGGGTCTGATGTAACTATAACTCCAAGGTAACGGAGGACACCAGAGATATCTAGATATCTGGGAGGCTTTTGCTGGTAAACCCTCAGGTAGAGGATCTAGTGGGAGAACTGATTTATGCCAGTTTATGGAGACCCTTGAATATAATCCTTATTCCTCAATAAAGCTTAATACTGCTGCTAGGAATTCAGCAGTGCCTCCCAGATACAACAAAGCATCATCAGCATAAAAGGGAAATTTTATCCTCCCGAGTTCCTTGTTTAAATCCAATTATATCAGGGGAAGCTCTGACCATAGCAGCTAAAGGGTTCCAATGATAGGGCAAAGAGGAGGGGGGGAAATGGACACCCCTGTCTAGGGCCCCTGTTCAAAGTAAAGGTCTCTGAGAGGATGCCCATAATCTGAAGCCTCGACACTGGTTCTGCATTTAGGAGTTTTATCTAGGCTATAAACCTATTCCTAAGGTGAAATTTATGAAGAACAGCCAATAAATAGTTCCACTCCACACTATCAAAATGGATTGAATTGTTCTACTACTAGGGTTGTTAATAGGGAGCTGGATATTAAGGAATAATTTCCTGACGTTAAGGACAGTGGATCTCATTGGGATAAAACCTGACTGATCTGTATGTACCAACTTCCTTAGCCAAGCTGGTAGCCAAGATACGGCCCGGCAACTTAACATCAGTGTTCAGTAATGATATTGGTCTATAGGAATCAGGTTGGAGTTTATCTTTTCCAGGTTTGGGGATTAAAATAATATTGGCCTCATTAATTGAGGCTGGGAGTTTACTCATCTCCAGAGCTGCGTTAAATGTTTGGAGTAGTGCTGGGAGAAGAGGCTCGCTATAGCGTTTATATGCTTCAGCAGGGAGTCAGTCAGTGCCAGGCACTTTGCTATTAGCCATACTGGACACCACTAGCAAGAGTTCCTCCAAAGTTTTTGAGGCATTTAACATGTGATCTTGGGCTTTGACTTGTGGCACCTGGCAACGGTCAAGGAAATTAATTCATTCTGTAGAGGTGTTAGAAATT
Source organism: Staurois parvus (assembly GCF_062004578.1). Taxonomy (NCBI): domain Eukaryota; kingdom Metazoa; phylum Chordata; class Amphibia; order Anura; family Ranidae; genus Staurois; species Staurois parvus. The sequence goes on from NW_028317802.1 coordinate 17,436,577, forward strand.
TTAGATGAGTATAAGTCAGAATAAAATTGACTAAATTTTTTAGATATATGTTCTTGCTGGTATATAATGCTACCATTAGGGCCAGTTATGGCAACTATATATGAGGTCTCTTGTTAAGACATAGCAATAACCACGAGAATATGGCCCATGTTTTCTCCCTCATCAAAGTATTTTTGTTGTATGAAAAACCGCTTGTTTTCTGCTGCTGTGAGACATACTTGTTTATATAGGGATTGAGTCTGAAGCCACCCATGTTCCATGTCATCAGTGGGATTCGCTACAAAAGCCTCCTCTGCCTCCTTTGTCTTAGCTAGTATCAGTCTCTCCCATGCTTTAGTGTTAGTTTTAATAAGTGATATCGGTTTGATAATAAGCCCCCATAAGTGCACCTTAAGGGCATCCCAGATCACCCCATTGGGGTGAGTCTGTTAGAAACAGACTTAAAGTATTAGAGACAGCATCAGCAATAGGGCAAACCAGAATGGATTAACCTTCCATAATCTAAACTCTTTTGGTTTTTTAAATCTACTACTACCCGAGAGGAGAATGATCAGACACATTTTGAGGAGCATAATTAAAATGGGTTACCAAGGAGAGTGCTTGAGCATTCCCAAGGCAAAGATCTATATGAGATAGACCATTGTGTGTAGTTGAGTAACAGGAGAAGCATTTTACATTGGGGTTTCTCTCCCTCCACATGTCTCACGTGCCAATTTCAGTCAGAAATCCTGCTAAGTGGGTGGATCCCCTAGCTGGTTAGTCAGACCTAAAAGAGAGTTTATCCAGTTGTAAATATTAACATTATTAAAATCCATCAAAACTGAGACTGGAATGTTAGGGTGTCTAGAGAGAAATTGGGTAAAACATTTCAGGACTTCTGGAGAGACGGGTGGAGGGACATACAGTGCAGCAATACTACAACACATATCTGACAATTTACATACAAAAAATACAAATCTCCCATCAACATCTATAGTAGCTTGAAGAGTATTAAAAGGTATAGCATTATCCACGAGGATGCTGACACCCATTCTATAGTATAGTACGTGGAGTGAAATTGCATCATATATTGACGATGAGTTAGGGGAGATATTATTTTTAGACAGGTGTGTTTCCTGTAAATATATAGCAGGCTTGTTTTGCATAATGGTATTGAAAATGGTTATCCATTCCACTCCACCACTCACCCCCCTGAACATTACAGTAAACTAAAGTACAGGTATCTCACATACTGTAAGGTATTGATTAAAAGCAGGAGAAACAATAGGTTTAAGTAACAGTGGGAGTAAATTATGATACTTTTAACTGAACAATTCCAGTGTAGGAACCAGCCGCTCCTTGCTTTCCTCAGACCACCATAGCATTGTTCCAGAAAAATGCCAAAGGAAATTAATAAAGTAAATAACAGTGTCAGTTAATTGCAGTCACTCTAGAGGTCCAAGACAGACCAAGCAGGTACTCATCATAACCAGTAATGTGTTTGGTGCTGTAATACAAATGCTGGGTGCAATAACTAAAAGCATGTTGTATACTCACACAAAATCGAAAAGGTACTCACACACAGGTGCTTTTAATCAGCATTTATATCATTACATATTCTACGCATGTGAAAGACCCTCTACAAAATGAATACCTGCCCTGGCACATTATAGCATTCACTCGGCGGAATCCAACTGCAATATTCTTGCATTGTCAAAACCTCCACTTTTATTATCACACAACACACAGGAGGATATATATTATAGTCATCAAAATCTGCATAATAACACACAGCAATAATAATATGAGCATGAAATAGACACATCATTTGACAGTGTCACAGCATAGAATTAATACATTACCAAAGCTATGTTAGAAGCTGGAAGGAACAAATCCCATCGGAACCATACTGCCCAGGGGGTCACAGGGAAGCCATAAGCGCGACCGATTGAGGAACCCATGAAGCCTTGGCAAAAATCCCAGCGTCAGAGAGTCTCCTCACATGTGGAATGGCTTCCTAATCAATCTCGCTTGGACTCCCGGCTTTTAAACCATTTTTCTGGAAGCTTTCCAATAGTGGGCGGACACACCCACCATAGGAGGAGCTAGTAGAAAGGTTCCACGAGGATAACAGAGTATTCCACATCATTATCTGAAAAGTCACACTTTTGCTTCAGTTCAGCTTCTTATCTATCCTAAACTTCTTTTCATCTACCCCAAATTTCTTCTCACCTACCCTACACTTAAAGATTTCTAACTTCTCAAGCAAGTAGACGTCTTTAAACAGGTTCTTATCTTCTAATGTGACATTACTAGATGTCATAAACACTTTCAATTCCATAAACAAGTTTTTATCTAAGCAGAATATCTTGTGACTCTGTTTCTTTGGCTTAGAAAAATGACATTAGTCACTTTTCATGCTCCTGGCATTTGGGCAACAATGCTTTATTGTAAAAAATTACCCAAGAAACTAAGGGTCCAAGGCCAACACATTTCATAGGCATTACAGGTGCATAAAGAAGTAACAAACCAAAACCACAAGCCAAACAAAAAAGAGAAATAATTTTTGAGATTTTAGCCATATCTGGCACAAAAAAAGGCCAGAAGAATGCTAATAATCAATGGCATGTAAATCAGAAGATGTCAAATCGTCCACACAGGACTGAATAGTAGAGGGGCTCTAATATTGCAGGACCCAGACACAAGCAACAAGATGTACAAGAAGAAGTAGCTTCAAATAGTAACCAGAGTTGCAGGAGACAGATCAGAAATTCCACCTTGCTAGGAGAGGCGAAAAATTCCAAGAAGAAAATCCACAGAAAAGGAAACCACTCAGGTCAGCCATTGCGTTGCAGAGATGGGATTGTCAAAGAATCGGGGCTCGTTTTTAGCAAACCCACGGAGGCAGCAGGGTAGAGCATTACATAGGAGACTTTTAAGCGTTGAAATAAAAAGAACAAAGAGAATGGTGTTGGGAAATCACAATATATATACTAAGCCACTAGGGGATAAATACATGTATAAAAATAAGTCCATAATTTAAGAGTGGATATCATGTCAGTGGCATCTCCCCATAGAGTGAAGCAATCCTTGTAGGAACAAACGGTGGCGCCAGCCTAGGTGTAGTATTTAAAACAAGATTTAATTAATAAAAGCAGCTAAAAAAAACTACTCACAAAAGGTAGCATTTGGTAATTATGTACTGGTATGTAAGCCCAGTGGAGATGTGCCGGGGTCAGCCAATGGTAATCTGCCACTTGTCAGTCTGGGAATGCCTTGCCAGACCGTGAGCTGTCAGCCGCGTGTGTCGTAAACAGTGTGAAATAACGGGGGACCAAGCCAGAAGTAGTGACCAATGGGAGAGCACAGGCAAGTCAGGTGACCCATTTCCAAGCTTCAGCTTCTTCTTCAGACCGGATTGGATGCTGTGGGTATCAGTCTAATATAAAGGCGGATCCGGAGGAGGGAAGGGGAGCCAAGGATCATTATGTACATTAAAAAAGGCAGCCCATTTAAAGGACAACAACCTTAATCTAATTCAGCGGTGATGTTTCTGTGTTAATAATATTAAAAGATGACATTGCATATATTGTGATAATTATATGCAATACAAAACTATATAACCATATAAGAGTATTATACATAATATGACAAAATATGCATTTATATTCAAATACAATTGTTAAAGGTTCTGTGCTTCTATATCTATGTGTGCATATCTTTAACATGTATATACAGGCAGAACTCAAAAATAAGAATATCGTGCAAAAGTTCATTTGTTTCAGTAATGCAACTTAAAAAGGTGAAACTAATATATGAGATAGACTCATTGCATGCAAATCAAGATAGTTCAAGCCGTGGTTTGTCATATTTGTGATGATTATGGCTTACAGCTCATGAAAACCCCAAATCCACAATCTCAGAAAATCAGAGGAAAGACTGCTGACCTGACAGTTGTGCAGAAAATCATCATTGACATAAGGAGGGAAAGCCTCAAAAGGTAATTGCAAAAGAAGTTGGATGTTCCCAAAGTGCTGTATCAAAGCACATTAATAGAAAGTTATGTGGAAGGGAAAAGTGTGGAAGAAAAAGGTGCACAAGCAGCAGGGATGATAGCAGCTTGGGGAGGATTGTCAGGAAAAGACTATTCAAAAGTGTCGGGGACTTTCACAAGGGAGTGGACTGAGGCTGGAGTCAGTGCATCAAGAGCCACCACACACAGACGGATCCTGGACATGGGCTTCAAATGTCGTATTCCTCTTGTCAAGACACTTCTGAACAACAAACAGCGTCAGAAGTGTCTTACCTGGGCTAAAGAAAAACAGACCTGGTCTGTTGCTCAGTGGTCCAAAGTCCTCTTTTCAGTTGAGAGCAACTTTTGAATCTCATTTGGAAACCAAGGACCCAGAGTATGGAGGAAGAATGGAGAGGCACACACTGCAAGATGCTTGAAGTCCAGTGTGACGTTTCCACAGTCTGTGTTGATTTGGGGAGCCATGTCATCAGATGGTGTTTGTCCACTGTGCTTCATTAAGTCCAGGGTCAACGCAGCCATCTACCAGGAGATTTTGGAGCACGTCATGCTTCCTTCCGCAGACGACTGTGGGATTACTGTGCTTGATTGGCCAGCAAACTCGTCTGACCTGAACCCCATAGAGAATCTATGGGGCATTGCCAAGAGAAAGATGAGAGACATGAGACCGAACAATGCAGAAGAGCTGAAGGCCGCTATTGAAGCATCCTGGTCTTCCATAACACCTCAGCAGTGCCACAGGCTGATAGCTTCCATGCCACACCGCATTGAGGCAGTAATTGCTGCAAAAGGGGCCCAAACCAAGTACTGAGTACATATGCATGCTTATACTTTTCAGAGGTCCGATATTGTTCTATGTACAATCCTTGTTTTATTGATTGCATGTAATATTCTAATTTTCTGAGATTGTGGATTTGGGGTTTTCATGAGCTGTAAGCCTTAATCATCACAATTATGAAAAATCACAGCTTGAACTATCTTGCTTTGCATGTAATGAGTCTATCGTATATATTAGTTTCACCTTTTAAGTTGCATTACTGAAATAAATTAACTTTTGCACGATATTCTAATTTTTCAAGTTTCACCTGTAGATAGAGAAGTTTCCCTATTGCAGATATCTCATGGTCCATTAAAAATAATCATAAAAAATTAGTGAATTAGTGTGGCTAAATGTCACACACGTATGTCTCATCATACATGTGACAGTTGTTACATAGTAGTAGATTATATGGATGTGTGTTATTGTGTAAAACAGACCACTTACCACTATATGATTGATAAGGTTATAAGGAAAAAAAAAAACGGGAAAGGAAAAGAGGGGGATACCAGTTACCTAGAAAATGTAAATGAACTGTAAACACGTAACAAATTATGCAATATAAAGATGTCTAAAAACTATGTAAACTAGTATTCAGAAAACCAACTAATTAAACCACAGTGTGTACTTCGATCTCCTTGTGAAAACCTTTTGGAGCCAAGGTGCAGATCCAAAATTTTTCTTACTTACACAGGCATTGAAACCTTTAGGATGGTGAATATTTTGTCTGGTACTGATTCGATCACCCACACTTGGAGATCAGCAAAGGATTTTAGATATTAATCAGAAAAATTACCATCCTGCACAAAACGTCAATGTTACATGGATAGGAAAGGCAATAACACCAAATAGGTTGAGGGACAGTTGTGGAATTAACTAATGGAAAACATTCTTCCATTGGAGGAAAAATATTTTTTGCCATGAGGACATGTGCACAAGTTAAACATAATGATTTATGGCAACAAAACTTATAGGTATCATTATGGTAAATTATTTGTGGTTTTGGTTTTTCGATATTTTATTCCACTAACACTTTTAGTCACCAACATATCAATAACAAAATGCAGTGTGTTACTTTTGTTATTTTGCATGTCTCTCCAGTGATTGTTTCTAGGGGATCTAGTAGTGGCTCCTATGCCCCATTTCACACATTGATTACTATTACAATAGTATAAGGCAAGGCAGTAGGATTATTGTACGTCATGTACTTTGTATTAATTTTACTGATTAAATATGCAAGATAGCATTAAACATTCTGTGCCAATAATCAGCCCTTCCACATCTGTCAATAACTTCAAAAGCCAACTGATGTCTGCTTAGGTTTGAATCAATGTATGTGCCTCTCACTCTTTTTTAATTGCTAACTGATATAGTGTCTTGGCGTTTGTCTCTCAAGCATAATGTATTGTTAATTCTAATGTAGACTGTCATCTCTAGCATAGGTAACCTGTTAACATGGACTATACTATAGGTGCCAGTATGGCAAGCTTTAGGAATCTATTATATCTTAGCTTTTATTTGTAAAGAACAAGAGGAAAAGGTAGAACATTTAAATAGGTAGTTGCTATGACCAGCACAGACACATTTCTACAGTTTTTTTTAAATGAAGCATAACTTTTAAAAATGTGTCAGTGACAACTACTATATACTGAGATAAATCTATCATTCTTGGAATCTGACATTTTGGTGCACTGACTGCTCATTAGAAGAAAATGTGAGCATATAAAAATACAGATTCTTCTGCTTCCACTGTGTACAGTAGTCATTTTTAGTCATTTATACTTCCTAATTGATTTCATTCATTGAAGTTCTGTTTGACTGTTCTGATTTTAAGGGGAAAAAAATGTCTCTTATTTTTAACAGGCTGTAGTACAATTTAATGCAGCTGTCAACAGCTGACATATAGTCACAAAGCTACAGAAAGTGATCATTACATTGCTTCATACATATAAAACATGGCAGCTGTCTTACAGTGTTGTAGTGTTCCTTTTTATCTGAAATGTGCTTACGATTTAGAAGAGACCTGGTTTGTGTATATTGAAACTAGTATAATCAATTTTATAAGTAAACATGTCAAGTGAGAAAGAAGTGGCAACTATTGCTGGCCTCCTGAAAATGCTAGCTGCTTAGCTGTGATGCCTACTCAATGACTAATACTTTCACAGACATTCACCAAAAATAAATATATAGTTCAGAAAAGTCAGAGAAATGTCAGAAGTTCTTACCTCCATACTTGTTACAGGGTAGGGACTCAACGGGGAGATTTACTAAAACTGGAGCATGCAAAATCTTTTGCAGCTCTGCATAGAAACCAATCAGCTCCCAGGTTTTATTGCCAAAGCTTAATTGAACACACTGAAGCTGATTGGCTACCATGTACAGCTTTTGAGTGCTCCAGTTTTAGTAAATGTCCCCCATTGCATGCAAGGTCAGCATGATAGCCAAGCAACTACTATTTTACTAACACAAAATTAAAAAATAGGCTGAACTGTATGGTAAGTTAGAATAGTGAACCTGCATAAAATATCTGCATTTTTACTTGTTTGTGCTACCTTAATTATACAACAGATACCATCTCTGCAAGACCTGGGAATTGAAAACTCACTTACAGTAGATTGCCTTTTTCAAGTTTCGCAGTAGTGCTTATTATATTATGCCCATTGTTAGTTTACAAAATTCCTTAGAGACACACAGTAATACACATTCTATTCATTAGATAGATATGCTTTTCTTGCCAACTTTTATTTGTCTATTTAAGAATGCAATGTTCTTCCTAGGTGCCTGTACCTTTAGGTGTACCTTGGTAGAAAAGTCTGCTGGTGTCTTAGCTGCTGACATTACACATCCAAGCTGAAAGGATAACCACACCAGTAGTACACAATATACAGCTTGCTGTTTGTGATTGTGTCCAGGGGACATTGTTTGACAGCATTTGATTTGTTTTAAACACACATCAAACAAAGATCAGTAGGTTCCCAATGGTACAGAGTGGATGACAGGTTTGAGGCTGCAGTTGAGCTACTTTGCATTTCTATGCATGCAGCATATGCTACTGAAGATGCGATTGCATTGCAGGTAAAGCAGGTCAAACACAGCCTTTTGCATCCAATGTATGTGCTTACTCTGCATTGCTTTCAAATGTATCAACTGTGTTTGATAACCATGCTCGTGTACACACTCCTTTACTAGAGAAATAAGGCTTACAGAATCTGACTGACTGCTATGACCTATATTTCTTTATATATACAGACACTCCTCGCTTAACGACCTACCTGTTTAGCGACCGCTTGCACTTACGACCATGTCTTCACCGTTACGACCGCTCACACTTACGACCATCTCACCGATGGTACGTGCTAAAACGTGGTTACGCGCTAAACGTGGTAGCGGCCCTGCATCTCAAAGTCATTCATCATTCATGGCTGAAATTGTACACTATTCTGAGGTCCGGTACTGCTGGTTTCCTGGTCAGTATTCACATTTCAGCAGTACTGTAAATTACTGTATTTTTTTGCGATGCAAAGAAAAAAACTTTATAAACAGCTATACTGTACTGTATACAGTCCAGGATCTCTCTCAGGCCCACACAATACAGCACAGTAGTGTGACAATACTGTATACAGTACAGATATAGTACATTACAGTATGTACAGTACAGTGTAACTATTTATAAAGCTTTTTCTTCAAGCATACAAGTTGTGTGTGATCTGGGTGCCTTATTCTGTATTGTACTTTACCCCAGATGTCTCCAAAAAGGAAAAGCAAGGTTGCACCAGAAAATGCCAAGAAACAAAGGAAGGCTATTGATCTTGAGAAGAAAATAAAGATCATAAAGGATTATGAAGGTGGCAAAAAAGTCCATGAGATAGCACATGACTTGCAGCTGGCACATTCAACCATTTCAACAATCCTTAAGGATAAAGATAGAGTAAAAGAGGCAGTGAAAACATCAACAGGCTTTAAAGCCATAATAACTAGACAGCGGAAAGGCCTAATTCATGATATGGAGAAGTTACTGGCTATCTGGTTTGATGACCAGATTCAAAAAAGAATGCCATTGAACCTTTCAATAATTCAAGCCAAGGCACTCAATATCTTTGAGACTTTGCAAGCACGCAGCGGTTCAACCGAAACCTTTACAGCAAGTAACGGATGGTTTCAACGGTTTTCTCGAAGATTCAACCTGCATAATCGGAGTGTCAGTGGTGAGGCAGCAAGTGCAGATGTAGAAGCAGCAGAAAAATTTGTTGACCAATTTGATAAAATCATAGAGCAAGGTGGCTACTGTCCAGAACAGATCTTCAATGTGGATGAAACTGGACTTTTTTGGAAGAAAATTCCTGAAAGATCCTATATACACAAAGAAGCTAAGACAATGCCTGGCTTTAAGGCATTTAAGGACAGGGTCACATTGTTGTTGGGAGGAAATGTTACCGGGTTTAAGTTGAAGCCTTTGCTTATCTATCGCTCTGAAAACCCACGTGCATTGAGCAGAGTTAGAAAGAACACACTGCCTGTTTACTGCCGAGCAAATAACAAGGCATGGATGACTCAAGCTTTATTTGAGGATTGGTTCACCCACTGCTTCATACCCTCAGTGAAGCATTATTGTCAAGAAAAGGGCATTCCTTTTAAAATTATCCTCCTGCTTGATAATGCTCCAGGCCATCCCCAGTATCTTGATGACCTAAACCCAGATGTAAAGATAGTATATCTACCTAAAAACACAACTTCAATCCTTCAGCCAATGGACCAGGGGGCCATAGTCACATTTAAAGCATACTATTTACGCACAACTTTTTCCAAAGCTGTAGCAGCAACAGAAAATGATGAAGTAACTCTCCGTGATTTCTGGAGATCTTACAACATTTTAGACTGCATAAACAACAGTGAATCCGCTTGGAAGGGAGTGACAGAAAAGTGTATGCAAGGCATATGGAAAAAATGCCTAAAATGTTTTGTGAACAATGTTGCAGTTTTTGAGAAAGATGAACATGTTGATGCCATAAATAAAACAACTATGAAACTTGCTAAAGTGCTTAATTTAGAAGTTGAGGTGGAAGATATTGAGGAATTAGTGCAATACAGGGAGGGACAGCTAACTACCGAAGATTTAATAGAGTTGGAAGCACAGCAGAACCTGGCGGAGGAGGAAGAAGAAAATGAAAACATGGAAGAAGTACCAAAGAAGTTTACTGTGAAGGGATTAGCTGGTGTGTTCTCAAAAGTGAATGCAGCTATGTTCCAACTAGAGAGTATGGATCCGAATGTTGAACGATTCACAAAGGTGGAAAGACAAATAAGTCAAGTTTTACAGTGCTATCGTGAAATATATGAAGAAAAAAAGAAAATGACAAAGCAGACCACTCTTAGTGGATACTTTTGGAAAGTTACACCAAGCACTACCAATGCTTCAATTTCTACTCCATCGTGTCCCTTACCTGGGCCTTCAGCAGCTCCTGATAATAGCTCTGATGATGACACAGATGAAGATTTTGAAGGATTCGTTGACTAAAATGATAGCCTGAATTTATTTTTTTTGTTTGTTTTGTTTTTTTTGTTTACTGTATTTTAAATATCCTTTTTCCTTCTTGTACACTCTACAGTACAGTACTGTGGTTTTTGGTGCTTTAATGTACCTACTGTACTTTGCTAACTTTATGTTCTGTAATACAACATTCCAGTACTGTGTGTAAATTACACAACCTATGCAAATTAAGACAAGTGGAAGTTTTCAGTTTGATCTTTCTTGTTATTTTACTTATTCAGAATACTGTATTGTCAAATACTATGCATATACTGTATTGTACTACTGTACTGTAATACATTGCAGTACTGTGTGTAAATTACACAACCTATGCAAATTAAAACAAGTGGAAGTTTTCAGTTTGATCCTTCCTGTTATTTTACTTATTCAGAATACTGTATTGTCAAATACTATGCATATATTGTACTACTGTATACAGTACATGCAGTTCCTCACTTAATGACCAATTCGCTTAACGACCAAGTCGTTGAAACGGAACTCGGTCGTTAAGCGAGGAGTACCTGTATTACATTTCCATGCAATCTGAAATTTGTATTTTTTTCAATGACGCTATCTTCAATGCCTGTATACATGTGGGGGTGTAAAACAAATGGTTTTCAAAGGTACCAGAGGACAAAATGTTTTTTAATCTTGACTATGTAAAATATTTACAGGCAGCTCCCCCTAGTAATTGGGATATGTCAAAGTTTTAGCATGTTACCTTTCTTTCAAGGTTGTTAAACCAGTTCCATTTGAAAGGCGTTCTTATCAGGCAATGAAAAGAGGTCAGAAACCAAGTCACCTAATTCTGGGCTCACTTCTACAGAGCCTTCCTTTGCACTGGTAGCTCCAGGCAATGCCCCAGGTTCCTAGTCTAACACCGAGGGTCTAGAAACTGTAGGGCACAAGGTTTACAGTACGTTTCAGGAGAAAAGGTATACATACAACCCACACCACAGTGGTGGTGACCCATTGGCAGGCCAAACCACCTCAATCGAAACCAGAGGCCACAATGGCATTGAAAACCTTTTCTACTCTCCATGCCATTTGGGCTAAGCACTCACATTTACTTGATGGTGGTGTCCCCTGTGCTTTCTCATCCAGAAATCCTTGCTGCAACACAGAGTACAATTTTTATTCACCATTTTAGTGCCAAAATGGCTCCTTAAATTTTGTGAGAGTTCAGTGTTCATTTGCAACACAAATCCCTCCATAAAGGAACCCATAGCCGACAGCAGAGGACATGTTAGTTCTACACTGGACTTCCCTTAGAAAAGTTCCTAAATAAATTGTGAACATATTGATACATCTATAAACAATATAACAGTGGTGCAACGCTAAACGGTCAATCATATAAATCTGATAAATAAATATATAAATATATCCAAGCAAAAGTTCATAGATTGGTAAACAGTTCAAAAGTGACTCTAGTGCACTTTAGGTGCCTGCTTTCTTGATAAACTTGGTGTCTGTGCAGTAGTTGTGCAAGAAATGCGCACTCACCGGACGCGCAAATTAAAAGTAAATATAACTCCAGAAGTCATCAGGGCAAGCCAGGTAATAGGTAACTTCCCTCTAAGGGGTGGATGGTCATCAAAGGGTATTGGGGCTTTAAATGATGATCCACATCAACCAGAGTTCCCCTTAAGGGATTAAGCGGGTGCTGCTCCTTGGATAAGAGGTTCCCTCTCTGGATATAAAGATGGATCTTGTCCAATGGCAAGGTGTCAAGTTGTTTCCGAGATTTCGTTTTTAGATGAATTTCTTCTGCATCATCTAACACCAAGTTCATATATTCATCAAATCCAATGATGCAACCTTCTATGCGCATGCTCACCTGCTCATAAAGCCACACTTGGATGAACTTATTTATCAGATTTATATGATTGACCGTTTAGCGTTGCACCACTTTTATATTGATTCTATCAAGGTTTATGTTGGTTACCTTTGTGCATAGCTGCTTTTATTACTTTTTAGTGCGCTCACATTACCTACCTATTTTATATTGATACATCTAGTGGCACCTGGGAGCAGTGAAGAAAAATTCTCCCAAGGAATTACAATGGGGTATAACACTTTGCTACAAGCTGGCCAAACACAGTTATATTTTTGTTTTATCATATTTCTGAGTGTTGCTCATAGCCTATATAACTACTCACATTGCTTTCTCTCTATCATCATCAGATATTAGCAATCCAACAATGATATTTGTATTTTAACCCATTTTTGGTATATAATTGATTTATAATTATTATTTGCTATTTTCAATTAATTGTTAACCCTAGCTGTCACAAAGTTGTTGCTAGTCCTAAATTTATTTATGTGGGTTAGGGTGGTTTAGCTATTGTCACACAATGATAAAGTAGGTATTTTGGAGGGTTTAATTTAGGCTTGGGAGTTTGGACAAAATGGATACCGGAAATGATAGGCATACAGGTCAGAAATTTGGAATAGAGTTGTAGTTGTTCTTTGTGCTTTAAAATTATTAAACTCTCAAATTAGCTACAGTCTAATCTTGCTGTAAACATTTTTTTTTTAATTTGCTGCGGGTGGACTACAAGAACCCACCATGCATTATCTCAATGTGCTGTTTCAGAGTCATTTTTAATTTCACAGTATACAAAAAAATATACTTTTACTTTAGTGTCACTTTCAAACAAATGCAACAAGCACCATTCTATAAGACAAAGAAACAAAGTACAATTATTCTAATCTCCTTTAACAGTTCACCATAAAATAAAGGTTGAGTTTTTGTACATTACGAATGCTAACAGTATTTCCTGCTCTTATTAATCCATTATACTTGAAGCAGAAGTCTAATATTATTTCAACTTGGTTACACAGAATAAAACATTTTTCTACTGTTTTTTTATATTTTTCACCAAACCTCACTTTTCTACTACAAGTTAAAGAGCTAGTGTATAAGGACTTCTGACTCACAAGAAAATCTGGTGCATGCCTTGAGGGAGATACAGTATTTTGTACATGGGTTGCTTTTGAGTTGTTTTTAAACTGCTCCAGAGCTGTTTTTGAGATGCTTTTGAACTACTTTTGTTTGCATACAACTTTTTTTTGGCATATGTTGAAAGTTGAGGTAGGTCCTTTGCATCCAGTTTAGCAGATCTTAGAAAGACAAAATGGTATTCCAATATAAAAGTTGAACTGAAACATTCCAACTCAGGGTTATTGTACTTTGCAGGTGTTTGACTACCTCTATGAGCAAGACAAGTCAAGAGCTATGCAAAGTACTGTGAGTACAAGATGAGAGTGTTTGCTTCTTTGAGTACAGGCAGTAGCAAAATACCTGTTGCCTACTAAGGCACTTTCACAAAGGCAACTGAATTAATCAGCAGGGGCAGCAGCAGTAGAAAAATATTTTTATTGGAGCATGAGGACTTAATACAGCAAGGTAAAGAGAAGGACAAAAGCACCCTTCACTGGGGTAAAGGTAATCAGACTGTGCGCTTTGCAAAGTGCAATTGCACTCTGAAAGTGCAGTTTCTCCAGAACTTAGTAAATGAGCAGAAGCTCTGCTGACTTCCATCACCCAATCATGTGCAATCAAACACACATTTTTTTTATTTTCCTTGCGTGTGATTGGCAAAGGTAAGTTTTACTTCATTTACTAAGCTCTGGAGCAACTGTGCACGCGGAGTGCAATTTGCAAAGTGCACACTCTATTTGCCTTTAGTAAATCAACATGGTCTCATGAAATTGTACAATGATATACTGCTTAGGAAGAACTGGAAAATGACAAGGCACATAACATTAATGTTGGAAAGAAGGGGAAGATGGTTCTGGTACTATAGCTTAGCTATGTTTCCGGCATTATATATAATACTTCTCTGTATCAGATTGGCTAGTAGTAGATATTTTGATACATACATGACACAGATCAGACCAACTATTTACAAAAATACTAATTTTTCCATTACACTCCAAAAAATGTTGTATCATGTTTTTACTGGGGTGCCTTTAGATTGGCTCCTCCATGCTAATGAAACTTTCAACAAACTGCTGCACATCTCTTGCAGACCAAGCGAGGCTTGTTTACCTACCTTCTTTTACATTTGAGTGGAACGCTTAGACAATATTCAGCACAGTGGCATGGTTACAATGCCCACTTGGTCTCAAGAAGTAGTGCATTAAATCAGTATTAAACTGAATTTGGATTTTAAGTCACTGCCTGATCAGCATTGTCTGTTTCCTAAACTGTAGACTGATTTTTGCGTGCTCAGATTTGTACACCCATTACAATGCTGTTTGTTCTCATCATCTGACTCCATCTGCTTTTGGCTTATCCTCAAATATCTGTTACTGTGTTTTTCATTTTTCTGCTTGTACATATGTGTGTCAGAATGCTTACTCTGTCTGCATCTGTTTGCACACGTTGGCTGTCTCCATTAAGGCAATCCAACATTTGCTTTCTATATCTGTCTACAGTACAACATTTGCTCTTTCACTGGTACTGGATAAAAGTAGACACATTAGCTTTGCACCTCGATGAGAGTTTTTTTTCCAGCTGGAGGGGCCCAAATTGTTATTTCACAGCTGACTTGCATGCCTTCTCACCTTGATTTTCCCACAACCAGTCCGAAGATATGAAGACATCAGGTGCAATTCCCATGTAAACCTTTGCTGGAACAGTTGTTTTACATTTTCTGTTTCTACCTAAAAATGAACATCTTCATGCTGCTCAGAGCTTTTGCGTAGTTACAGTGCTTCTCATTCTCATTCATCATCATACTCAGTACAATGCAGTGTTACACTGCAGTGGCTCTCATTAATTCTTATCACTATTCCTCACCTATTTGTGTGGCTCGAGGATATTGACCTGGTTGCTGCCATACAAAAAAGGCTGCAGTTTTAGACAGGGCTAGTTTTACTGACTGCTGAAAGGGAAGATATAGGTAATCAGGACACGGTGCTAGTTTACTTGTGCTTGTTTAAATAAATGAACATCATTTTTTTTCTAGAAAAAACTGACTGAATCTGCAATGTTTCTAATTTTTCATGATGGCTGACAAATATCGGCCTTGTTGTATCTATATTCACATGGTATGCAACATATTTGAGACTACAGTAAAAAGAAAAAAAAATTATATATATTTTTTTTATTCACTATATTGCCAAAAGTATTAGGAAACCCCTCCAAATCATTGGATTCAGGTTGTCCAATCACCTCCATGGCCACAGGTGTATAAAATCAAGCACCTAGGCATTCAGACTGCTTCTACAAACATATGTGAAAGAATGGGTCACTCTCAGGAGCTCTGTGAATTCAAGCATGGTAATGTGATAGGTGGTCACCTATGCAATAAGTCCATCCGTGACATTTCCTTGCTACTAAATATTCCATGGTCAACTGTTTGTAGCTGAGTTGCTGTTGTTCCCAGTTGCTTCCACTTGGTTATAATCCCACTAAGCGGTAGGCCATGTAAAATGACAGAGAGGGGTAATCGCATACTGAACCACAGAGTGCGCAGACGTTGCTAGCTGTCTGCAGAGTCAATAGCTAAAGACCGCAAAACTGTGTGTGGCCTTCAGATTAGCACAACGGCAGTGCGT